>NC_134541.1:28989524-29292554 GCF_050624435.1 Tenrec ecaudatus | reverse complement strand
TGGATTGTGATAAGAGATGTAAGAGCCCCCGGTAAAAGTATTTAATACAAAAAAGAAAGAAAAAGAAAAAGCAGCTCCTGACTTGCCACTGGACCCTGGAAGAGGAGCATCGTCCATGAGACATCAAGTAACCATGAGGTCGGAAATGCCCACCCTGAGCCAGATACTGTCAGAACCACCCAGTCATCAGGTCAGGAAGGACTAGTGGCAATCCATCATCAGACAGAAGCGGTGCATCTTTCTAGTCTGAGGTCATGACGGCCCAGGAGACGTAAGTAAGCTGAATAAACAGGTGGCTCCCATGTACATGTAGGTTCTCATTGAAAGAGATGACTAGTAGTATGACCATATGAGGCATTCTCTACAGAAAGCTGATTGAGACGGGGGCAGGGGACGGGGACACCTGAGCTTGATTTATGAATAGGTACGCCCCACATGCTGGGCAAACCAATGATGGATGCTGTTTCACTACAGCTCCACTTAGGGGCGACCTTGAAAGACCGATTGGAAGGAATCCTCCCAAAAGCAAAGCTTCAGACTGTGCATTGGATCATCCACTTTTATAAAGGTGGCAAAAGGGACCTACCAGAAACAAGAACCAAAGATTGGAGACATCAAAACTGACTTTGTACTTGGCATTTAATGCTTGGCCTGTCACCAAGAGACCAATAGTAACCCATATGGTGCCATGCCTTCAGGAAGCCAACCAGTCACCTGGAGGCTAGTTGATTCCATCCAACTCCTTCTGTTACCACAAGCCCCTGTGTTCTCCGGGGCTGAGGAAGAGCCAACCAAACAGCTCTATTTTATTGATTGATTTTTTGCTCTCTGTGGTTTCTCTTCTTCCTTGCCTCTACCACTTGAGGAAGTCAACTGTCCCCACCCAACCCAGCCACCCTCTCGCCCCTAACACTTACATCATGACACCAAGTTCCACGTACACGAAACAGAGGAGAAGATAGGCACAAACACAGGACCAGTGCACAGAGCCGAAGGAATGTTCTGGAAAAGATGAGCCACTGGGGCGACCAGGAAATAATGCAGAAGAATGATGTTCAGAACTTTCAATAGATGGACAGAAAGACCAAGAGAAAGATGGAAAAATAGAAAAAGTAGAACCTTACAACAACAAAAATAGAAATCCAGAAGATTAATAGTAAAATAATAGAATTAGACAGCCCTTGAAAGGAACAGAGCAATGGGCCTGAAGCGATGGAAAGCTGAATTAGCAAACTTGAAGACAAATCTCTCGATTCCAATCCATGAGAAGAAACATCGACAGATCTATAACAAAAGAAGAAATACATCAGATCATTGAAACAACCTCCCAGCACATGGCAGAAACTTGCTCTTCGTCATAGAGTGGCTAAAGTAAATGGAAGAAAGGATGAAGTCGAAGAGCTGAATAGAAAATTCCAAAGGGCAGCTGGAGAAGTAAAATAGTATAATTAAATGTGCAAAGGCCTAGAATTAGAAAAACAAAAAAGGAAAAACACGCTCAGCATATCTTAAACTGAAAGAACTCAAGAAAAAAATTCATGCCTCGACTTGTAATATCGAAAGATTCTATGGGCAAAATATTGAAGAATGCAGGAAGCATCCAAAGAAGATAGAAAGACTACCCAGGAACGGCTGCACCAAAAAAGACCTAGTCGACATTCCATCACTTCAGGAGATAGCACATGAGCAAGAGCCGATGGTGCTGAAAGAAGATGCTCAAACTGCACGGAAAGCAATGGCCCAAACAAGACTCTAGAAATTGATGGAATACCCAATGAAATGTTTCAACAGGTTGACGACCCACTGGAAACACTCTCTCCTGTATGCCAGGAGATTTGGAAGACAGCTACTTGGCGAACTGACTGAAAGAGACTTATATTTATGCCCCTTCCAAAGAACCATGACCAGCAAAAATGTTCAAACTATGAAATGCTATCACTGGTCTTGCATGCAAGTCAAATTTTGCTGAAGATCATCCAACAACAGTGGCAGCAGTACCTTGACAGGGAGCTACCAGAGGGACAGACTGCCTTCAGGAGAGGACATGGTTGGGGGGAAAGGTAGTGGTGTTAACAAACCCAGGGACAAGGGAACAACAAGTGATCCAAATCGGTGGTGAGGAGAGTGTAGGAGGCCTGGTAGGGCATGATCAAGGGTAATGTAACCAAGAGGAATTACTGAAACCCAAATGAAGACTGAGCATGATAGTGGGACAAGAAGAAAGTAGAAGGAAATAGAGGAAAGAACTAGGAGGCAAAGGGCATTTATAGAGGTCTAAGTACAGGTATGTACATATATAAATTTATTTATATATGATGATGGGGAAATAGATCTATGTGCATATATTTATAGGTTTAGTATTAAGCTACCAGATGGACTAGATAGGGTTATATCCTCTCACTATACTTATTCAATCTATGTGCTGAGCAAATCATCAGAGAAGCTGAATTATATGAAGAAGAATGTGACAGCAGGATTGGAGAAAGGCTTATCAACAACCTGCAAGTTATTAACAATCTGAAATATGCAAAGGACACAGCCTTGCTTGCTGAAAGTGAGGATGACTCGAAGCCCTACTGACGAAGATGCAGAATTGCAGCCGTTAGTGCGAAGACGGCCAAAACCTTCCCCACTGGCCCAACAGGTAAGGTGAGGATAAAAGGTGAAAAGGGTGGAGTCGTCCAGGATTTTGTCTTGCTTGGCGCCACAAGCAAAGCTCCTAGAAGCAGCAGACAGGTATTTCCAAAAGACATTGACCAGGGAAAGCCGGACTAAGAATCGATGCATTTGAATTGTGGTCGCAGAGAAAGTGGTCAAAAGGACACGCTGAGATAGGAGAGACCAGTCCCTGGAGAAGGGCGTCATGTTTGGGAAAGCAGCTAGGCAGCCCTCAGGAAGCTGGATCGACCTCGCGGCTGCAACCATGGAACAATGGTGAGGCTGGCGCAGGCCTGGGCAGGGTTTCGCTCTGTTGTGCAGAAGGTCGCCAAGGGTTGGAATCGACATGAAGGCATCTAACAACAACCACAATTGTCTCGTCCTGGTATAATGATAGATCTGTTGACCAAGAGGACAGGATTGAGACCCTAGAAATAAATCCACCCACCTCCAGGTCTTCAACAAAGGGGGACAAAACATTCATAGGGAAGAGGGTCTCTTCAGCAAACGGTGCTGGCAAAATTGGGTTTCCATCTGTTGAATAATGAAACAGGAATAATCCCTCAACTCGGCAGAACCATGAATCAGGACCAACACCTGGTGGTGTCAAACGACCGACCTTGTAGGTGGCGGCCCATGTGTAACCACTACGCCACCAGGGTTCCTCGCCCGTCTAGCAGGCCACTTTCTCGATCCTTTGTCGTGATGCCCAAGCTGGGGGGATTTGCAATGACAGCTCTGCAAGCAGTTGCAATGGAGTGCTCAGGTGTACCGATGTCTGCTATTTGCTTGGACGCGTGTCAGATAAATACGATGGACGGAGGGCTGAGTGGATGGATGGAAAGTAGAATGGTGAGGCAGGTAACCGAACAAGTGAGGTAACCTGTTAACCGCAGGATTAGGAAGAGGCTAAGCAATGTTCCTGATCAATTTCTTTTAGCTTTGCTTCCTGTTTGAGAGTTTTCAGATCACAACACTGGGGAGAGGACAGATGACGGTGCTACCGAGAAGAGGTAAGTTTGAGAGGCGCAGCCTGCAGGCGGGGAGGCCAGTGAAGAGGCGTGTGTGAGGTGAAGAATGACGAGACTGAGGAGAGACTAGGAGGTGCCGTGGAGAGGAGCGGAGGCCGGAGACACGAGTTGTGGAGAGACCAAGGCCAGAGACAGGAGAATCAGGAGTGGAAACAGGTCAGAAGGTTGGCCGTGGCGGGCTCTGCAGGGCTCCTTTTGAGAAAGAAGGTAGGAGGAGGGGTTGAGGGCTTCCTGAATGGCTCTTCCCAACCCTGCGCTGCTGCTACCTGTCAGGTGGGTCTCCTCGCTCACCCACTCCAAGAAGCCGGTGCCTTTGACCATGACCACCGCCTCAGCCTCCTCTCCCGCAGGACGTGCTAAGTGAGCAAATGTTAGCACCGAAACCCGACCCATGTGGGCGACTTCAAAGGAGGCCACATGGGTCTCCTTCTGCCCGCTTCTGGTCTCCGGGTGTCCAGGACGAGCCACGAGACCAGGGGGGCCACCGAATCCAGAAAAGGGGTAAAAGGCTTGAAGAGCCGACGTCCTTCGGAGCCTCTGCTGCCATCAGTGGACACAGCTGCCCGCACAGTAAGAGACCGGTCACCTGCCACCCACATGCACGCGTGCGCGCGCACACACACAAAGAGAGAAAGAACACTTGCGGATTTCTTTATTGTCGGTTGTGTAAAGTTTACAGAGCAAATTAGTTTTCCATTCCACAATTTATAATGCATTTCGTTTCATGACCTTAGTTGCAATCCTTTCAAAGTAACACTTCTCTGTGTTCCCCGTTTCTATGGGCCCCCTTTTCCCAGTCCTTCCTGCCTTTTGAATTTTTGGGGGGGGGCAGACCGAATTCTGCCTTTTCAGTCTCTGGAGGTTCACTGTCTGGGGGAGTACCTTCCCTGGGGGGCCCTCACTTGCTAGCATTTAGCTGAAAAGTAGTCTCCACGAGTGAGCGTGGGTTCCGATTTGAAGGGTGTCGAAGGGACAGTCTTGGGGCCAGTCTCTATCTGGTCCATTTTCTGTCTAGGGTTTTCTAATGCGATCTCAATCTGAGTGGTAGAGGCAGCCAGGCACCATCTGGTTCTTCTGGGTCCCAGGGGGTCCCTGGGATGAGTTCGTCCTTGAGTCTTTTCTTTTCCTCACTCTGCTTTGCTCCAGCTGTGGAGAGGGCGACAGTTGCCTCTTAAGTAACTTCGGAAGGAGCCCAGGTGGCATTGTTGGGTAAGCACTGGAATGTTAACCACAAGGTCAATGGTTCAAACTCACCAGCTGCTCGAATAGGAAGAAGCTGAGGCTATCTGCTTGCTGAAAAGATTCACAGCCCTGGAACCCCTCCCTAGGAAGGGTCCTATGAGTTGGCATCAGCTTGATGGCCGTGTTGGACTTTTGTTCTGCTTGTTGTTTGTGTTTCGGTGGCCACTTGCAAGCTTTCAAGACCCCAGTCACTATTCACCAAGGCAGGATATAGAAAATTGCCTTTGTGGACTACCATATGCCTGTTGTCCTAGATGCCCCCCAAGACGATGATCCTAAGCCCCAAAGCCCAGTGAGCCATTCCCTCAAGGTGTTTGTTTGTAGCTAAGAAGGCCCCATAACGTCCCCCCCCCCCGTGTGCTCTATTATCAGCGTGAACACACTGACAGCCACATAAATACAGATGCGGAAATACCGTCTGCCAAGCCCAGCAGTCACATTGAGGGAGTCCCTTCCTATTCCGCTGGCGGGTCTACGTGCGCATGTATCTGTCCACAGACGGCTTGTTCTTACTGTGAGTGAAGGCTTGTGCAGGTCCTAGTAACAGTCTCCACCCACGTGCCCTTGAACTCCTGGCCTCCACCTCCCAGCGTCTTCCTTTGCCTGGGCCATTGGGCTCACCCTCCCCTTCTCTTCGCCCACGTTCACATGGGGCTACTCTCCAGTGAGTGAGTTTCCCCTGCCTTCCTCTCCAATCCCTAACAAACGTCCATGAATGCTTCTTTCTGAATGTAGACCTTTTCTGGACCTTTTAGCACTGTGATCGCATGCACTGTGTCCTGTGACTGCCTTTTTCATTCAACATAACGTCCTCTGAGCCCACCCGCAGGACAAGGTGTGTCCCGGGCGTGAGCTCTGTCATGACTCTTCGACATTGTACGTCTTCCACTGGATGCATGTGCCATCGCTGGTTGCTTCCGTCCGTCGCCATGGTGAAGAACGCTGTGACAAACCAGAGTGTGCATGCCTCCTCGTAACGGCGCTCGCTTCTCGGGTGCCCAGTAGGGAGACTGGCCGATCATGCGGTATTTCTATTCCAACTCTTTAAGGACGAGCCACACCGCGTTCCACTGTGGTTGTACCACTTCACGGCCCCCAGGCACTTCTTGATGCACCGTTGCTTGACATGGGGTTTCCCAGAAGCCCGGGCTGCCTAACCTCGCCAGAGGGGGCAGTAAGAACAGACCTGCCTTCCTTCCCTCTGGGTTTCCCCGGGCTTCACAACCAGTTCGTTCTGGTTCAACCAGCTCCTGAGAATTTGCATTACCACCCCCAGGTAGATTGACTCTGAACCAGACTTTTAATAAGATCCTCCGGTGAGTCATATAGACCCATGTAGACGTAAGACGCGCCCGGTATAGATTCAGGCTCAGTATCTCCAGGGTGAGACATGCAGTCTCCAGAATGACACGGTTCAAAGTCCGGGTCCTTCCAGCAAGCTCAAGGAGAGGGGCTAGCAGGAATGTGCTATCAGACGAAGATGTTTTCAAGGGAGGCCACTTATGAAAACGCATGTCCAGGAACTAGGAGTGCCAGTGGTAGACAGGTGTGGCTACATGTGCAGGGGCCTAGGACAGCTTGGTGAAGGCAATACTGACACCACAGGTGTCGGGAGACCTGGGCTGAAAGACAGACAGTGCAGATCAGGAGTCTGACAGAACCGAGTTCAGATGCTAGCTTCTTGCCCAAGCGGCGGTGTGACTTTCAGCAAGTCACCCAGACTTCCTGCACCTCCATATCCGTTTTCTGTAAATTGGGGACCGCAGCAGGCCCGAGAGCCTTGCCCAGCAGGTAAGGCGGGCTCTCATTGGTGGAATGGTTTCTGTTCTATACTTTCTACTTCAGGCCACCCCCCTCTGTCCGCACACAATCACCCACCGCTGGAAAGTGACTTCGAGCCACAGGGACCCTATGGGACAGGGGAGCCCTAGCTCACAGGGTTTCTGGGCTGACATCTCACAGAAGCAGACTGCTACCTCTTGTTCCCTGGGAGCAGCTTTGGGGTTGGCCCTTGAGCACGTAGCCATTGTGCCACCAGGCTTCGCCCTCCAAATTACATTCCCAAGTCAAAGGTGAGAATTGAACAGGAAAGTGTTTTACAAGGTGTGTGTGTCTGTGTCGCAGGGAAGAGCCCTATGCCCCGTGATGCTCTGCAGTGCAGCCCCCGCCCTGCACATGCTCCTTCCGTGGACGCACCACCCTCATGACTGACATCAGTGGGACTTCTGGCCTCTGTGGGCCTCACACTCTTTCTCCCCGGGAGTAGAAAAGACCCAAGGGCCAGGGCTGGGCTGTGTCCCATCTTCTGCCTCACTGACCTGCTGGCTGAACTGTTAAGAAGAGTCGGGGGAGAAGTGTTGGAGAGGGGACCCTCGAAGCCACACACTCCTCCCACACCGCGAAGTCTCAGGCTCCAAGTACAGACGTTTCTGTGGCCCTGCCCTGGGCTCCTGAGCAGACCTTTCCTTCCCTCCCCACCTGGAGAGATGGCTGTGGGGCAGCCGGGGAGGGACGTGAAGCCTGGACATAGGTCTCTAAGGATGGCCATTTAGATGATGAGCACGCTGGACCTCTGAGCCCTGCCCCCACACACACACACACCAAACAAACAAAAACTCACAGCCATCGAGTCAATGCCGACTCACAGTGACTCTGCTGGACAGGGCAGAACTCCCCTGTGGGCTTCTGAGACTGACTCTTTACAGGAGTCAAAAACCCCATCATTCTCCCCAAGAGCAGCTGCTGGTTTCAAACTACTGACCTTGCACACAGCAGACCAACTCGGAACCAGGACACCACCAGGACCCCTTCCCTCCCCAAACTGAGGCTCGCCCTTTAGGGAAGTAGATGCCCCAGAAGCCTATCTAAGCACCTCCCTCTGCCAGGGGCCCCTCACTGCCCAGACCCTTCCCACACACACTAACCACCAAGCGCTCCCTGGGAGAAAGACGGAGCTTTCTCCCTCCATCATGAGTTACGGTTTGGGGAACTCACAGGGGCTGTTTCTCCCTGCCCTGTTGGGTCAGTATGAGTTCGCATCAACTCGATGGCAGTGAGTTTGATTCGTTTGTCTGTTTGCTTCCTCACACGCGGAGTCAGACACTGTTTCTAGAGACAAGCTCTGCTCCTATGGGAGGCTCTCACAAGGGCCAGACTTTCCCAACCGCCGAGTTTCCCTTTACCCAATAATGCTACACGCCGTCAGCTACCCCAGCGGCAAGAAGACTGGCAGAACCGCTGGGCTTCTGAGCCCCTTCCTCGGGGCCAGCTGCGGTCAGGAAGCACGGTCGCTGTTGCTGCTCAGAAGGCTGAGTGGACTCACACGAGCAGACCCCTTAGAACGGGGCCTGGGACGGCAGTCTGTGCTGTGCTCACACACAGGTCAGGGCCAGTGAGGTGCCAAAGGCAGGCGCCTGGAGCAACTTCTGCAGGCCCCAGCTGTGGGCACCAAGAGGATGGCATTGGCCCAAGACCATTCAGCTGGAGCAGCAGCACATCCAAGTGGCTGCCCTGGGCTCCCCGTGGGCCCTCCCAGCTCCTCCAGGATGTCCGAGGCAGCAATCAAGAGATGAACTGGGACAAGACAGGGGAGAGAGATGGGGAGAGATCAGGAGAGACCAAGAGAGGGCGAGACATGGGGAGAAAAGGAGCGACAGAGAAAAGGGGACAGAAAAAAAAGAGAGACGCAGAGAGCTAGTCAGTGAGCAACATCTCCCCCACCCACACCCACACCCACACCCTCAGGACAGCTAGTGTCAGGGACTCCATGGGCTTGGGCGTCAGACCAGACCCTCCCTCAGCCCAAGGGTGGTTCCACTGTAGCCTATGGCATCTGGAAGGTGGAGGGGCTAAGGGACCCCAGTGATCTTTGCCCTGAGTGCCCTCTCTGCCCCCCCACCCCCACCACATCTTGCCCTCAGCCCAGGGCTCTAGCTCCAGGCAGCAGCCTCTGGCCCAGATCCCCCACCATCCACCCTGCTTCTTTCACCTGTACAAGATCCAGCCTGGCTCCCGGACCCTCTTTCCAAAACCTAGCCCCAGCCTTCACTCCAACACAGTCCTCCCTTCCATATCAGCCCCTTGTGAACTTCCCAGTCCTGCAGTCCTAGATCCAGTGCCCCCTCTTCCAAAGCCCAGCTGTGCGGCCCCCTCAAGGCCTCCGCCAGCCCGCAGCCACCATCTCCCTCAACCACTGCCCTGCTCATGCTCCCCAGGCTCCCCGGACACACTGTGCCCACACTGACCTTCAGCATAGACCGTCCACACCCTGGCACTGTCATTGCACCTGCTCACCTCCAGCATATGTCCTGGCACATATCCCGCTGCCCACTTTACTCTCAGGGAGCACTCCTTAGCCTCTGCCTTGCTGACCCTTCTCCGGGCACGCACTACCCGTATTACTCCATGGCACTTAGCCCAGCACCCTGGGCGGCCCGCATCAAAGCCCTGTACCTGTTCCACTGCCCCTGCCCGACTTCTCCACTTGACCATGAGCCCCCCAAGGGAAGAACCGGGCCAGAGCTCAGCCAGGGTTTGTTTGTGTTGAACTTAATCTACTCCGTCCACAAAAGAGGGATTACGCCCTCCGTGCTCTTTCTTTCCCAGACGGTTCCGGGACTGACGTGGCTGGGCTTTTGTTGCGCTTTATTAGCAAAGGCATCACCGTGCTTCTCCTGGGAGCCCGGCGCTGCTTGCTGGGGGCTGCGGGTTGGCTGGTGGGAAAGGAATGAGGTCTGAGGTGTCCTCCCCAGCCCTGCCTGGGCCCAACCTTTATTGACTCATTTTAAAGCCACTTAGTGGGATTGTTTGCTGATCCAACCGAAATGCTTCCAATGTCACGTTTTGTTTTGTTTTTCTCTTTTCTTCCACTTCTTTTGAATTCTTCAAAAACACAAAAGAGAGAGTGAAGGTCACCCCAGATCAGCCACCAAAAAGCAAGTCCCGGGAGCATGGTGGGACAGGTCTCCACGGTGGTTTCCCCGGGTGCAAACCAACATTTTGGTAAGAAGTAGGGTCAGAAGCTACCTTGAAACAGACAACAAGGGAAATATATACATACATAAGTAAAAACAAATAAATGGTTGTTTCTTTTTAAGAGACCCCTCTCCCTGTCCATCTGAGCGGCTCCCAAAGGAGGGGAAGCACAGCTGAAGCAGACTTGGGGTCTTTCAGGACACACAGGTCCGCTTCCAAGGAAGGAAGCTACCTTGCAAACCGTCTCCTTTCTCTCTTGCACAGAGCCTGGTGTTAGTATGGGGTGGCTGCCTGGTGGCCCGGCCTATTTAAGACATCCCCGTGCTGGATATTCAGGCTTGTCCCATGGCAGGGAATACAGATCATGTCGCAGGTGGGCAGACACCCCAGGCCTCTCTGCCCACACTTCGGAGGAATGCCCTTAGGTGGCACCTAGACACACCCAGGGCAGTGGGTCTGGGCCTTTCTGAGAACAGATGTGTCCTTGGGAGTAGATCAGTCCTCTCTGTGTATTTCCTGAGCTCCATCTGCTGTAATCAAAGATGATCAGAACCAGTCTGACCCTTCAGGGCACAGAACCCAACAGCCTCACTCTACAGTTGGAGAAACTGATCTTCAAAGAGAAGAACGGACTGAATGCAAAACCCACCTAGAATCTGTGACAAAGCTCAGCTGAAATCGATGCTGTCTGGAGTTGCTGGTGTGTTTTTTTCCCAACTCCCTTAGGTCTTAGACATCTTGCAAAGGAATCCATAATCCTTAGCGAGGGTGCAGGTGGGATGCAGCTGAGACGTAGTGCCTACACTGTCCGTGGCAGACATCACTAATCAATCACCGTGCACTCATACACTGAGGACTTTAACAGCCAGTACCAAATGACTAGAACTGGCACCTTTGGGCTGAGACGTGGCATCTTTGGTGCCACCAGAGAGCCATTTCTAGTTGAGAACGTGAACCTGCTCAGGAGTGACTTGAATTCTTGCTTTCATCTTTTCCTTCACCATGCCCTCTTGATTTCTGTCCATCCTACCTTCCCACATCCTCAGAGGTGCTCTCTGGCTTCCAGTGTGACTCTAGACTTCCCAGGAGCCCCTGGGTGGTGCAAACAATATGCTCATTTGAACCAAGAGGTTGGTGGTTTGAGCCCACTCAGAGTTGCCCGGGAAGAAAGGTCTGGAAAGGCAATTTTTTTTTAATCCGAAAGCCATGGAAAATGCTAGGGCGCCCAGTTCTGCTCCGACACGAGTCATCAGGAGTCATAGCG
Organism: Tenrec ecaudatus; assembly: GCF_050624435.1. Lineage (NCBI taxonomy): Eukaryota > Metazoa > Chordata > Mammalia > Afrosoricida > Tenrecidae > Tenrec > Tenrec ecaudatus. Next base: position 29,281,385 of record NC_134541.1, on the reverse strand, counting down.
CACTTGATGGCCCTGGTTTAGTTTGGGGTCTATACACATCTCACTAAAGAATGCTCCGCATCTCAGCTGGAAGCAGCAGGAAGGCTGGGACAGAGGGCTAGAGGGTGGGTTCTGGTGTCAGACAGAACGAGACCAAATATTGTCTCTCTCCACCCCCAACACCCCCACACACATACTTTATGGCTATAGGACCCTGGTCAAGACCCTCGACTTCTACAAGACCTAATATCCTCATCTGAGAAATGGAGGGCCGAGCCCCCTTCATGCCTGCTCTTTGGGCCTCAGTCTGGGGAGCTCTAGAATGGGAAGGTCTTTCCCGCCTTGCTGTGTCTGAGGGCCCAGCTGGGGCTTCACATGGAGTTATCTCCCCGCCCCTGAGGAGGCTTCTAGGGGACTGCTGCTGGGGTAGGGAGAGAGGAGATATTCTCTCGCTCTACACCAACAGTTCTCAACCTGTGGGCCACGACTCCTTTGGGGGTCCAACGACCCTGTCACCGGGGTCGCCTGAATCATAACAGTAGCAAAATGACAGTGATGAAGTAGCGAGGACACTAATGTTATGGTTGGGGGGTCAGCACCCCATGAGGAACTGTGTGAAAGGGTGGCGGCATTAGGAGGGTTGAGAACCACTGCCCCCCACACACACACACACACACTCACCCCTCCCCCTCCCTCTCTCTGGCTCCATGCAGGGACGGGGCACAGGGAGGAGAGGAACTCAGCCCGAACCACTTTCCCGGGCACCTTCACAAAACAACGGTCAGCCCTTCCTCCCGGGCTCTCTGGCAGCTGGCTGCCCTGCACCCCACCCAGCCGTTCCCCAGCCAACTCTCCACACCCTCTCCAGGCAAGAGCTTGGAGGGCCTTCTCACAGAGCCTGACCAGCAGCGTCCACCCCAGGCCCTTGGAGTGCGTCCCGAGGGGGGGGGGGCATACCTGCCACTCCCACTCCAGTCGCTTGGCCCACCAGGCTGGAGCTCCCTGCCGTTTCTCCTAGGCAGGAGGCGCCAGTCCACTGCAGGATGACTGGGGATACGTCCCTCAAGTCCTGAGAGGACCCTGAAGGACTCCCTCTCTCTAGGCCTTCACTGAGGGGCAGACACCCCCTTTCCTTCCCTGAGAGAGTTGGGAGAGGGCCCACAGCCCTCCCCAAAGAAGCATCCTCTCTCCTGACCTTTTGATCATCTCCATGAGGGGTCTGAGAGTGGCCAGTTCCCAGCCACCTGCTTTATAGTCGGCACTGAGCGCTGACCCACCTGGGCAGGTAACACCCACGGTGTCTATAAGGACACTTGGGCTTTCCGCTGCAATTCCTGATCGACAGGGAAAGCCCCGCAGTGGGGAGAGGACAGAGAGATGCCCTGCTGGAGACAGAGAGCCGGAAAAGGCCTCTCCAAGGAGACCACAGTGAGGCCCAGGCATGGTGGACAAGGAGCCAGCCAGGGGCAAAGCTATAGGGAGACAGCTCGGTGTAGGCCAGGGCCTGGAGGTTGGGACCAGAGGCCCGAGGAGCAAAACGGAGAGACAAGGACAGAGGACTGAGAGTGGGAGGGGTCCGATCTTCCTCTGAGTGAGCAGTGGACACGGCGGCAGGGTTTTAAGGAGCAGCACATGTTTTCAAGCGCCCACTCTGGCTGGGGGGTGAACATTGGACTCAGAGGGGAGTCGGTGGGGAGGCTGGTGCAACAGGAAGGAAAAGGAAGCAGAGGAGGGAGAGAGGAAAGGAGGATGGGCGGAGGAAGGGAAACAGAGCGAGAGAAGACGCGATGACTTGGACATCTCTCGAGCCCCCGCAGAGTCAACATGCATTGGGGGCCAAAGAGGAGGGAGAGGACAGAGGACACTCGGGCCGGCAGGCAATGATCGAGGAAAGCTTTTATAGAGATTGCCTTCTAGTTGGTTGGGCTTGAGGGCCGGTGCTTAAAACTCAAACACACTGCCATCGAGTCAAGCCTACAGGACAGTGTGGAACTGCCCCTGTGTGTTTCTGAGATTGTCACTCTTTATTGGAGCAGAAAGCCTCATCTTTCTCCCAAGGAGTGGCTGGTGGTCTTGAACTGCTGACCTTGTGGTTAGCAGCCCAACACGTAACCACTGGGCCACCAGGGCACCATGAAGTTCGTGGCAGTGGCGTTAATAGTGTGTCTCAGTGTTAATAGCAGTGTCTCAATAGCCACAATCACTGTTGTCTGCTGCTGTCCAGGTGGTGCTGACTCCTGGCAGTCCCATGTGTGCAGAGAAGAATGGCCCCAAGGGGGTTTCAAGCCTGGGATCCTTCAAGCCTGCCTCTGGTGGGTTCAAACCACCCATTTTTCAATCAGTCATAAAGTGCTTAGTCATCTGACCCACCAGAGGACGTGTCGTGATAAGGAGAGCATTTGCCATTTCCTAAACAGTTCGATGTTCCAGGTGCTTCCCATATGTGGTCTGTAGCCCTCAAACCAGTTTCATTCTGCCGTTAAGGAAAGAGACTCGGAGAGATGGAGCACGTGTCCCAAGGTCACGCAGCTGACAAGCACAGGGCAGGACTAGAGCCCTGTCTGTTGGACTCCAGGGGCTTCCGGCTGCCCTTCTGCCTAGACAGAGGATGGGGGCAGGTACTCAGCCACAGGCAAGTAACGGCCTGGAGGCTGGCAAGGGGTGAGGCCAGGAAGGACCATTCCCTGGCAGCATGGAAGGCAAGGTTGTCACAGGCTGTGACGGGCCAGGGCCTCTAGACACCAGGTCTATGGGGTACAGTCATGCCTGCTGACCCAGTGAATGGGTCAGGGCCCAGAGGCAGGAAGCAGGAGCTGACATAGGCCCAGGCCCTGGCACTGGGCTCTGGCATGCCACAGAGGGGCATTGTCCGTGGGCAGCAAGTGTGGTGGGGTGGGAGCCTCTCTGGAGATGTGCCCAACAGGCTGACAGGGTCCTTCCCAGAAGCCTCCTGGGTGATGAGGCCCTTGGTCCTTTTGGCAAATGCCCTTCCCTTTGTTCCTCTTCACCACCAGGAAGAAGGGCTCGGCCAGGGACCTGCCCTGCGCTGTGTGACCTCAGGACACTCACGGACCCTCTCGTCCCTCGAGCAGACAGAGGGGAGTCGACTATCTCAATGGCCCTCCCAGCTCTAAACTGCATCCCCTGCTTCTAGACTACAGTCGGCAGCAAGCACTGTGTCCCAAGCCACAGCAAAGGGCCGTGTTAGCTTCACTACCCAGAGTTGCTGAGTTAGGAGGGCACGGTGCTCACGACCAGGTGGTTTGGGTCTGAGGGATGGATTCAAATTCCAGCTGTGGCCATGTGACCTTAAGCCAGTCACCAACCTCGATGCCTTCAGCGGCATCCGGGCTGCTGACACCTGCCCGGTGACTATGCAGGTTAATGGGTGGTGCTGATGGCCCCAGGGGGCCTGTTCACCAATGTCCCCTTGGTTTAAGGCTAGCCTTCAATGTCTATTCATGACACGCATATTCACTGGGATCCCAAAGCACACTCAAACCCACTGCCATAGAGTCCATTCCAGCTCAAAGTGACTCTCTATGGGGTTTCTGAGGCTGTAAATCTTCATGGGAGTATATACCGCTTTGTCTTTCTCCGGAGGAGCAGCTGGTGGATTTGAACCGCCAACCTTGTGGGTATCAGCCTATAGAGCCACTGAGGCTGCTTCACTCAAGACAACAATGCTGCAGAAGGTGTGGACTGGAGCCCTGTGCTAAGGGGCTCACCCCTCATACTACGCTCTGACCCTAGGAGGGCGGCGCTTTCATCATCGCTAAGTTAGGATCAGGAAACAGAAGAAAGAGGAGCTTTCTGCTCCCATGAAGAGTTACAGTGTGGGAAGCCCACAGGGGCAGCTCCACCCTGTCTTAGAGGGTTGCTATGAGTCGGCATCAACTCGAGGTCAGGGAGTTTGGGTTGGGTTTTGTGATGAGGAAATTGAGGTCCAGAGAGGTGTAGTACTTCTCTGACGGTCACACAGGATGGAAGTGGCAAAAATGAAACCTAGATTCATTCTCTTTGGTGAATTAATTCGTGAAGGTGTGGATCCTGAGGGGTGGACAAGCTATACCTCCCTTTCCCCGGGGGAATTCTCTGGATTAAACTCTGATCATAATTTGGCCCATCCTTCTATCAACAACAATAACACCCACTCACATTTCTGAAGCCCTCGCTCTGTCAGCACCTGTACCACTGCCACCTTCACAGATGAAAATGCCATGGCTCAGAGAGGCTAGACAATGTGTCCCAAGGCACCCAGCATGGGAGCAGCGGGGCCAGGACTCAGCTGCTGTCTGTCCCCAGGACAGCCCTGGGTCTGCCACACTGTGTAGGCTGCCCTGTTCGGGATCTGGTTCAAATCCTGGTGAGCCTATAGGACAGGGTAGAACTGCGCCAGTGGGTTTGTGAGACTGTCACTCTTTAAGGGAGTAGAAAGCCTCATCTTTCTCCTGGGGGGTGACTGGTGCTTTCAAACCACTGATCTTGTGGTCAGCAGCCTGACTCGTAACCACTGCATCACCAGGGCTCCTTCCAGCCACCTTGCTACTCCTGTCATGACTGCCGCAGGGCATCGACTTCCCAGGAAACAGGGGCCCCTTGCATGGTCCAAACTGTCCCCCATCCAGCCCGTTGGTCGCCAGCCCCAGCGCTTCACCTGCCCCCTGAATGCCAGCCCAGACCCTCCGTTCTCCAAAGCTCAGGAAGCTGGTGTTCCGCAGCTACCTCCGGGCGGGGCTGTGGTTCACAGAGAGCCACAAATATTTACCTTGGAGACCTTGACCCTGCCAGAGGTCTCAGCCAACATGCAAAGAGTGATGGGCTGGGCTGACCAAGACAGGATATAAGGCTCGGCTTGCAGGCCCACTTCAGGAGCAGAGAGTGGTGGGCAACGACTGCCCGCGTCCAGGTAAGGCTACAGGGAAGGGGCTCAGGACTAGGCTGCCAGCTAGCTTCTGGGCAGTGATACCTGCCAAGGTCAGGTCAGGAGCAAGAGGGAGGCTGGGACCCAGACTACAGTCCCTTGGGCACTCTAAAGGTCAGGGCCTAGGGGGTGAGGGGCACCCAGTTCCCTCGCCTAGCAAGGGGACCAGATTGAGGGAGTTCCTCCTGAGCTTGATCCCCTGACAGACCTCTGCCCACACTGGGTACCCTGGACCCAGCCCGTGCAGTAGTGAGATGACAGGAAAGAAAGACATCAGACACTGTCCCCATCTGCAGTGACTCTCAGTGCAGGTCAGTGTGGTGCTCAGAGAAGACCAGGGACATAGCAGAGGGTAGACAGGGAAGGCTTCTTAGACAAGACATTATGGCAAGGGACAAACTGAGTTTTGACACTGACTAGGGAAAGTCTTGGTGGCGCTATAGGGTAAGCATTGGACTGCTAGCCTCACGGTTGGCGGATCAAACCCCCCAGCCACTCCAAGGCATAAAGACAAGGCTATCTGCTCTGATCAAGCTTTACAGCCTCAGAAGTCAGAGGGTCACGGTGAGTCGGAATCTTCTCGATGGAAGTGAGAAAGGTTTCCCATGTAAGAGGACCCACATAGGTGAGCATTTTTGGGGTCTGCCTGAACTCCCGTTTCCCTCCTGCCACCAAAATTCCATCCTGGATACACCAGCTCCCAAGACAATGATTCTCCAAGTGTGGTCCAGGATCCCTGATGGAGATGGAAAGCTGTACAGAGGAGGTGGTACCTGAGCAGGGTTTTAAGGGATGAATAGGAGTTCGGTAGGCAGATCAGGAAGCAAGTGGAGTGTGGGTAAGGCACAGACCCAGGAGAGAACCAGGCATATTCTGGGAACTTCAAGCACTCTAGAGTAGGGGGCGCAGCACAGAGGATGTGGGGTCTTTCATCCTAAATGAAAATAGTCAACGTTTCCCAAGCGTTCATCGTGTGTCAGACACGATGCTAAATGCCTTCCAGATGTCAACTCAGTGAGTCAGCATTATTAAAGAAGTATGGGGCCCATTGGTCTGTTGAGAAAGCAGAGGCACAGAAAGGCTAGAGGCTTGTCCAAGGCCACACAGCTAGCAAGCAGCCAGGCCAGGACATGCTCATAGATACATGGAGTCAGGCTCCAGAGCCCACACTCTTAACCACTGCCCTAAACAGCCTCCCCTGAACCCCACGTCCCAGTGCACCATCCAACAGGGCCCCCTGTACCCACCCAGGTTCTGACATCCACCCCTGCTGGAAGATGGCCGGCCAACGGGCCTTCACCCTCATCTGTGGTTTGCTGGCAGCCACTTTGGTACACGCCACCCTCATGCCCCCTGCGGTTCTCAACCTAGGTCCAGAAGTCATCCAAGAAAGTAAGTCTTGGCCACGCAAGGCACAACACCATAAAGCACTGGGGAGGTGGGACGGAGCGCCCATCACTGAGGGTGTGCCAGGCATGGTTCCAGGATAAAAGTTCTGGACAGACTACAAAGTTGGGGATGTCTGTGATCTCGGGAAGGAGTCCTGGTGGGTTATAGGGCGATGAACTGAGCTGCTAACCAAAAGGTCAGCGGTTTGAACACACAGTCACTCTGCGGGAGAAAGGTAAGTCTCTCTGTTCCCATAAAGTGTTGTGGTCCAGGAACGCATGGAGACGGTTCCACCCTGTCCTACAGGGGTCGTTATGAGTCTGCATCGACTCGATGGCAGTGGTGATCTCAAGAGATCATGATTCTGTGAATCTTCGTATCCCATAATTTAGTTCCTGCGGTGCCAAGAATGCCCCGCTCTAAGTTTCCATGCCCTTCTGAAAGGGTGCCTGACCATGTGTGATGATGTAACTGGCCTGCCTGCAACCCCTTCATGAAAGTCCCTCTTCTGCATTAGACCTGGTGTCCTGCTAGTCTCTGGAGCAAGCCCTCCACCTTATCCTTCTCCACTCCTGCAACTTGGCACATCCCTGAGCCTCCAGCTGCCGCCTCTGGATCCAACAAGAGGGCCTGCCTCTCAGGGGGGTTGGGAGCACTCGGCGCAATGGGAACTGACAAGCCCTTTCTAAACTCTACACTTGGGCTTCTCAGTACTACTGCCAATTGAGACTCAGATAACGCTTTGTTTCAGGAGCCCTGGTGGTGTAGTGGTTATACGTTGGGCTGCCAACTGCAAGGTCACCAGTTCCAAACCCCCAGCTGCTACACAGACGAAAGATGAGGCTTTCTACTCCTGTATAATTACAGTCTTGGAAAGTCACACGAGACATTCTCCCTTGTCCTACAGGGTAGCTATAAGCCCGATCAACTCAGTGGCAGGGATTAACTCTTTGTTGGGGAGATCTGTTCAGTACTTTACAGGCTGTTTATAGCATTCCAGGGACAACTGGAAATGTCTTTAGACAGGTCAATGACCCTCTGGTGGGGAAATGAGAAGCCCTGTTCTCAGTTGTGGTCTCCCAGGAAGAAGGATGTTCAGTCAGCTTAGGAAGTCCACCACTAACTTACTAAGTGGACCATACCTCTGTACGTCGTGGCCCTGTGCTCAGGCTGGATGGGCAGGGACTTGGATTCCCCAGGCAGGCCAGGCAGCAGAGAGCTCTCAGTCAGAAGCAGCGTGGAGGTCAGCACCTGTGGTTGAGGTTCCCCCAGCATAAGAAGCTAAGCACACATGGTTTCTTTGGGAGGCGATCACAGAAAACCCCTGCAGGAGAGCGGGGAACAAGTCCGAGAGAGGGAGTCAGCACTCTGGAGACTGGAGCTCAGCCGGTGGAACACTGTATTCATCAGTAGGGCCGAGGGGGGCCCAGAAACCACAGAGAACTTGCAATCCATAAATGTAATAGAAAGAATTGTTAGGGGGCTTGGAGTAATAGGACATTGGCTGAGAGAGAAAAGAACAAGAACTCCAAAGGACACCCCAGGGATGGGGAAGGGTCCCCGAGACAGAACAAACTTGGGGAGGAAGAGTCTTCTCCAGAGCTGGTGCTCAAACCTCACGGAAGAGGTTGTGGTGTGAAGCTTACTGGATGGTAGCATTTGATGGTAGCGTTTGCTAGGTGGTTCCAAGCAGAGGTTCATCTGCCGAGATGCCTACAGAATTCGGAATTCTCTGTGAAGCCCTCAAAGAAGGATGAGAGGTTTAATGTTGATGTTGACTCACTGGGATGCCGTCCCAAGAAAATAATCTGGAAGTGAGCTGGGAGCTCAGAGAACTCACTAGCTGCTCTTCGGAGTGCCGCTGAACTTGCTGCCCAAAGCCACTGGACACTGACTCCACAGAGATCAGCAGGAGGTATATCCATGGGCCAGGAAGAGAGGTCCCTTCCCCCTCCAGTGTCCCTCCAGAGCTTCCATCAACAGGGCTTAGCACTGTGCCAGCTGTCAGAGGAGAGATTTTATAAGGCCCACCTCCATGATCACAGAGCAAGCAAAAAGGGTAATGTGTAGTTGAGAGGCAATAACTGTACTGAGCACAGGGGCCCTGGAAAACCATCAGGGATACACACTTGGATCATCTCACCTGAGGGATGATGGCTTCTCAGTCATTGGCTGAGGGCTGCTCCTGGGGCATCACCTCTCAGGTGCTCTGGTCTTCGCTGCACATAGGCCAGATGGCCTCTGACTGGAAGTCTAGAGGTACCGACACCTAGGCTGCCGACTCACTCCCTTCTGGTTCTGCTTGCTCCTTTCTCTGCTCAGTGCCTGAGATTCTTTGGACAACAGGTTCCTAGAATTGGCATGACTATCAGAGAATTGTTAATAATTGTATTTGGGCACTAACACCTCCCCAAACAGGACCTTGTGAGGTCCCTGTCTCTTGGCTCTGGATTTATTGTCTACTGCAGTGGTTCTCAACCTTCCGAATGCTGCGACCTTTCATACAGTTCCTCGGGTTGTGGTGAGCCCCCAACCATAACATTATTTTCGTTGCTACTTAATGACTATAATATTGCTACTGTTATGAATCAGGCAAATCCTATGAAAGGGTTGTTAGACACCCAAAGAGGTCGCAACCCACAGGTTGAGAACCCCTGGCCTACTGGCTGGTGAAGAGGTTACAAGTCCATGTTCTGAGCATACTTGCCAACTCTCCTGGCAGAAGTTGGCTCTCTACCAGCCTGTGAATGGTCCCTACAGTGTCTCCAGCTTCACGCATTTTCATTTGAACATGACACATCTGGGCCACCATCTTCATGGTCCCAGCTACACAACAGAGATGAGCAAGATGAAGTCATCCATACTGTTACCTGCCATCAGAGTCCAAGGATTCCTGAGTGATATCCTTCCCAGGCTGAAGCCCCCACCAATGCATTCTTCCTGCCTTCCTCCTCGGGCCCTGATTGTTGGCTCTTCCTCTAGAGCTGATGCAGGAGCTGAAGGACCACGATGCAGTCAGCATCCTGCACCAGCTTCCATTGCTCAATGCCATGCAAGGGGAGCCAGCCGGGGGCATCCCCGTGATAGGCAGCCTAGTGAACTCCATCCTGAAATACATCGTCTGGTAAGTAAAACAGGGCACACGTCTCTAAATCCCCCCGACCCACGCCACCCCTCTGCTCTGCTGCCCTGAGCGGACTTGACATGCTCAGTCCACAAGCCCCAATGCGTGTCCACTCTGCCTGGATGCGGAAAGGGCATCAGAGGAAACCCCTTCGTTGAGAAGCTCCCAGCGTAGTGAACAGTCACCACAAGACAGAGACACAGAAACTCTTAATAGAGGGAACCCCAGACCAAGGTCACCGAGGTGGGAATGAGACAAGTCTTCCCATTGGCTGGGGTTAATGACTCAGAGTTCATTAAGAGACCAGAAGGAAACAGCCAGCCTCAGCAGAGGCACGGGGGTGGGAGGGTCCGTCAGGAAGGCTGCAGCTCCAGCCCATGGTAAGGAGTAAATGGAGGGGGTGGGTCACAGGCAGTCCAAGGATCTGGGATCCAGCCAAGAGAGGGAAGAGTGCCAGTCATACGCTGTGAGGCGGGGCGTGGGAGAACACCATACTGGGAAGGAGTCAGTCACCGAGGACTGGGATCCATCTGCTGGCTAGATACCCAAGAGACATGGGAAAGACAGGGGTACACATTTGGGGACAATGCTCATTTGATTCTCATCTCTTCTGCATCCCATCCAGGCTGAAGGTCACCTCTGCCAGCATCCTCCAGGTGCAAGTGCAACCCTCGACCGATGGCCAAGAGCTGGTGGTCAAGATCCCCTTGGATATGGTGGCTGGATTTAACACGTAAGGGTATTCCAGAGAGAAGAGCCGTGTTCAGAGGGAGGGAGCGGGGACATAAGGGATAGGGGGAGGATGGTGAGAAGTGAGGTCAGAGGGCAGTTTGGACCAGATCATGTGGGGCCTTGTGGGTCCAGGTGAGGATGTGGCCTTACTGCATGTGAAGGGAGGATGGGATTAGATTCTGGAGCTGTTCTGCAGGGAGGTAGAGAGGGGAGGGTGCCCTGAAATATTGGATGTGGAGCAAAAGAGGAATCAACCACCACTCCCGAGGTGTTGCCCTTGAAGGATGGCGTGCCCAGCCATGAAGATGGGGGGTGGGGGGAGGGGCACATTTGGGAATTCAGTTTTGTCCCTGCTCAATTGGAGACTCCGCTAAGACATCCGAGCAAAGAGTGGGTTACAACATTGGAAGCTACTGTCATAGGGGTGGGGTCTCCACCTGGAGAGGACGCTAAAGTTCAAGCATGGCACGTGTGGGGGACAAGAAGTGGGGGGTGGGGAGAAGCCGAGTAAGCGGGAGGAGATGCAGACAACGAATGTCTCCAGGTTGGAGGGGTGTTCAAAGGGTCTGGTGCCTCCACCCACCCTCTCACCCACCCCCACTAGACCCCTGGTCAAGACCATCGTGGAGATGCACATGGAGACGGAGGTCCAAGCCACCATCCAAATGAAGAGTGGCGGGAGCGGCCTGGTCCTCAGCCAATGTTCCAACAGCCATGGGAGCCTGCGCATCAGCCTGCTGCAGAAGTGAGTACAGCCAGCCTCCCACTGGGCTCCGCCATGAGGGGGGGTTCTCCAAGAGACCCAGAAAGAAAAACACTTGTCACTCCTGACTTTGGGTCTAGGAAGCAAGTCACCAGGATAGAAGCAATCACGGTGGGATTCAAAGCTTAGAGCCAGAAGGCGGGACAAGCAGTGAAGGTAGAGAGGGGCCTCCTTCCTAGGACCCCCTCAAACCGCCCCAGAGACACTCAGGTGGAGTCATGGTGTGAAATCAAAGGCTTTGGGATCAGGCAGCCACAGCTGCTGCCTAGACTGTCCGAATCACCTCTCTGGGCCTCACCTTCCATGGCTATGAAGTGGAGCTGGAACCTCCCAGATTCGATCAGCCAACCTCCATAAACAGCTTGGTGTGGTTGGTATGTGGTGCCCCTCGGGGCTGCCCAAAAATACTGGGCTTTCCTTCTCCTTCTCAGGAGAATGGAGAGATGAGCCCACGACCCTCCTCCCGAAGTCCACACAAGTTTCATGACAACCCTTCTCTCTGACTCTGGTCCCAGAGGACTCTCTGCCTGGGCTAGTCCTGGCCTATAGAGCTGGTCTGACAAGCCATGAAGCCGTACGGGCAAACTCCTTCCTTCCCTGGACTCCATCCCCACTGCTGGAACACAGGGAAGGGGCGACATTCTCTGACACTTCCGAATCTCTCTGTCCCTTCTCCTCTCTGGAAGGCTGTCTTTCCTGGTCAACTCCTTAGCCGACAAGGTCATGAGCCTCCTGATGCCAGCCCTGCCCAACCTGGTGAAAAGTCAGGTAAGGGGAACCAAGGACTCTCTGGCGGGGAGGACTGTTCCCCAACACTGTGGGGACTACAGGGATCTGGGCTGGAACTGCAAACGCGTGGAAATGTCTGGGGCTGGCTAATTCTTTCAGGCAGGACTAAGCGTAGTCAATGGGACCATTGGCAGATTGTTGAGCTCAAGACAAGTGAACCCCACCTTCTGCCGAGAGGACTTAGGCTGATGCCTTGATGTGCTGGCAAACTTGGCACAGGGAGCTCTGCGGGCGGGGGTGGGGAGGGACCCCTGGTTGTAGTGTCTGCTGACTGCTGAGCCATAACTGCCTGCGGGTGATTGCAGACCACCAAGGTGACGTCAGCATGGCGTTGGGAAGAGATGTGCTATCACGCGCTAAAGCCACTGCCACCGAGTCACTTCTGTCTCTCGGGGACTCCAGAGAGGGTGTCTGAGGCTGTGCAGCCTACGCGAGCAGACAGTCTCATCTCTCGCCTGTGGAGCAGCAGGTAGATTTGAACTGCTGACCTTGCGGTCAGCTAAATCCTAGGCATACTACCGTATGGTGCTTCCACCAGACAGATACATGAAAGGGAAAGAACCTTAAGAGATAGTGTTCGCATGCAGGAACAGGAAGGGCTGTAGTTTGAGTGTTTTAATAGACAAGATGACTGGATAACCAAAACCATTTGGGGAGACGAGCCTCCCAAGTCTGTCTTCACGAAACAAAGGTTTCCCCCTCTGCTCGCTGCCTTCCGCTCTCCAGCTACTCGGGCGCCTGGTTTCCTCTGTGGCAGCCCTCGGCATGAACACAGACTGGCGAGCATCTTTCCAGGGTGCCCTGTTTCTGTGGCACTGAGCCACGGTCATGGTTCTGTAATGGCTGCCTAGTATCTAACGCTTGCCTAAGCCATTCCCGGCAGCCTTCTTGAAGGGATCGCGAAGTGAATAGCTTCGTAAAATGTTGCTTTCCTTGGGTGAGGTTTTATTTGTATTTTGGGGGGCAAATTTTGTTCTTCTATCCAAAAGTGGGAATCTCCCAAAGTAGAACCCAGCTCTAAAGCTGCCCCACCCTCCCACAAAGTCATCCCGTATCTGAGCTCATGCTTTGCTGACAGACATATTTTCCTTAGAGGAAAAGGTGAAGGCGGGGGAGTGCCAGGAGCATGAGGCTGTAATGCGCTTTGTGCAGTAGCGTGTTTAAGGGAAACGCCGAGTGAAGCAAACGATCAGAGAGGCCGGCCTTCCAGGACCACACCGCTTCTCCCCACGCTTCCCTAGTTTTGCTGCCCTGGCACACGAATGACTTATTGACCGTGAGGGGAAACGGCGTAGCATCTTTGGGGGGGGGGGGGTCGGCATCTGACAGGAGTCCATTTTACAAATGCTGAATAAGCCCCTCTGGTGTCTGTCTGGAGGTTAGTGGTTGTGTCTTGGGCTGGTGTCCGTCTGGAGGGGTAGTGGTTGTGTCTTGGGCTGGTGTCCGTCTGGAGGTTAGTGGTTGTGTCTTGGGCTGGTGTCTGTCTGGAGGTTAGTGGTTGTGTCTTGGGCTGGTGTCTGTCTGGAGGTTAGTGGTTGTGTCTTGGGCTGGTGTCCGTCTGGAGGGGTAGTGGTTGTGTCTTGGGCTGGTGTCCGTGTGGAGGTTAGTGGTTGTGTCTTGGGCTGGTGTCCGTCTGGAGGGGTAGTGGTTGTGTCTTGGCTGCTAATAGCAAGGCCAGTGATTGGAAACCGCCAAGTGCTCAGAGGGAGAAGGATGGAACTTTCTACTCCCATAAAATGCACGTGTCTCCCAGAACAAAATCATACCCAGTGTGAATGGTGGGGGGGGGGGGACATGGAGTGGAGACCCAAAGCCCATCTGTAGACAACTGGACATCCCCTCACAGAAGGGTCACAAGGAAGAGGTGAGCCAATCAGGGTACAGTATAGCATTGATGAAACACACAACTTTCCTCTAGTTCTTTAATGCTTCCTGCCCCCCACTAGCATGACCTCAATTCTACCTTACAAATTGGATTAGACCAGAACATGTACACTGCTACAGATAAGAGCTGGAAACACAGGGAATCCAGGATAGATAAACCCCTCAGGGCCAACAAGGAGAATAGAGATAGCAGGAGGATTAGGGGAAGGCGGGGGGCGGGGGGGAGAATCGATCACAAGGATCAACATATAACTCCCTCCCATGGAGCGGAGACCCAAAGCCCATTTGTAGGCCACTGGACACCCCCTTACAGAAAGGTCTCAGGGAGGAGACAAGCCAGTCAGGGTACGATGTAGCAACGATTAAAATACAACTTTCCTATAGTTCCTAAATGCTTCCTCTCCCCCTCCCCACCCCCCACACTATCATGATCCCTATTCTACCTTGCAAGTCTGGCTAGGCCAGAGGATGTACACTGGTACAGATAGGAACTGGAAACACAGGGAATCCAGGGAGGATGACCAGTGGTATGAGTGGCGATACTGGGAGGGTAGAGGGAGGGTGGGTTGGAAAGGGGGAATCGATCACTAGGATCTGCATGTGACCTCCTCCCTGGGGGACGGACAACAGAAAAGTGGGTGAAGGGAGATGTCGGACAGGGCAAGATATGACAAAATAATAATTTATAAATTATCAAGGGTTCATGAGGAAGGGAGGAGTGGGGAGGGAGGGGGGAAATGAGGACCTGATGCCAGGGACTTAAGTGGAGAGCAAATTTTTTGAGACTGATGAAGGCAATGAATGTACAAATGTGCTTTACACATTTGGGGGCAAATTGTGATAAGAGTTGTATGAGCTCCTAATTAAAAAAATAAATAAAAGTGAAGATGGGGGAAAAAATAATAATAACTCCCTCCCAGAGGGACAAACAATAGAAAAGTGGGTTTAGGGTGACAGAGGACGATGTAAGATATGAAAATAATAATCTATAACTTATCAAGGGTCCATCATGGAGGGCGGTTGGGGAGGGAGGGGGGAAATGAGGAGCTGATATAAAGGGCTCAAGTAGAAAGAAAATGCTTTGGAAATGTTGATGGCAGCATATGTACAAATGTGTTGGACACAGTGGATGATTGTATGGATTGTGATAAGAGATGTGAGAGTCTCCAATACAAGTATTTAATTTTTTTTTTTAAGTACGTGTCTCAGAAATCCACAGGACAGTTCTACCCTGACCTGTAGGATTGCTACGAGTCAGAATGGACTCTTCGGGAATAAGACTGTGTTTTGGATTTTGGGGTCCGTCGGTCGGTCTCAATTCTAGCTGCTCATCAGAACCTCCTAGACAGAGGATATAAAATCCTGACATCCAGGTCCCACCTCAGAGAGACCGGTATCATCGGCCTCTGTTGGGGCCTGGTGCCACAGAGGGTCCGAATGTGCAACCCGGATGAGCCCCGCTGGTAGAAAGAAAGTGGGGTAGGTAATCATAGGGGACGACGGTGCACGGCTGGGAGGTTCTGGTCTCTCTGGATTCTGGGTCAGCGACGCAGCTGAGCACAGGGGATCATGGAGCCTGGGGGGGAACATGACTATTTCCCAAAGTGCGTGGTCAGTTCTCAATGGTAGCAAATGATAGGAGGAACCGGAGTTCCATCACCACCCCATTTCCCACCACAATTCACTGGCTTTGCTACACTGGCCAGCGGCAGGGAATGCTCAACTGGAAGGTTCTTCCACCAGGCCCACGGCACCTAAGACAAAAGGATGTCAAATGGAAAACATGGGCTGCCTCCAAGCAGGGAGAGCAAAGACTGTGTGTGTGGGGGGGGGGGTCCCACATGAGTCACAGGCTTCCCTCAAGGCGGTCCAGGCGAGAACAGCACCAGGGAAGGCCAGTCTCAGGGCCACGGCACTGCCATCCACGCCCAGAGGCAGTCACTTCTTAGTTGGAAGGAGTGACTCTCTTGAGCAGGGTGGGATGCTTGGTAGTGACCCTGGCCTCTCCCTACTAGGTGACAATAGCACAGCACCCCCAAGTTGCAACAACTAAAATATGTCCCCAAAACCATGCCACACTCACTGCCATGGAGCCAACGCCGACTCACAGCGACCCTCCAGGACAGGGTAGAGCTGCCTCTGAGAGCTTCTGAGACCATGGCTACTCACGGTGTAGAGAGCCCCATCTTTCTCCCTCAGAATGCGCTGGCAGTTTTGAACCTCTGTCCTTGAGGATCATAGCCTAGCACATGGAACTACTAAGCCAATGGCCAGCTGTCCCCAGGAGAACACATGGGCCCCGTAGGGGAACACACCGGCAGTGTTGGGCGAGACGCTCTGTGCGTCCGGCCCCCTCGCTGATGAAGCCCCTGCCTTCATGCTGTTGCAGCTCTGCCCCGTGATTGAGGCATCCTTCAAGGACATGCACGCGGACCTCCTGCGCCTCGTGAGAGGTAGGTGTCCTGCTCTCTCTCTACCAGTCAGGTTGCACCAGCCACCTGGACTCGTCCACAGGAGGGATGAGCCACAGATGCCCCCTGCCCAGGGCTGACAGGCACCTACGATGCACAGGCTTCTGTGTGAGGCCAGGAGGGCCCACGGGAAAGGCCCCAGGATGAGTTCAAGCTCAAATCCTAGTTTTGCTGCCGGCTTGTTTCATCCTTTGGGCAAGCCCCTACCCTGCCCTTCGGCCTCCCGTCCGTCCTCTCCTGTCCATCTGGCCTCCAAGGCCTGTGGTGGCGGCAGCAGCTGTCTTTAAGTGTCATCAAGTTCACTCCTATTTACAGGGACCCTCTGAACCACAGGCTGAAATGCCCCCCGAGTCTGCGCCCACGTCACCATCGCTCCTGAGCTTGAGCCTGGTGTTACAGCCACTGCATCAATCCAGCTTGTCGAGCAGAGGCCTTCCTCTTTTCCAATCAGGCTGCGGTGGGATTAAAAGCTTACAGGGAGTTCTAGGCACATACCGGACACTCGGTCTGGCACAGAGACCTGCTTACCAAAGTGTGCTGGCTGGCTGTGTGATGGACTGTCACCACACCCAGAATGGACATGGGAGAGGAGGGGCCGAGGGAAGAGCCACAGAGCTGCAATCAGGAAAAGAGGCCATTTCCCCCGAGAGATGGGAGGATGCGGCTCCTGTGAAGTGGAGGTTGATGGAAGGAGAAAATCACCGCTGTCGTCTACCCTTCTGGAGCCGGAACCGGCTGGTTCGAAGGGCAGTCAGAGAGGAGTGGAAAGAAGAAGCTGGCATTCACACACCTGCAGCACCTACGATGGGCATGGGCCCAGGCTCGGGCTAGGCATTGTACATACACTGACTCCTTAGACGCCCTGGCAGTCAGAGGAAGAAATGGAGGCTCTGAGAAAATCAGATATTTTTGTCCAGGTTCAGAGTGGACGTTCTCGACATGAGAGGCCCCAGTCAGGCTTGAGGCCACGGGAGCCCTGCTGGCATGGTGGTTAGCGTAGGGCTGCTAACCACCAGGAAAGAGGAGGGGGCTTTCTACTCCCGTAAAGAGTAGAAACACACAGGGACAGTTTGACCCTGATCCTACAGGGTCGCCATGCGTCAGCGTCCACCCAACGGCAGTGAGTTTGGGGTTCATTTAGCCCTTCCTAGGTTCGTTAGAGGGGCAGCCAAAAAGAGAAAGGCCCTTGACAAGATAGACGGACACAGTGGCTGCAGCAATGGGCTCTAAGATGGTGCAGGTCTGGGCAGTGTTTCACGCTGGCCTCCTGAGGGTCACTATGAGTGGTCTGGACAGCACGTCTGGCAACAGCAACAAATGCTCAGAGGTGAGAAGACAGTAACTGCCGTCGCTGATGCTCAAACCTAGGTGGGCTCCTCTGCTCTCCTGGGCCCAGAGCAGGAGCTTCCAGTGTAGTGGGCGGGGTCAAGGGCAGAGCCTGCAGCCAGGGCAGGTGGGACATCATCGACACCTGGTGGCCACCTGTGGAAATTGTGAAACGAACAGATGTGTACAGCTAGGTACCGATATCCCAGACCAGACGCTACTGCACGCGGGAAGGTGCTCGCCATTCTAGCAGAGAAGAGATGAAGCGTTACAAGCAATAGGCAAGATTTTTGCCTAAACCATGAATTCAGTGCACACAGGGCCTTGAACAAGTCCCTCCACTTTGCTGAGCTGGATGAGTTTTTCCATCTGTAAGATGGGGTAACCACAGGGCCTTAGCTCCTAGGGTGATTGTGAAGGGTTTAGATCCTCAGCATCCCCACCATCATCGTTGTGATCCTCAGCATCTCCATCATCCTTGTGCTCAGTCCGCCCCACCCTGCCCACCACCCTCACAGAATGTTCTTCCCGAACAGCACCCATCCCCCTGGGCTTTAACCACCTGGAATTTGATGTCCTGTCTCCTGCCATCAAGAAGAACGTCGTGCAGCTTAACCTGAAGGTGAGTGGCACAGGGTCTCCCCTGAAGGTCAAGGGTCAGGGACTACTACACCAGCCACGGTTAGGACACGATGCCTGACTCAGAAAAGTCACACCCCATGGAAACCATCTCAGGAGGAAACCCAACAGGTGGGATTTAAGGACCCCACGAAGAATACAGGCCCAGGGAGATCACTTCTCCAACTCTGATTTCCCCAGATGGCGAGTTGGGCTGCTAGCTGTAAGGTTAGTAGTTCAAAACCACCAGTGGATCTGCAGGAGAAAGATGAGGCTTGTGGCAGTCTCTAAAACCCACAGGATCAGTTCTATCCTGTCCTGTCAGTCGGCATCAACTTGGTGGCAGTGAGAGGCCAGGGCGGTTTGCTCAGAGCACTTGCCTGAGCCCAGGATTGAGACACTTCACTGAGAGTTACCCAAATCTGTTTCTCTACCAGGCCCAGTGCTCTCAGGCTGTGTGGCTTTGGGCAAGTTTCTTTACCTCTCTGAGCCTTGGTTCCTCAGCTCTAGGTTTCTTAGTTTCTTAGCTTCTATGCCACCAAAATTCATCCAGGAAAGGTTTCTTCTTGGTTTCTTTGACTTTATAACAGTCACCAAGGAGAGGATGAAATGGGACAGAGTAGGGGCTGGCAAACAGAACATGTTTTAATTTTTTTTTAAACAAGCTCACTGCCATAGAGTCAATTCTGACTTATAGCAACCCTGCAGAACAACTTAGAACTGCCCCTTTGTGATCCCTCACCTGTAACTCTTTCTGGGCTAAGAGAGCCTCACCTTTCTTCTTCAGAGCAGCTGGTGGGTTCGAACTGCTGATTTTGCTGATAGTACACCACTGGGGCTCCTCCAGAAATTTTCTTTTAAAAAAAAACTCATTGTCATCAAGTCAATTCTGACTCATAGAGATCCTGTAGGACAGAGTAGAACTGCCCCTGTGGGGTTCTGAGACTGTAACTCTTTACAGGAGTGGAAAACCTCATCTTTCTCCCAGGGAATGGTTGGTGGTTTCAAATTGCTGGCTTTGAGGTTAGCAGCCCAGTGCATAATCCTCTACACCAACACAGCTCCCTAGGAAATGCTAGCACTCGATAAATGTGGAGCCGCACTTCCACACCGTGCTGAACTCTGAGAGAGGCCGTGCCAGCCCAGAGTCCCGCTCCTGTAGCTCCCTTGCATCAAGCATGACTGCCCTTCATGTTGCCATTTTGAATGTCCCCTTCAGCCAAATGGTATGAGATGCCTGAGTGTCCACTGAGGCACCTGAAATGATCTGGGGGGTTCAGGTGGAGCAGACATTTCCAGCCACTGGAGCTAACCAAGGTACTGAATTCTAGGCTTAAGCTCCCTGGGAGCAAATGCAGAGCAGAGAGAGAAACGGAACGGTGTCATTTCCTTCTGGGTTGTTGTGATAGGCTTAGCTGGGAAGTTCAAAGTCTCCGTCAGTTCCTGGCTCTGTGTCTCTTCAGGCCAAGTTGTTGGACTCAAAGGGCAAGGTGACCAACTGGTTCAACAGCTCTGCGGCATCCCTGACGGTGCCGTCGCTGGACAGTGCCCCTTTCAGCCTCGCTGTGAGACAGGATGTGGTGAGTTCTGCGGTGGCTGCCTTGGTCCCTCCAGAAGAACTGGCTGTCCTGTTGGACTACGTGGTAAGTCTCAGCGCGGGACCTCACTAGGGGAACTTCCTGAGTCCAAGAAGGTGCGGGGAGCCCTGGATCCCAACTAGGACTCCCCTGCCGGGCTCCTTGACTTCCCTCCAATTAGGGAGAATCCATTGCTTACTCTGCCAGATCCAAAGTCCTCCCCATGAGGTTCCAATCCTGTCCTCCACCAAAGGGCAGCCTGCCCAGCCAAAGGGCATCTTAGGTGCATACACATCTGTCCAGAGAAGACAAATACCACTTGGATGGATATAAGGCAATCGAGACCGTTATACCACTGCTGTCCACTAGGGGGCCCGGGACTTCAAAATCCATCCTACCGTCAAGTCAATTCCCAGGACAGCGACTCAATCCTACAAAATAGAACTTCCCCTGTCAATCTTTGCGGGAGTAGAAAGTCTCATCTTTCTCCCTGGAGCAGCTGGTGGGTTCCAATCGCGGATCCTGTGTCTAGCAGCTCAATGGCCATACCTATTACAACTCCTTAAGAGCTCCTCGGGTGTGGGGCAGACATCATTCATGGTCAGAGCCTTCCTTTCCGATTGAGCCTGGACACTGACTCAGCCTTGAAATCCTATCAGTGCAGGGCAGCAGAGGACCACCACGGATCCCCTAGAATGGGTCACCCGCTCCATACAGGTGGACTGCTAAGGAAACAGGGAGAAAGTGCTGGCCCAAAGTCCTGGGAGGGGAGACGGAGTTTAGGTCAGCTAACAGGCAGCAAATGCCCGCTAATTAAAAAGGAGAACTCTGAGGAGGAGCTGGGATGAGGTTGCCAGTAGCAACCACATTCACGGCTGTGGTAAAACGTGGGTTCACATCTATGTGTCCTCCAGGAGTGGGCACAACCCACAAGACCCTCGGGCACCACCACTGGCCACAGGAAAGGGTCGGGTGGGTGAGGGCCCCCCATTCCTCAGCAGCAGACAGGGCTGTTTCCCAAACAATTGGCATGCATGGCCAGGACTGCCAGGCCCACCCAGTTTTTCTGATGTCCAAGGACCCTATCACCCCCACCGTGGGGCACAGAAGGCCCATCTGTCTCCCCTGGCCCTTCTGGCTGACCTACTCTGACCTCTTCTCACCCTCAGCTTCCGGAGCTTGCCCGCCAGCTGAAGTCTAGCATCAAGACCATCAGTGGACAGGTCAGTCCATTTGTCCTCTGGCAGCCTGGTGGATGTTCACTGGGGTCTCTACCTAGGCATCTGGGGAAACACTGGGGGAGGCATGGGAGTTGGGCTGGGGGGAGCTGCTTGCTTTCCTCCCAGTGCTGTGAATTTAGCAGAGCAAGTCCCTGTCCTCACAGAGAGGGAACAAGTCAAATACTTAGATGGATAATATTTCATTTACAGGGACAGTGACCAAGGCCGGGGTCCAGGGGTTCTGGAGCATTCCTGGGACAACTGATAGTTCTGGGAGGTCAGGGAGGGACTCTCTGGAGGGAAGGGGAAGACAGGCAGATGGAACCACAAAGCCCAAGGCTACGTATGAAGTAGGAAGATCTTGAAGGAGGAAGGGGGCTGGCCAGAGCACAGAGAGGAAGCGGGGGTGGAGGTGGGAGGATAGGACAAAGAAGCTGGGCAAGGCCAGGCAACATGGGACCACATGGGATCCCAAGGGCCTGTGGGCCTGAGCCAGGTTCTGGGGGTGGAGGGTGTCACATGTGGGCCTGATGTCTTTCTAGGCTGCAGATCTGTTGGGGCCCACGCAGATTGTGAAGGTCTTAATTCAGGACGCCCCCCAGCTCCTTCTGGGGCAGGGCAACGCCAAGGTGGCTCAGCTGATCGTGTTTGAGGTCTTCGCCACAAATGAAGTCCTCCGACCCTTCTTCACCCTGGGCATCGTGAGTGCGACACCAGCAGCAGCCTGGGGTTGGGGGCCCCTCCTGCTTCACTACACATGCCCACCAAACTTGCCACCCAACAAGGATGGGGGAGGGAGAAGAACTGTGAACCAAGAGTTTGGAGCTCTGGGGAGGGGGAGCAGCCCTTGACCTGCACACTTCTTAGGGAACTTGGGGTGGGATCTGAACTCCCATGCATCCCAGGAACTACATTAAGTGAAAAGTCTGGATGAGGTTGCCTTCAGGAACAGCTAGATCCAGGTGTGCAGGCCATCGTATCTTTGTTCTTCCTCCCCGGCTGGCGGCCTTCATCTTCCAGCTGGCTGTCCCTTCACGGGTCCACAGAGTGGAGCCCATACTGAAACAAGAGGACTGGCCTTTGGCACCCCAGCTTGTCTGTCCATCCTTAGTCGCCAGTGGCTCCCAGTGGTCAAGGGGACCATCACCACCACCACCTCCCCCACAGCAAGGAAGGCAGCTCAGTTCAAGAGGGGGGAGAGGAGGGACAGGTGTGCCCCACGAGCAGCAACACTGCCCGCCGCTGAGGCAGGGGCACCCGCACTGTCCGTTAAAGAAGGCAGGGGAGAGGAGCAGATGAGGCAGGCGCTGTCCTTTGGCTTCAAGGCTGCCGTCTCGGGAAGACTCCTCTGCAGGTTCGAGCTGACACGGTGCTTCCAGTGGAGATGCTTTGCCCAGCGGCCGGCACACGGTCACAGAGACGACAAGGGGAAGGGTACCCCCGGAGCTGTGCAGCCCAGTGTCCTGGGTTAAATGACAGTCACGCGCGCGCACCAGCCTGGTGGGACCCTCCCTGGTCAATGGCAGGAACTTTCCCAGAGACAAGTTTGATCTCCAGGACAGCTGACCTGGAGCTGGAGCCCGCCACACTGCCCTCTGAGCCACTCCAGCCCAGAAGCCAAATGGCTGCTCCTCTTTGGACCCCATATTTGTGACCTGGCTCAGTGGGTGACTTTCCTAGTAAGATCAAGGTCAGCAGTTTCCAGATGGCCACTTACACTCTGTCCCTCATTTCCTCAGCTCTACCAAACCCAAACCAAACCAAGCCAAACTCACTGCCATCGAGTCAATGCTGCCTCAGAGCAACCCCATAGGGCCGGACAGAACTGTCCTGTGAGTTTCTGAAATGACAGCTCTTTGCAGGAGTAGGAAGCCCCGTCTCTCCCCATTGGAGTGGTTGGTGGTTTCAAACTGCTGACCTGGGGATTGTAGCTCCACACAAAACCACTAGGCTCCCAGGTTCCTCCTGAGCTCTACAATGCAGTAGCAATAGGACCAGCCTCCTAGGCTTATAAAACTCTTCCATCTCGGCTCAGCACACAGTGAAGAGGGCTTGATGCTGTCACTGTGGCCTCCATCATGACGTCCCCACAACAATCCAATGTTGGATCTGTCAAGTAAGGAAGGAGGACATAGTGCTTGGGAAAGAAAGAGCAAGACCCTCCACGAGATGGACTGTCCAGTGGCCGCAGTAGTGGGCTCAGCCCTCACAGTGGTTGGGGCGACAGTCCAGAGCCGGGCGGTGTTTCATTCCGTTGTGCACGGGGTCGCTGTGAGTCGGGACTGATTGGACTGCTCCGGTCAGCAGCATGGCTGTTATCCCGTCCAGCAGATGAGGACAGGGAGGCCCAGGGAGGTCACTGCCTTTGCATGGTCACAGAGCCTGTCACTGAGATTCGGACCATGTCAGCTACACCATAGAGCAGTGGTCCCCAACCTTCCTCATGCCGCGACCCTTCAATACAGTTCCTCATGTGGTGGTGACCCCCAACCATAAAATTATTTTCATTGCTACTTCTTCTCTGTCATTTTGCTACTGTATGAATTAGGCGACCCACAGGTTGAGAACCGCTGCCCTAGAGCCTCCTGGCGTAACCCCACACCCCACGCTTGACGCCTCCTCTTAGCAGGGCGTCACCCTCTCTTCCTGCAGGAAGCAAACTCAGAAGCTCAGTTTTACACCGAAGGGGACCTGCTTTTGCTCAACTTAAACAGCATCAGGTAAGGATGGAAGTCACTGGGAAGACCCCAGGGACGGAGCGGGCACGCCCTGGGGCATCAGGTTTCTTGGAACGGAGAGCCTTCTGTGGCTGCCCGAGCATGGGGCATTGAGCATGGGGCAAGGCTGTTGTGGGCCTCCCTGGCCTGCAGTCTCTGGCGGTCTCCAACAGAGCATAGGCAAAGGGAAGGAGATGGAAGAGGCCTGGTCGAAGCCACAGGCCAGGCTGACCCGCCCATCCTCTTGCCCACACTCTCAGCCCTGGGCGGCCCATTCTGGGCATGCCCAAGACTGAACCAACACTAGGGATCGGTGGCAGTGAGAGGGCACCCCGACATCGTGTCCCCTGGTACCCAGCCTGTTCTCCCCCAGCCCACTTGATCCCTGCTGCCCCAGAAGTGGGTCACAGGGCACACCAGACCCTCCCGGGACAAATCTCACATCCACCAGGTGTT
Source organism: Tenrec ecaudatus (assembly GCF_050624435.1). Taxonomy (NCBI): domain Eukaryota; kingdom Metazoa; phylum Chordata; class Mammalia; order Afrosoricida; family Tenrecidae; genus Tenrec; species Tenrec ecaudatus. Next base: position 29,257,416 of record NC_134541.1, on the reverse strand, counting down.
TGGATCGGCCCACACATGATGGGTTTTCAAGTCCATTTAATGGTGCCACATATAAAAACCCGCATAGCTGGCCCCTAGGCCCGGATTCCCACACAGTAGAGCAGCAAGTACCAGAGTCGGGAATCAGGTGTCCCTGTCACAGCGACCCTGTAGGACAAGGTGGAACTGCCCCTGTGAGTTTCCAAGACTGCAACTCTTGACTGGAGTAGAAAGCCTGTCTGTCTCCCATGGAGAATCTGATGGTTTCAAACAGCTGACCTTGCAGTTAGTAGTCTCACAAGTAACCACTACATCACCAGGGCTCCCCTACACAGAGTAAGTGCTCAATAAATACTTTCTGAAGGAAGGGGGGAAGACAGGATCGAGTCCCCAGGGGCCTTTCTCATAAGCATCTTCCATTACAGCGTTGATCGAATCCAACTGATGAACTCGGGAATCGGCCTATTCAACGTGAGTACCAACAGCAGGGCCAGCTGCTTGGTCCCCAAAGACTTGTCTCCAACATGGGCAGCACTCTGGTAGACTCCACGTTGCCAAGTCCCCAAGTCCCAGAATGGGGGCATCAGGCCAGGGTTGCCCCAGGACTTGTGGGAAAGCTGTGGCTCTGGACCTTCTAGCTGTTCAGGAAGAGGGACGAGGTCCAGGCAGCAGCCACTGACTCCTGGCTCAGGTGTTTACTGAGCACCTACTGTATGCTTGCCCAGCCGAGAACACGTGCGTGCATGCGCACACTGACACACACACGGCCAGATACTCACGTGCACAGTTACACACTCTTCCTTCCATCAAGTTCGGTGCCTCCGTTAGAAAACCACCCCTCAGGTTCACGGTCCCCTTTTGCTCACGCAGACTCGCTGGGCGACCCCTGGGCGGCCTCCTCCCTGCGGGCCCTCCGGTTCTCCCTCTGCATCGGGCTGAACCAGCTTTGCAGACTGGACGGCCTTGCCTGCCATTATGTCTCCTTTGGCCCTAGGGTTTCGTTTCATTTTGTTTTGAGACATTTTATAAGTATTTAAAGTTTAAAATACTTTTGAGTCCCAAAACATCTAAAATGTCCACTATTTCAACTCCTCAGAAGGAGGTGAAGTTGAAACTACTTTAAGCCTGGGAGGTTTCCCCGTGAAAACCAGGACCGGGCTCCCATGGAGCAGTCCTAAGTCCTGACTACCAAGGACCCCATTCCCTCTGGTACCTCCTTCACCCCAGCCAGGCCCCAGGGGTGGTTGCCTGAGAGCCCCTTGGACTCTGGCATCTCCCCAGCCACCCCTCATCCCCTGTTGCTGGGTGGTGTCTGTCCTGGGGACAGCTGGAAGGACAGAGGGACAGTGCCCTCTCTCTCCCAGCCTGAGCTCCTGAAGAACGTCATCACTGAGATCCTGCTGGCCGTCCTGCTGCCCAATGAGAACGGTGAGTCTTTGCCACCCCCTCCTCCCTGTGCGCCTGCCAGGGTCCCCCTCGAGGACCCTTTACATTCCTGCATTGTGCACGCATTTTCCTTTCAACAGCTCCAAACTCTACCAGGCAGTTTCTTGCCTAGCCAGCTGGAATTGACCTCGCCCCCCCTCCCCTCTCCCAACTCTAGGAAAACCTCTCCGAGTCCAGAGCCTGGGCCACTCAGAGACACCGGGCAGGGCCCAGCCTCATGGACTCCCAGGTGTCCATAGACAACCAGCGCTCCCTGGAGCTGCCTTATGCAGAACGGGGTTCAAGCCTGGTGCCCCCTCTTATGGGCTGTTCACCTCGAGCAAACGGCTTCATTTCTCCAGAGCCTCCGTCACCCACTCATGTACACTGGGGCCCTGAGATCAACTTCCTGCAGGGACGCTGGCCACACAGCAGCGCTCAGCACTTCCATTTCCACGGCTCAACCCTTGGCTTGTGGGCTCGCGGGAGGGAGCTGGGAGAGAAGGTGGAACTTCCCTCTAGGCCAGCAACCCACTGCCAGCCCTGCTTCCTCCGTTCCTGTATGTATTCGTGTGGGGAAGCTCAACCTGTGGAAACCTCTGCTGTGGACCATGGGAGCCCCTGGCGGCTCTTGAGCAGGAGCGTGAGAGGATGGGAGGGTGTATATGCGGTGAGCAGCCAGAAGATGGTGTCAGAAGCAAAGGGTGGGGAGAAGAGACAAAGTGGGTGCTGGGGGGCCAGAGAACAGGCGTGCAGAGGCAGAGGAGACCCGCAGAATCCCTGGTAAGTCCCGAGGCAGGACTGCCTGTCTATGACCGCATTGTTGTTGCAGGCAAATTACGGGCCGGCATCCCAATTTCCATCACGGAGGCTTTAGGATTTGAGGCAGTTTCCTTGTCTCTTACCAAGGTGAGTGGGCTGTGGGGACATAACTTAAATGCCTTAGGGAGTGTACAAGGACCCAAGTGATGGTGTGGTTATGTGTTGGACTACGATCCACAAGGTTAGCAGTTCAAATACACCAGTGCTCTCTGAGGGAGAAAGACGGGGCTTTCTACCCCACGGGGTAGTTCTACCCAGTGCTACAGGGTCCCTATTGGTCAGCATTGACCCGATGGCAGTGGGAGGGGCAGGAGGGAACAGGGGAGGATACTGAGGAGTCCTGGCAGCCCAATGGCTAAGGACTTGAAGGTTCACTGAAGGTCAGCAGCACAAACCCACCAGCTGCTCCATGGGAGAACACTGCAGCTCCAAAGCCCTAGGGGCAGTAGGTGTAGTTGAGGGAGGGCAGCTGGGCTGGGAGGGTCCTGGGATGGGGGCCCAGGCTGTGTTCCACTCATTGGGGGACCTTGGTCCTGCCCAGGCCTCTCACCTGATCTGGATTCTAGAGGGTGGAAAACTGACCAGAACTGGCCTGGGGTCAGTACACCTCCAGCTGTTCCCATTCATTCAGTGATATGTCTGGAAGGCCTACTGTGTGCCGGGCATGCTTGAGTGTACTTGAGGCCACACAAATGAACAAACAGAAACCCCCCCACTCCGCTGCCTGGTGCTACTGTTCACACATAAGGCCCTCCTATTATGGTCATTCTGGTGAATGCTTTCAGGGTCATGGCCTCCGAGTGCCAGCAGGTACCTTATCAACAACCAAAAGCCACCAACCTCAGTGCCATCAAGTCCACTCTGACTCACTGCAACCCTGTAGGACAAGGTAGACCTGCTCTTGTGGGTCTCGCTCCCAAGGAATGACTGGTGGTTTCGAACTGCTGACCTGATGGTTCACAGGCCAACACAGAACCACGAGGCCACCAGGGCTCCTTGGTCAAGGACCAGCCAGCAGAGATCTTGCGTCAGGTGGGAAAGACTCCATTTGACTTTTCTCCTCTAATTCCAGGATGCCCTTGTGATCACACCGGCCTCCTTGTAGAGCCCTGGACAGCTCTCCTCTCTCCCCATGAAGATTCAGAGCGTGGTCTTCCAGGGAAGGATGCCTGACTGGGAGTGGGGGAGAGGGTGGGCCCCTGGCAAGCTCTGGAGACTGCAATAAACAAGTACTTCACGGTGACTCTTGTCACATGGTTCATCTCTATCCCAGCACACACGTCACTTGGCCCCTGGAGGGCTTGGAAGATGCCCAAGACCTGTGCTCAGACATCCCTGAGCCAACCCAGGAAGTGACTGAGACATCTGTGGGTCCTGTGGGAGTGAGGTGCAAGGTCACTGCCCCCTCCCTGGGCTTCAGGAAGGAGAAATTCGAGTTTTTCCTCCTGCCTTCTGGGTCCACGTCAAGGCCACGAAGATGGGGAACTGGTTGGACTTGGCAGTGTGCTAGACCGAGGACTCTTTAAACAAGAGGCTTTGATGGCGGTGAGCGAAGCTCTGAGTTCTGGCCAAGCCACTTACTGGTTGTACGAGGCTGGGAGGTGGCTCCCCTTCTCTGGCCTCGGTTTTCTTCTCTGTAGAATGGGTAGACTCGCAGTCCCACCTCGGAGGCCATGGTGAGGATTAAATGTGGAAGAGAGCACTTCCAGACCCATGGCAGGCCCTGGAGGCATGTCGGGGCGGGGGCGGGGTGGGAGGGAGGGCGATGTCATCCTTGCTGTGGTCACCTGGACTCCATGAGTCAGGCATTATCACAGAAGGCCCTCCCTGCCCTGACAGCGGCGAGGGTGACTGCCATTGTGTCGCTGACCTGCCTGGTATCAGGAGACTCCAGGCAGACAATGGGCTCCTGTTCTCAGCTGCCTAAGCACACACAGCGCTACTTCCCACCAGGGGCCGTGCAGATAGGGTCATGGCAGCTACTTGGGGAAGAGGCACTTCCGGACTGTGAGACATCCACAGCAGGCCTGCTGGCCCAGGCACAGCAGCGGATCACAGGCTGGGCAGGCCACCCAGGGAGCAACTTCCCTCCCGACAAGCCCTGGGCCAGGCCTTGAGGCCCTTACAACACACCTGCCCAGGTGGCAGGCTCGTGCTGAAGCTTCCCTCGCATCCCCCAGCCTCACCCCTGTGCGGCCATCTGAAAAATGGCTGGGAATTTGCTCCCATCACATTTCTTGATTCTTCTAAATCATGTTAAAAGTGGGTTAGAGTGTCCCTCCCCAGGGAGCTGAGGCCCTCAGGCTCCTTGGTGTTTAAGGTTGGTCCCCTAGGCACCCCGTGAGGCTGTGTAAAGACCTGTTGGTGTGGAGGCCCTGCAAGGAAGCTGCAGGGTAGGGCAGAGTCTCTGGATTGGGGTGTAGCCTGGCGCTGATGAAGGGGTCTCTGTCCCACACAATCCTGTCCGAGGGTAGCTGCTCCGTCACCCAGACTAGGCTGGCACCCCAGGATCTTTCTCCCAAACATGGCTCGCAGGCTTCCATCTTCCTGTGTCATCTGTGGCTCCCAGGGCAGTAATGAATCCTTGCAGTTTCTCAACTCCTTGTAGGGCCAAGGACAGGGGGTGGGGAGCAACTCAGAGGCACTCACCCTAGACTCCCCCCCCACCCCGCAGAGCTCCCCAGGAGGATGGAACCGGTGTCCGCAAGGGTTGAATGATGCCCTCTATTGTCTGCTTCCCCTTCCCTGTCTCACAGCCCTGCTCCCCCGGGCCGGCTTCCTAAGCAACCACCTGCACCCAAGCAGGTGTTTCAGGGTCTGCCCTCGGGGAACCCAGGGCAAGACAAGCCTTTGCTCTTGGCAGGTCCCAGGCAAAGGGTCCTCCAGACCTACCCTCATGCAGCCTTCCCCTCAGGTTCTAGCACAGGCTCAGCCGGCTTCTTCTCCTGGGCAAATGCCGAAACAGCGAGACTGCCAAGTCGCCCTTAGCCATCAGCCTACTGCCTCCCCTCTACTCCTTCATCCCATGCGCTGGGGTCACCACCTCCCAAGCAGGAGAGAAGACTGGCCTCTGGCAACCTCCTTCCCATCTGGGGCATCGAAAGACTGTCAAAGCAAGAGCTTTCAGACCCAGAATCCCCAGGCTCCACCGCCTTCCTGGGTTTCGGGGTGAGAATAGGGAAGAACTTCCCCCTGACTCCTAACAGCAGCATCGAAGAAAAAGAAACACAAAGCCCCATTTCCGTAAACTGCCCAGACTGGCAGGCATGATTACTCACAGCCTTCCCCTCAGAGAGGACAGGACAGGTTACACCCAGGTGGTAAAATGATGCACTGGAATGGGAACCCAGAGCTCTCCCACTGTGTCTCCCTGACTCCGCAATAAGACACACTTCTTCCTGATCCCCCAAGGGAGGGTGAACCACTCCCCATTTGACAGCCCAGTAGGCCGAAACTGAGCGAGGCTGTCACAGCTGTCCTGTGCCTTCCCTGTGTCCTTCTCAGGTCTTCCCTTTCCCTGGCCCCTAGAGAAGACCCCCGGGACCTCGTCCATCTCTCAGCAGAGATGAGCCAATGAGGTGAACAGGGTCCCTGAGGATCCAGCCAAATGTTTCCCTCCTATTCCATTTAGACTCATGGTGACCCTATCGGGGAGGGTAGACCTGCCCTTGTGGTTTTCCAAGACTAGAACTCTTTAAAGGAGTAGAAAACCTCATCTTCCTCCCCCGGAGCGGCTGGTGGCTTCCAACTGTTGGCAGCACGATGCATCAGCACAATGCTGCCAGGGTCACCTGAGTCAAAACTGATTCAATGATGAATATTTTTATTATGATGAGCCCATTGAGAGGGAGTCCTGGTAGTTATGAATTGGGCTGTTAACCACAAGGTCACTGGTTGGAAACCACCAGCAGTTCCTTGAGAGAAAAAGGAGGCTTCCTACTTCCATTAAGAGTTGTTGCTATTGTTGCTGTCAGGTGTCATCGGGTCTGTTTGTCTCTGTGCACAACAGAAGGAAACACTGCCGGGTCCTGGGCCATCCTCACCAGTGTTCCCATGCCTGAGCCCATTGCTGCAGCCACGAGGTCGGTCCATCTCCTGGAGGGCCTTCCTCTTGTTTGCTGCCCCTCCCTCCACTTCACCAAACATCCTGACGACACGCCCAAAGTATATAACGCCAAGTCTCACCAGCCTTGCTCTGAGAAGCATTCTGGGCATACTTCTCCCAAACCAAATCGGTTTGTCCTTTGAGCTGTCTGTGCTACTTTCAATATTCCTCTCCAGCACCACAATTCAAATGCATCAAGTCCTCCTTGATTTCAGCAAGTAAGGTTGTGTCATCCACATATCCCAGGTGGTTAACAAGCCTTCCTCCAATCCTGATGCCACCTTCTTCTTCATATAAGCCAACTTCTCCGATGATTTTCTCAGCATACAGAGTGAATAAGCAGGGTGAGAGGATATAACCCTATCACACACTTTTCCTGATTTTAAACCAGGCGGTATTTCCTTATTCCCTGTGCACAACTGTGTCTTAATCCACGTACAAGTTCTCCACGGGCACCATCAAGAGTTCTGGCATTCCCGTTCTTCTCAGGGTTATCCAGAGTTTGTTATGATCCACATGGTCGAAAGCCTTGGCACAGTCAATAAAACACAAATAAACATCTTGCTGGCATTCTCTGCTTTCAGCCAAAATCCATCTGACATCAGCAATGACCTCTCTTATTCCACATCTTCTTCTCAACCCAATCTGAACCTCTGGAAACTTCCTTTGTTTGTATTGCTGCAACCTTTGTTGGATGATCTTCAGCAAAAATCAAGAGTTTCGGTCTCGGAAACCCACACAGGCAGGTCTACCTTGTCCTCCACAGGTATGATGAGTGGGAATTGACTCGATGGCAGTGAGAGTTTTGATTCCATTTAGGAGTCCTGCTGGCTTAGTGGGTTAGGCACTGGACTGCTGACCTAAAGGCCAGCGGTTAGAGCCCACCAGTTGCCCCAAGAGAGAAAGATGAGTCAGCTTGCATTTGTCAACACGTAGAGCCTCAGAAGCACTAGAGAGTCCTGCTCTGACAGGTAGGGGTCACTGTGTGTCAGAATCCACTCAAAGGCAGTGGGTTTGGTTGGGGCTATTCCTTTTAGAGAAGGCAGATTTGGGAAGAGAAGGGACACCTCTCAACCTCCTGCACCTCCCCTGGTGACTCAGGAACACATTCATCTGCAACGGCCCAGGCAGAAGGGAGACACCCCAGCAAGAAAAGAGGCAGAACCCTCAGCCTTTAAAAGCATCTTCCTACACAGAAGGGTCATGACTTTCTGAGACACTGGCAGACGTACAGCCCATCTCAGGAGTGCTGCCAAGTCATATTAACATCAGCCATTGGCATTTAACATTGGAGTGACCATTTTGGACCTCGTTAACACTGGTCATGCACTTCCTGTTCAGCTGTGTCTTCTGGAACCTGGGAACCTGTGAGGTTCCACCATCAACTCCTCTGCCCCGGGGTCTCCAACTGAAGAGTGGAGTTTACCACCTGCCCTGGCCATGGCACTGGGTTGTGAAAAGGAAAACAACAAAACTCCCTGCCATCGTGTCAGTGGTGTAGTGGTTGCGAGTTGGGTTGCTGACCAGGAGGTTGGCAGTTCAAAACCACCAGCCGCTCTGCAGGAGAAAAATGAGGCTTTCTACTCTTGTAAAGAGATACAGTCTGGGAAACCCACTGAGGCCATTCTACCCTGTTCTATAGGGTCGCCATGAGTCAGCATGTGAACAGGAGTCTTGGAGAAAACTTCAATGCCATCGAGAGAGGAGTCACAGCCACCATTGGCTGGTGCTCATGCAGGAGTTCCGTGCAAACCCAGGCAGCAAACTCAGTGCACCGTCGCTGTGGTGGCCCCAGGATTCCCACAGAGGGTCCTCGCATATCAGGTAGCCTTATGTGGGGACAAAGGGTCTTGGGGCTGCACTGCTTATTACCACTTGATTCCCCTTCGCTGGATGTCTAGCTCCCTCCCTGGGCTGGGTGACCTTGAGCAAGTCACTCAACCTCTCTGAATATCAGTTTCCTCACCTTTAAAATAAGTTCCTTTTAAAAATAAATAAATAAACCTTTCTTATGTGCTAGACCCCACGCTGACATCTACAGAAGTTGCTCCATGGAAGCTTCGCAATACCTGAAAGACATAGAGAGATCTATTATTCCCATTATTTTATAGAGACAATGAGTCAGAAAAGGCTCCAAAAGGGAAAGTAACTTGTCCACAGTCACACAGCTGCTGAGCCTGGTGGTTGTTTAAACCCAGAACCATCTGATGGCAGAAGCCATATCCTTGACAACTGTACCACCATGGAAGCTTCCGGCACGGAATAAATTAAGACGACCTATATGGAAAGGAAGAGTGTGCAGAGTGGCCAGAAGTTGGTTGCCCAACCTCCCCTTCCCAATCTCCAGGTTGACCTCTGGCTCTTGCCTGCTCTCCCTGCCATGCTGTCCCTCCTTTGATGTCTGTGACTGTCACAGCCTGTCTGCACAGCGCCAACTTTCCCCAAGAGCTGGGAGCCTTCCCTCAGGTTCTGAAGCACTGGTGCTTTTCCAGAGGGAAAAGGACCACTCCCAAATCACGGTGATCCACTACGTCCTGGAGTCTGCGGAGCAAGGCCAAGCCCACAGTCTGTCCTGTGGGCCTCGGTGACATGTCCTATTGGTTTTGGCCAGAAGCCCCTTGCCACTCCACACCAAAAAGGACCCCTTCCTCCACTGAGTGTTGAGAATTGGCCAGGCAGCTGGATTTTTCCGCTCCTGGGTCCCAAGGTTAGCAGTTCAAATCTCAGAGCTCAGGTTATAAACTGGGTCTTTGGGGGGGTGCTGAACAATAAAGCCCCACAGAGTGTCTGGATAGGGCAGTTCTTAAAAGGCAAGGATAAAGATGCAATACGGTAATTCCTCAAATCTTTCTTGAGCACTTACAAGAATATGTCGACATGGTGTCTGGATTCTTAGTGGAGTCAAAGTTGGGTTCAAATCCTTGCCAGGTCACCTCCTGCCTGTGTGACGTTGGGCAAGAGACTTTTCTCTGGGCCTCAGGTTCGTCATCTAAAATGGGCCTGATATCAAAGATCCCAGACCACGGTGCTGAGGACTCCATGATGAGATGAAGCTTGTAATGCTCTCAGTATGCTGCCTGGCCCATAACAAGGCCTTCAGAAGAAGGGGCAGGGGGGCTGGCCTCGAAAATTGTGGGCCTGGGATGCAAAAGGATGGGAGACGTGTGGTGTGCTAACAGGACAGAGGAGGAGAGACCTGACCTGAGTGGGCTTCCTGAGACATGTGCCCAGCACAGAGACTCACTAAAAGCTGGTCAAAGTGAATGGGGGATGAATTTAAGATTCATCCGGAAGTAGAATATGAGTAGCTAATAGTCACAGTATACATTTCACAGTTGGATATTGACTTGTAAATAAACAAAACAAAAATACGTCATTTCCGTTGCCCAATGTGCTGAGCTCCTAAGGCCTCCAAGGGGCAAGCCACTGGGATGCTACTGATTCTAGACACCACCAAGACTTCTGATGCCACTCCAGGACAGGTTTGGCCACTTTGGGGGTCTCCTTCCAGTCTCATAAAACCTATGGAGCAATTCTAGTCTGTCTCATACGTTGGTTTTGTTCAGTATGTATTACATATTGGGCTGTTAATTGTAAAGTCAACTGTTCTAAACCCCCCCAACTGTACTCTGTGGAAGAAAAGTTAGGCTTTCTGCTCCTGTAAGGGTCTACAGCCTCAGAAACCCATGCAGATAGTTCTACCCTGTCCTATAGGGTCACTCCGAACCAAAATTGACTTGATGGCAGTAAGTTTGTTTTGCTGTTTTATATACACTGAGTAAGAACAGTGTCAGGTTGGAGAAAGGCTAATTAAACTGAGATGTGTACATGACACAGCCTTGCTTGCTGAAGAGGACTTGTAGCACTTGCTGATGAAGATCAAGGACTACAGTCTGCAGTACACAAGATGCCTCCGTGTAAGGAAAACAAACACCCTAACCACTTGAGAGATACACAACTTCATGATTCATGGGAAAAAGATTGCTATTGGCAAGCATTTCATTTTACTTGGATCCACAAACCATGTCCATGGAAGCAGTAGTTAAGAAACCGAACTATGTGCTGCTGCAATCTTCAGCGAAAGACCTCTTTAGCGTGTTGAAAAGCCAAGGCATCACTTGAGGGCTGAGGGGTGCCTGGCTCAGTCATGGTGTTTCCAATCGCCTCGCATGCAAGTGAAAGTTGGATAACGACTCTGGACACTTGAAGACGAATCGAGGTCTTTGAATTACGGCGCTGTTGAAGAAGGTGGAGTATACTATAAACTGCCAGAAGAAGAAACAGATCTGTCTTGGAAGAGTCAGAGTCAGAATGATCCTGAGAAGTGAGGAAGGTGAGACCATCTCACATACCATGCACATGGTATTAGGGCTGGAGCAGCTCACAAGTTCAGGGTGACGTACTGAGGATGGGAGATGGTGCCAGTTGAAGAAAGGAAGGGAGGCACCCCTAGACCCTTTCCTGTCCTGGGCAGAAGAAGGAGGTGCAGGGATGAGTCAGCCTGTCCCCACACCACCCCTCTGCCCCATGCCCACAGAGAGGCCTGCCCACCAGGGTCCTGAGTTTTCCTGCCCACCTCTCTCACAGAGGTCTCAGAAAACAAGGCCTCCGCTGCCCACTATCAAGGGTATCTCCTTTGGCCAAGGCTACATGGACATCGCTGAGGTGAGTGCTGGGAAAAGGGCGCTTCCTGAGAGACAGGTGGAAGGTCAGAGTTAGAAGCACCTCCAGGCCCCTGGCATGTGGGTGCCGAGGCCCAGGGCAGAACAGGCACTTCTCTCCTGCCAAGCCCTTTACCTCACTATCCCACCTCCTCCTCACGGCCCTCCTACACATGCTGCCCACCTTCAGATAAGGAAACCGAGACCATGAAGGGCTACATAACTCAGACCGTCGCCTCACCCAGACCCTCTCCACCCAAGGGCCTTCCATAAGTTGATGCTGTTACTTTCCCCACCTTACAACGGACGAAACTAAGGCTCCAGGAGACAGAAACCCACCCAGCTACAACACAGTGAAGACTTCAAGCAGAGTTTATCTGTAACAGATCAACCAGGTCCCTAAGCTGGGTGCCCCCACCCCCAGAACAGGGCTGCCGCTCGCTGCTGGCATCTGCTGACAAGAACCACTAGAGCAGCGGTTCTCAACCCTCCTCATGCCGCCACCCTTTCATACAGTTCCTCGTGTGGTGGGGACCCACCCCCAACCATAGAATTATTTCGTTGCTACTTCCTAACTGTCATTTTGCTACTGTTATGAATCAGGCGGTCCCTGTGAAAGGGTTGTTTGACCCCCAAAGATGTCTCAGGCCAGAGGTTGACAACCACTGCACTAGAGGTTGGGAACTAGAGCCATGCAGCCTTTCAGGAGAGCTGAGGGCTGGTCAGAGACCAGAAGGTTGAGAAAACCAGCTGAGAAACCAGCAGCATCTGTCAGCTCTGAATCTGCCCCGGCATCACGCCACCTCTCCCTCTCCCATGCTCTTCCTTCCACTGCAGGTGGGCTGAGTCCGAGGAAGGCCAGTGGCTGAAGAAAAGGAGGCTGGTGGAGGTCTGAGATCCACCCTTCGTGTCTTTGCCTCCCACCTTCAGGGGACTCACACTCTTAAACAACAGGGCAGAGAGACCTCATGGGGCATGCAGGGAGAGAGCCAGACAGAACTGAGCTGAAAGCTGGTCTGCCAGCTCCTGGCTGTGTGACCACAGGCAAGCCGCTGCCCCTCTCTGAGACTCTTCTCCTGGTCGATAAAATAGGGATAAGTTGTTCCGTGGGGCAGTGGTCTAGATGTAAAGTCCCAGATGGGGGCTCTTTCTTCCTGCCCAAGCCTGGACATTCAGGAGACACAAGACACCTGCTTCAGACAACCAGCAGTGGCCGTTCCAAGAGCAGGCAGCAGCCGTGTGGCCCATCAAAGCCCCAGCTCCCAGCTGTGCCACTCCCTGAAGACCCCTCCCACACCTCCCCATTGAGGAGGGGAGCTCAGGGTGCTGGAAAACCACTGCGAGTCCTGGAAGGGAGCTTCGTGGGAAAATCCTGTGCTCGTTGCTTTCTATTCTCTGACAGCCTTTGTGCAGGCCCCTCCTCCAGGGGCTGGAGTGACTCTAAGTGGGCCCATCAGTTGGGGGTGCTGCCCCTATTGGTCAGGGGTCTCTCTAGTACAGCGGTTCTCAGCCTGGGGGTCGTGACCCCTTTGGGGGGGTCGAACGACCCTTTCACAGGGGTCTCCTGATTCATAACAGTAGCAAAATGACAGTGATGAAGTAGCAACGAAAATAATTCTATGGTTAGTGGGGGGCAGTCACCAACACATGAGGAACTGTGGTCGGGGCATCAAAGAGTCGTGGCATCAGGAAGGTGGGGCACCACTGCTCTAGTGCCAAAGAGGAGCAGACCCAGGGCACAACCAGGACCTCCAAACCAGTGGCTCTCTCGTCGCCGGGCCAGTAGAGAGGAGAGGAGAGAGGCAGGGCTTTCTCCCTCCCTCATGTGTCCACTGCTGGGCTGCCTCAGGCTCTGGTGCAGGTTCCATCTGGCACAACCATGGTGTACATGAACCATACCACCTGACGGTGAGCGGTGAGCGATGTACATATCCAGTCACCCCGTTTTGTCATTTATTACAGAGCACTGGCTGCCCTGTGCCTAGCTTGTGCTGAGTGGGGTGGGTGGAGGGGACAAAGAAGTGCAGCAGATCCACTCGCTGCGCCCCCAGGAGCTCTCGCTCTGATGGGAAGGGAGCAGGTACATGCTGGGCAGCAGGTTTTCACATTGTGGGTGGGGGCGCATGGAAGGTGCTCCTTAGGCAGGGATGCCTCCCCAAACAGCCCCAGCCAGACGAACCCTGTTTTCATAGAGGCCCCAGACACTCGTCTGCTTGTTCTCTCACAAACATTCCTGGGCTGCCCCCTTCATTTCCACATGGCCACCTTGTCCAGTTGGACTCTGACTCGGCCTTCTCAGCGCCACCAATGGCAAGCATGTCCTGAGGACACGCACGTGGTTTCTCCAGTGTGGCCGGAGCAGCCCCAGGGAGAACGGGTGGATGGGTGCACTGCTCTGCTTCCGCCCACAGGGTGGCGTGCTGCTGACTGGTCCCGAGCAGCTTACCAAGGACCTGGTGCTTACCAAGGACTGCCAGCCCACACCCCTCACCTGCATGTGTTCCAGGCCCTTGGGAGTCCAAGAACGACCGCAGGCAAGATGGACAGTCCAGGCAATAAAGATGATTCGTGCTTGAGAAGGAGCCTCGTTCTGAGTTTGCTAAGGATTCGAGGTATGGGGAGGCTGTCTGGGGACCCTTAAGTTACTCTCCCTGATTTTTTTTCCTGTTTTCCCCTGACCCCGCAGAATGGCGTGCTGGGTTTTGAGCTCAGTGCCTCTGGGAAGATGGGATCCTATAGGAAGTTGAGAAAAGACATGTGGGTGTCGGAAGTCCAGGACACGGGGGGCATTGGCACACACAAGAAAGGTTTAGTGGGGGCAAGGAGAGGGAAGGATGAAAGAGAAGACATTTCCTACTTTTCTGAAAGAGAGAGGGACCCACAGAGGCCTCAGAGATTCCGGAGCCCTGAGTCCAGGGGAAGGAGGCTGGGAGAAGCAACTGGCGCTTCAGGCTGGGGGATGAGTCGATGGGGTGGGGTGTGAGCAGTGGGGCATGGCGGGCAGCAGAGTGAGCTTCCTGTGCCCGAAGCTATTGCCCCTGTGGACAAGGTCCTGGTACAGCTTTCCCCCAGTCTCCGTCCTGAGCTTCCCAGTAAGCAGAGCAAGATGGAGCATGGGAGGATCTTGCCATCGGAAGTGTGAAGGGCTTCATGGTGGCCAGAGTGGAGGGCTGGAAAAGCAGGCAGGGATGCCCCTCATGTCCTTCAGCACCTAGTTTTTCTTCCAGAAAAAAAGGCAGAGGAGGAGGAACTTGGGAGTGAGGGTGAGAGAATATGTACCCCCAGCAAGACAGAGGGTCGTACGACTCTTTGTCTTGGAAGTAGGCAAACTTTTGGCTCCACTAGCAACCCCAGCTGACCTCTGAAAAGGAGAGGACTGCAAGGGAGGGAGGAGTCCAGAAGAGGTAGAGACGTGCATGGGGTCTCAGGGGGGCTGAGTCAGGGTCCATGCCTCTAAGGTCTTGGACTAAAGCATAGCACTGTGCTGTGCCTCGACCTTGCCAGCAGGAGAGAGTGTGTATGAGACACATCAAGCAGGGTGCAGGCTGGGGCTGGATTAACCCCATGCCCAGAAATGTCCCGCTCAGATGTGAATGGGATGGCCATGCTCTAGTTAGAAGTCACTTCTATAAAAACTAACAACAACATGAACCGAGTGTCCAGGATAAAAGTGACTGAATGGATATTCCCTCAGGAGCTGGAAGGAAACACACTAAGCTTCAGCCTCCTCCTAAGCACGGGTGGCCTATCCAGCCATGAGGGGCCCCTTCTCTCTGAGGATGTTAGCAGGTGCCCCCCACTTTACAGCTGATGCACTCACATCTGCTATTCGACAAGCTCTTCATGACATCACTGAGCCGCTCCCGGACACCCATAAGGAGCTCAATTATCCCCACCTACCCTGTAGGGAAGGTTACACCACTTCTGGTGCTGAAAGCCCGGACACGCATTAACTTGACCCTGAAGGCCATCCTCATCAGTTCATCCCCACAAGGTCTCTCCCTGCTCCCACCCCACCCCAAGACCTCTAGGCTCAACTGAGAAGCCAATTTCCACTTCCCCCTGCCCCCAAATGCCTCCTCCATTCTCTTGTTCTGATGGACTAAAGCTCCCCACCCCCATTGGTATCACTCCTGAAGAGTCTTCTTTAAGAAATATTTCAAAGAAATGACTCCCGGTTAATTAGGGGGTGAGGTAGTATCGATGAAGAACACAGCTTTCCCCCAGATCCTGGATGCTTCCTCCCCCCAACTACCATGATCCGAATTCTACCTTGCAGGGCTGGATAGGACAGAGGCTGTACACTGGTACATATGAGGGTTGGAGGTACAGGGAATCCAGGGTGGATGATACCTTCAGGACCAAGGGTGTGAGGGACGATGCTGGGAGAGTGGAGGGTGAGTGAGTTGGAAAGGGGGAACTGATTACAAGGATCCACATGTGACCTCTTCCCTGGGAGAGGGACAGCAGAGAAGGGGGGAAGGGAGACTCCGGATAGGGCAAGATATGACAAAATAACGATGTATAAATTACCAAGGGCATATGAGGGAGGGGGGAATGGGGAGGGAGGGGGGGAAAGAGGACCTGATGCAAGGGGCTTAAGCGGAGAGCAAATGCTTTGAGAATGATTGGGGCAGGGAATGTATGGATGTGCTTTATACAATTGATGTATGTATATGTATGAACTGTGAAAAGAATTGTATCAGCCCCAATAAATTGTTAAAATAAAAAAAAATAAAAAGAAATGACTCCCAAGTTATTCAAGACTAGTTAGTGGCCCAATTCCTCAACTGGAAGCCTTACAAAAAAGCCTGAGGCCTGACTCAGGTGGCAAGAGAGCTGCTCCAGTTAGACCGGTACTGAGAACTGGAGTTCTGCCCCTCCCATTCTCCTCGCTGTCCCCCAAACACGCTCCTTTGAGGAACCTCTGTGCTTCCTGGAGTGAGGCACTCGGTTCCCCTGGAAGGATGCTCCAAAGTGGGTGCTATCGAGAACCAATGAGCCTGGGGGATTGGGCAGCTAGCGATGAGCACATGGATGAAGAACGTCTTCCAAAACTGATGGTGGTGCTGAGTGCAAAACTCCTTTCAATATGTTTAAACCGTGGAATCACAGCACATGTCAATAAAACTGTTTTAAATGTTTAAGAATCAAGGAACAGAGGGCTAAGGGAAGGAAACACAGATAGATGTGTTTTGACCGCGGAGATAATAATCTAAGAAATGGGGGCCGGGAATTCCTTGGAAGAAAGAGATCTAGAACAGAAAAGATGGAAGATTTTGTCTTCCACCCACTAAGAGGGGACTCAACTAAACCATGCTGAGAACAACAACAACCCCGAGCATCCTACTTCCTGCCAACAGACAGACCCACACAGGACACAGTCATCATTCAAACCAACCAACAGAGCCACACTGGAACCGGTCACCATTCAAACCGACCAACAGACCCACACTGGACATGGTCACCATTCAAACCAACCAACAGACCCACACTGGACTCGGTCACCATTCAAACCGACCAACAGACCCACACTGGACACAGTCACCATTCAAACCTACCAACAGACCCACACTGGACACGGTCACCATTCAAACCAACCAACAGACCCACACTGGACTCGGTCACCATCCAAACCGACCAACAGACCCACACTGGACTCGGTCACCATTCAAACCTACCAACAGACCCACACAGGACATGGTCACCATTCAAACCTACCAACAGACAGACCCACACTGGACACGGTCACCATTCAATCCGACCAACAGACAGACCCACACTGGGCCCGGTCACCATTCAAACCGACCAACAGACAGAGCCACACTGGACCCGGTCACCATTATCTCTCACCTGGACGATAACAGCTGCTTCCTCCCCCGTCTCACTGCATCCACTCTGCCTCGGTGAGACATCAGGCAACAGCCAAAGAGAGGTTCTCAAGACATGAATCAGTCCCCCCAATGCCCTCCTGTCCATTCAGAGGGAAATTCACAGCTTTCGCCACAGTCTACAAGGTTCTTCACCATCTGGCCCGGTCATTCCCCACTAATCTTGTCTCCTTTCACCCGCCCACTCTGCTCGGCCACCCTACTTTCGGTGACGTGTTCAAAGCCATCGAGATCTTCCCAGCCCAAGGCTTCCAGAGCGATGTCCTGTCCCCTCTCTCCTAACTCTTGGAAAGGTAGGTCCTTCTCCTCCTTTCCGTCAGCTTAGAAGAGACAGGAGGCAGCCCTCCCAGAGGAGAGAGGATCTCACACCCCATCTCCGTCCCTCGTTTTACTCAGTGTTTAGTACAACTTACCAATATGGTACTGACCAGTCTAAGTATTTGCTCTCCCTGACCAGACGACAGGAGGGGAGACAGTGGGATGCGTTGCTATATTGTCCATGTCTGACACATCAGCTAGCTGCCAGCAAGTTGATTCTGACTCATGGCAACTGCATGTGTGTCAGCACAGAACGGGACTCCAGAGGATTTTCAATGGATGGCTTAGGGAGGAATTGAATGCCAGGATTTTCTTGTGAGACAGGTCTAGTTATACTTGAACCTCCAACCTTTCCATTAAAGCCAACCACATTAGCCATTTGCACCACTCAAAGAACATGACGCATCTTATTGTTGTTGTTAGCAGCCATTGAGTTGACTCTGGTGCATAGAGACTCGATTTACAACAACACGAAACTCTGCCTGGTCCTGCACCATTCCCCACAACCATTGCTATCTTTGAGCCTATCTTTGAAGCCATTAGGCCAATCCATCTCATTGAGGGCCTACTACTTTTTCACTTACCAACCATGGTACCCAGTTCCAGGGACTGGTTTCTCCTGATAACAGGTCCAAAGTACGTGACACAAAGTCTTGCCGTTCACATTTTTAAGGAGCATTCTGGCTGAACTCCCTCGAAGACAATTTAATCCTTTTATTTATTTGATATTGTTTTTCCTTTTCTTTTCCTTCCCCCACCCACCTTTTTATTTTTTTTCCTTTTTCCACCCTCAACGCCCCCTCCCTCCATTGTTTCCTGTCCCTTCCCTCTCCCCTTCCCTCACCCTTCCCTCTCCCCTTCCCTCACCCTGGTCTCAACATAGTCTTTAAAGTCTTAGCCTTCGGTGTGTACACACGTTTCTTTTTCTTTATTTTCCTTTATTATACTGGTGTCACAGAATATTTAATTTATGAGACTGACTAAGCATAGGGTTCTCTAACTTTGTTCATGTCTTCAGGTGTTGGTTGTTGTTTTGTGAAGATGCATACTCTTCCATTGTATGAATATTCCAGAGTTTGTTTATCCATGGCCCTCTAGTCAGAGTTTTGGTTAGTCTCCATCTTTTAGCTATTATAGAGCTTGCTGCAATCAACATAGAGGTGCACGTGCCTGTTTGTGCTTTGTTCCTTATTTCTTGAGGGCGAGGGTTATGTGGCCAGGGGCATCCCAAGTGACCCACTGGGGTAGATCATTTTGCATTTTGCTTTTAGGCTGAACTGAATTCTTCTTTCATCCACTTGCCTCATGCAGTGAGACGAAATGATTTAAGTCTCCTGCTGTGGTTTTCCATTCTATTCAACACCCCCCCGCACCCACCCCCCAGTGTCTCTTCAGGCACTTTTGTACATATTTTCTCTTGCATTGGCTCCCAGCATATTAGAGTCATTTTCTCCTCCTCCTCCTCCTCTGCTTCTGTTTCTGCTGCTTCTGCTTCCTAATAGCAGGTTTCGCTAGTCAGTTGTTAGATTCTTGCCTTTTGGAAAGTTTCTGACATTTTACAGTCAGTCATGATGCTTGGTGTGGCTGTGACTTCAAAGGGTGAGGTCTAGGGAGAGGTGGTTTCTGATTAGGAGTTGACATGGGGCTTGCTTCGGCTCATCTGCAATCCATTGGTTTGGTGAGGCCCTGTCCTCTAGCTCACCCACTTGCTTGCTCATCCCACGCTGCAGGACCCTCTCCACCCCCATGGCCCTTCTTATCCTCCAAATTGCAACTGAGCCCTGCTTGTACAGGGACCCATTGGGGACATTACTGAAGTGTCGGTGCATCAAACAAATGACAGTTGACCTTTTCCCAGGGAGAAGAGCCTTGTATTTCAAACATGATGAGAACAAGAAAACAAAACCCAACTGTCCAGCGTCTTATTTTTCTTGGACATTTGAGGGAAACTTCCTGGCGAAATTTGGTGGGATGGCCCCTCATTTCAGTGCCTCCTATAGATCTGTATCCAAAGTGTGGGCTGGACCCGCCTTCAGAAGTTGGGAAGGGACATGTCCAGGATGTGACTTTGTTGGCTCTGGAAGCTTCCTGGTTCTTTGTCTCTCTTTCCCGGGTCAGCTATTGAAATCTACTAATCCAGGATCTGTATAGACCATGTCGTACAGTGCAGATAAAAGAGGTAGACACAAGGGCCTGTTTGTTCCCAAGGCTGAAGTGATTTGACCTGCTGACTCTTGGAGGGAAGAGCCCATTTAAAGACAACTAGGATTAAAGCCACTGTTTTTAATGGCATCTTTATAAAGATGTGATGTCACAATAAGCCCGTGCGCCCTGTTTATTGTGTTATCGGAATTTTTGCTTTATTTGGATATTTCTAGGGACCCTTGTGGCATAGTGGTAATGCACTGGGCTGCAATTCACAAAGCCAGCCTCTCCCCAAGAGAAAGACAGGCCTCCTACTTCTACACAAAGTTAGCATCAGAAACTCACAGGAGCAGTTCTGCCCTGTCCTATCCCGGTCACTATGAGTCGGCATTCACTCAATGGCAGTGACTTTGGTTTGGGGGTTTGGATATTTCATGTAGCCGAGTAGATACTTTCCGTTGTGTCCATCCACCCAGTCTCCTGGTGTTCAGAGGCCGTGTCTGCAAACCGGGCCCACGTTTCTCTGTTGGAAGCACGTGTGCAGTCAGGCTCAGGTCTCTGACAGCAGGAGCAGTTTAGAAATTCCTTGCTGGGACCTCTTGGAGGGGGTTTTGTTCCTGACCAAATTCAACCAAACTTGGTGAGTCAATTCCAACCTACTGAGACCCTAGAGGGCAGGTAGAAGGCCCCCTCCCCCCAGATACATGAGACTTGGAGCCATTACAGGGGTAGGTAGCATCAACTTTCTCCTGGGGGGTCCCGACTGCTGACCCTGTCGTTATCACTCAGCACATAGTCCACTGCACTACACAGCTCGCTTTATGTTCCTGGACTCTGAAATTATGTGTAAAGCTTGGTGTTCATCTGTGCTTCTCAAGAAGCGTACATTTCATGAGATTTTCTGAGATCTATGAAAGGTAGACAACGGGTGTTATAGGAGGGGACAGAGTTTCTGCGCATAAGATTTGTGGTCTGAAAGGGTATTTATAGAGGTCCAAAGACTGAAATGTACATATGTAAACATATTTATATAAGTGTGGGAACATCTATGCACAAAAATTTAGAAGTTTAGTATTAAGGCAGCAGATGGACATTGGGCCTCCACTCAAGCACTTACTCAATGCAAGAACACTTTGTTCTAATAAATTGGCACTCCATGATGCACACCTTCCCAACACGATTGCTGAAGACAAATGTGTGCATAAGCAAATGTGGTGAAGAAAGCTGACAGTGCCCGGCTACCAAAAGATATAGTGTCTGGGGTCTTAAAGGCTTGAAGATAAACAAGAGGCCATCGAGCAGAGAAGCATCAAAACCAACATGGAAGAAGCACACCAGCCTGTCTGACCACGAGGTGTAGAAGAGACCAGTTGTCAGACATCAAAGAGCTAAAAACCATATCAGTGGGTGGTCACCTTCATGACACAACCACTGAAGACAAACGTGTGCATAAGCAAATGTGGTGAAGAAAGCTAATGGTGCCCAGCTATCAAAAGATATAGCGTCTGGGGTCTTAAAGGCTTGAAGATAAACAAGTGGCCATCTAGCTGAGAAGCATCAAAGCCCACATGGAAGAAGCAAACAAGCCTGTCTGACCACAGGGTGCAGAAGGGACCAGTTATCAGACATCAAAGAGCTAAAAACCATATCAGTGGGTGCCCACCTCCCTGATACGATCAATGAAGACAAACATGTGTATAAGCAAATGTGGTGAAGAAAGCTGATGGTGCCCAGCTATCAAAAGATATAGTGACGGGGATCTTAAAGGCTCAAAGATAAACAAGTGGCCATACAGCTCAGAAGCAACAAAGCCCACATGGAAGAAACACACCAGCCTGTGTGACCACGAGTTGTCGAAGGGATCAAGTATCAAGCATCAAGGAACATAAAATTATATCATTGAAAATGTGGGTGAGTGCAGAGTGGAGACTCAAAGCCCAATGGTAGCCAACCAGACACCCTTGCTGAAGGGTTGTGGGAAGAAGATGAACCAGGCAGGGTGCAGGGTAGCAACGATGAAACAGATAACTTTCCTCTAGTTCTTAAATACTTCCTCACCCATCCCACCCCCACTATCATGATCAAAGGTGGAATTGATTACAGGAATCTACGTATATCCTCCTCCCTGAGGGAGGGACAGCAGAGAAGAAGGCTGGGGGAGACGTCAGACAGCGTAATATATGACAAAATAATAATAATATATGAATGATGAAGGGTTCATGAGGTAGGGGAGAGTGGGGAGGGAGGGGGAAATGAGCAGCAGTTATTAAGGGCTCAAGTAGAAGGCAAATGTTTTGAGAATGATGATGGCAACAAATGTACATATGTTCTTGACACAATTGATGGATGTATGGATTGCGATAAGAATTGTATGATCCCCCAGTAAAATGATTTTTAAAAAAAGATTTGGGGTCTGGCAGATTGATTTAGCAAAATACTGACTGTGCGACCTTGGGCAGTTGCCTCATCTTTCTGTAATGTTGTACCTGTCATCGAGTTGCTATGGTGATAAATGAGATGAACTATGTCAAGGCAAGGATGGCATGACTTCGTCTTACATACTTTGGACATGTTGTCAGGAACGATCAGTCCCTGGGAAGAACAGCCTGTGTGGTAAACTGGAGGGGCGTTGAACACAAGGGTGGCCCTCCGTGAGATGGATGGACACGGCGGCTGCCATCACCGGGCTCAGGCACAGGAACCATGTGAGGACGGAGCAGCACCGGCAGGGTTCTGTTCTACTGCGCAATGGGTCAGAATGGAACAGACCATCAATTGCTCCAGGTTGAAGTACAGAAAATTAAAGCAAACCCACCCATGAGAGCCAACACATGAACTTGAGTGTATTCCACCTGAACTTTGAGAACAATTCAAGAACAAATGGACACACTGGACATTAGTGATAGGAGACCTGATAAACTGTGTTATGGCATCAAAAACATTATATAAAGAAAGCAAACGGTTATTTTTCCTTTCTTTCTTTTTTTAATCATTTTATTGGGGGCTGGTACAACTCTTATCACAATCCACCCATTGTGTCAAGCGCATTTGTTGCTGTCATCATTCTCAAAACATTTGCTTTCTACTTGAGCCCTTGGTATCAGCTCCTTATTTTCCCCTTCCCTCCCACATGAATCCTTGATAATTTATAATTTCCCCCATTGGACTGAAACTCTGTACAGGAGTAGAAAGCTCAATCTTTCTCCCAAGGAGTAGCCAGGGGGTTGAACGCAACTCACTCTGCCACCAGGGTTCCGTCTGGCTGAAAGGGAGTGGCTTAGGGCCCAGGCACTTGGCTGAGAATGACTGGGTGACAGGTTTGTTTTCACACGTAAAAGCCAGAATCTTTGCATTCTTAGTGTTATAATCAGTCAAGACTTTTACAGATTTTTACTAATTACAAATTTTCAATAACAGAAATACAGTGAAAAATTCTCAAGTGAACATTCCATGTGGAAGTCAGGATGTGAAACCAAGACTATATCTGTATGCCTGTCTTGGCTGTAATGTTCTTGGGAGGTTTTTAAATATCATTTAACTGCATTAGTTGTATTTTTGCAACTCCTGCTAACTAGGAATCTTCTCTTACTTTCTTAACCAGCATTGAACAATTCTTGGTCTAGGCTACATATTCTGACTCTTGCTACTTTTATTTGATGTGTAACTTTTTATTGTGACATGGGGGCAGGTTTAAAGAGCAGGTCTTCAGTTTTCTGGCCAACGACTCAGCAGACCTCCTTTGTCTTGACTATTTCCTTCTCTGGGGTTATTGTCTTTCACATCCCCCAAGCTAACACGTGTGCACCCACTAGAGCAGTGGGTCTCCACCTTCCTCATGCCGCAACCCTTGAATGCACTTCCTCATGTGGTGGTGACCCCAACCATAACATTATTTTCATTGCTACTTCATCACTGTCATTTTGCTACTGTGATGAATCATCATGTAAATATCTGATAGGCGGGATGTATACTCATGGTTACAAATTGAATATAATGAAAGCATAGTGATGAATCAAGAAAACAGTATGCCATTCTATATGGTGAAATATTTATTTTTAATGACAAATAAATGACATTTTGTCTTGAAGCATGGTGTAGCATGGGTAACAGTCTTCACGCCAGGTACTTATATGTGGGCCCATCTGCATGCGGGAGGACCCGCCTGGAGACGGATAGAGAAGCGGTGTCTGTGTTCCAAAGACCAAAGGGGTTGCGACCCTCAGGTTGAGAACCACTGCTCTAGCCTGTGACATCCCCTCCCTCCCCATGGCCACCCACCCCTGATAGCCATCAAAGTCTATTCCTTATAGTACCCAAACCTCTTCCTGATTTCTAAACACATGCATAATGGTGCTCTCATAAAATATTTGTCCTTTTCACAATGGAGGGATGTATAGCTTGTGATGAGAGTTGCAAGAGCCTCAATAAAAAAGTATATTGATATATTTGTCCTTTTGAGAATGACTAGCTTCACTTGCAATCAAGTGGTGGTGCTGGAGAAGCACAGTGAAGATAGCACGGGCCGCTAAAAGGACAAACCGATCTGTCTTAGAAGACGTACAGCCAGAGCGCTCTGTAGAGGCAAGAATGGCCAGGCTCATCTCATGTACTTTGGGCATGTTGTCAGGAGAGACCAGTCCCTGGAGAAGGACATTAGGATTGGTAAAGTGGAGGGGGCAGCAAAAAAAAAAAGGAAGGCCCTCAGGGCAATGGACGGACACAGAGGCTGCAAAGATGGGCTCAAGCCCGGGCACAATCTTGAGGCTGGCGCAGGACCTGCTAGTGCTTCCTCCTGTTGTGCATAAGGTCATGTGGTAGTTACATAATCCAGTGTCAATTTGAGAGGATTAAGAGTGAAGGGGTGGCGTCTAGTCTGTCAATCAGGTCATAGCCACTGAGGCCTCCGTGTGGACATGGCCTTCTCCTGAGAATTCTGGGAATTCCTGCATTTCCTCCTTTGAGGTGGAAGACAGACTCTCTCTCGCTCTCTCTCTCTCTCTCTCTCTCTCTCTCTCTCTCTCTCTCCTCACTATATGGAAAACATTCTACTGACAAGACATGTGGAACTATGCTTGTGCCCTTTGCTGGAGGAGCCACCTGGAGACCCACTGGATCAAAGACTTTCTACCCACTGGCCTGTGACTGTCCTACATTCGGGTCATTGCATGTGTTTCGTGAGTCAGAAAGAGGACTTTGTAGATTGGTAATGGACATATGGACTAATATGGGACTTATGGACTTGATCTGGACTGGGCTGGGATGTTTTCTTAATGTTCAATGGCTCTTGTAGATAAACTTCTTTCTTATGCACATGAGTCTCCCTGGATTTGTTTCTCTAGTCTACCCAGACTAACACAGTCACTATGGGTTGGAATCGACTCAATAACATCTAACAACAATAACAAGCTTCACTTACCACAGATAAACTTTAATACATACACACAATGTTAAAAAAATAACACTGAATCAGTGAAACACACCATTTACATGGATGGAACTGGCGGATATTATACTATCTTTACTTTGGACCAAAAATAAGCAAGCAAGTAAGTGAATACATAATAAAAAGTTGAGTGGTTTCTTTGCTGCTGTTGTTGTTCGGTACCATCGAGTCAGAGTCTTATTAACCTGTGATATGCAAATGATGCCACTTTGCTTGCTGAACATGAGGAGGACTTGAAGCACCTACTGATGAAGATCAAGGATTGCAGCCTTCAGTGTGGATGACTACTCAACGTAAAGAAGACCAAAATCCTCACAACGGGGCCAGTAAATCAATGATCAATGGAGAAAAGGTTGAGGTTGTCCAGGATTTGTCTTGCTCCAATCCACAGTCAATGCTCATGGAAGCAGCAGTCAAAAGGTCAGCATTGCAATCGCACTGGGTCAATCTGCTGCACGAGGCCTCTTCGGAGGATGAAGGTGTACTTGGCCCAAACCATGCTCTCCTCCATTGCCTCATGGGCATGTGAATGTTGGACAATTGAATAAAGAAGACAGAAGAACTGGTGCATTTGAATTGGGCTGAAGAATATTGAAAGTACCATGGACTGCTCAAAGGACAAGCTGATCTGTCTTGGAGGAAGTGCTGCCAAAGTGCTCCTTAGAGGCAAGGAAGGCGAGACTTTGTCTCACATACTTTTGATGACTCTACAATATTTCTTACTGATGATTTATCATAAAAAAATTAAAAGAGGAGCTGATACCAAGGGCTCAAATAGAATGTAAATGTTTAGAAAATAAAGATGGCAACATATGTACAAAGATGCTTGATACAATTGATGTATGGATTATTAAAGAGCTGTAAAAGCCCCCAATAAAATGATCTTAAATATAATAATAATAATTTATCAAGCATCCTTAATGTTAAACAGGTAAGCTGTTCACAATTTGTCTCCATAAAACCGGTGCTGCACCTCCATGATACTATCGCCGAGGACAAACAGGTGCATAAGCAAATGTGACGAAGAAAGCTGATGGTGCTATTTTTTTCTGTTTGTTTTAAGGTATCACCTGGAACTCTTCAGAGACTCTGCTCTCATAAACAAGTAGGAATTATTTCTCTTTGAAATGTATTTTTATGAAAACTGAGCACCTACGTCCATGATTCTCCCCTCTCCCATTTTTATGTGGTTTGTTTGCCACCAAGTCCCTTCTGACTCCCAGCGACCCTGTGGGGCAGGGTAAAACTGCCCCAGTGAGTTTCCATGATGTGACATTTTACAGGAGTAGAAAACAACCCTCCACCTCCTTTGCAGTATAGATCTTGCAAATAAAACTTTCTCCTTGCCAAAGGCTAGCCTCAAAAATGTTTGGCTTGACTTCCGCACCAGGCAGAGACCCGAAATTTCGGTTCACCATTATCCCAACCGTGTTCTATTTCCTGATTCTGTGGGCCCTTTAGGACCAGTGATGAACTGACTGCTCTTCTGCCAGTCATGATTATGTGAACCATTTATTTCTCCCCCACCGCCACCCCCCAACCACCACCACAGCCATACTTTATCACTGGCCACAAGCTGCGAATCGTTTGGACGCTGTTATGTGTGGCCTCACACCGATCTCCCTCGTCCCGGTGACTGTCTTGGTCTTGTCTTTGTCCTGTTCAAGACACACTAAAGGATCCCTTATAACAAATATTTACATTCAGGGTCTTTGCCCCCCTAGCACAGAGCAAAAGTTAGGTTCATGTTATCCCTCTTCTCTCTCTCAGTACCTGACCCTTACTGGCCAGCGGAGGAAACTGAGGGAAGTTAGAAGATTCAAACCAGACTGGGAAAGAGAAGCATCGAATCCAGCATGATGGAGGAAAATGAAAACAGCAACCAAAATGAAGCATCCTGATTGTGACAGCGTCACACCATGGCCAATAAGGGCTGTCCCCTGTCTTATCACCTGTGGTTTTAATCCCAGCCAGTCTTGGCCAGCCTAGAAAGGGGCCTCCTTTCAAAGAGTCAGCAGGTCCAATTACTTAGCCTTGAGAACAAATACGCCCTTGTGTCCAGCCCAGCGATCCACACTGCACGACACAGCCCCTAAGATCCAGGGATTAACAGCATTCAGTGCTGACCCACCTCCCAAGACTGAAGCAAAGAAAGACAAAGAACCAGGTGGCCCACAAGGCCATGTCCCTTCCCAGCTTCTAAAGGCGGGTCCAGCCCACACTTTGGATTCAGATCTATAGGAGGCACCGAAATCAGGAGCCGTGCCAGCAAGTTGTGCCAATAAGATGGCTCCATTTCCCTCAAATATCCAAGAAAAACGACATAGGATCGTTGGGTTTTGTCTTCTGGTTATCATCATGTTTAAAACTCAAGTCTCTTCCCTCTGGGAAAAGGTCAACTGTCGTTCTTGACGCACTTGACATTTCAGCAATGTCCCAAATGGGTCCCTTTACAATTAAAGATGGAGTTGCAAATGGGAGGATGAGGAAGTGCATCAGTTCAGGACCAGGGAGAAACCAGGTGAGCCCCCGAGAGGACAGGGCCCAGCCAAACCGGATGAGCTGACACAAGCCCCAAATCAACTCCTTAATCCGAAATCACCTCTCCCCTGGAGTCTTGCTTTTTGAAGTTACAAGCACATGATGTATCATGACCAAATGCACGGTGTCAAACCCTCCAAAGAGTAAGCACCTAACAACTACATGGGAAGGGGGGAGAGGGGGCTTGACTAACGAAAAGACTCTAAAATGTTGGGGATCAAAGTAGGATGCAGGCATTGGGACAACGCGGCTGCAGGGCCTGGAGAAGAGACCGGGCTTCTTGAATATAATTGAGAACCACACTGGGATACTTAAATCATTTAGGACGCTTCAGGAATAAAGAGGAAAGGGGGCATATTAAGAACTTTCGAGAATTCAGTTCACCCGAAAAAGCAAATGGAAAGCAATCTACCACGGTGGGCCACTAAGGCGGCAACTGGCCCATAAAACACAAGCCACGCCCATCGTGTTCTCACGGCAGGGGTGACAGCTTCAGTCTGGTACCACCTGTAGGGCATCATCAGCTTTTTCTAATTTCCGTCTGCCTCCAGGGTGGCTGGGCCCCGTCCTAACCCTAACCTTCCAGCCTTGCTTCCTCCCGCCTCTCCCTCACACCACGGACGCTCTTGCCCACTTTTGCCCACTTGTGTTCAGTCCCTCTGCAGGGGTGACTTGGCACCTAGAGCTTTTCTTTACTCGCTCCTCCGTGCCACTCACGCACGGGATCAAATAGCTCTCCTCAGGGGCGCCTTCCCTCGAGCCCTGTGCAAGTGACCCCAGCGTCTCTCCATTATTTGAATATTTTCCTTCACTCGTGTATCACTCTGAGAAATCGCCTTTCGGTCAGGGTCCACCCACTACAGCGTGAGCTCCCTGCGGACAGGACTTATTTGTCTTGTCTTCTCCCGGATCCCACAACCTACCACAGTCCCTGGCACAGAGAGGGAGCTGAAGAAATCTTTCCTGAACAAATGAATGTCAGCACACATGCCAAGAGCCCCGGATAACCTCACAGTTCGTCTTGTGATGAGGAAAGAATTCACTGCTGATCCATCCAATCCTCCAAGCGCCCTCTAGAACAGAGAGATGGCTTTAAAGAAGATCATTTTTTTGAAAAGTAAATAAAAATTTTAAAAGATCATTTTATTTCTTCTAAAAGGACAAACCCATCTGTCTTGGAAGACGTTGGGCCAGAGTGCTCCTAAGAAGAAGGATGGCCAGACTTTGGCTTACATGCTTTAGACATGTGGTCAGGAGAGAACAGTCCCTGGAGAAGGACGTCATACTTGACAAAGTGGAGGGACAGTGAGAGAGAGGCAGGTCCTCGATGAGCTGGACGGACGCAGTGGCTACAACAGTGAGCTCAGGCACGGGAGCAACCGCGAGGCTGGCACAGCACCGGGCGGGGTTCTGTTCTGTCGGGCAATGGGTCAGAATCGACTCTATGG
The DNA here is from genome assembly GCF_050624435.1 of Tenrec ecaudatus. Classification (NCBI taxonomy): domain Eukaryota; kingdom Metazoa; phylum Chordata; class Mammalia; order Afrosoricida; family Tenrecidae; genus Tenrec; species Tenrec ecaudatus. The sequence goes on along the minus strand of NC_134541.1, from coordinate 29,228,638 downwards.
CATCTAACCACAGGGCTTGACTTCAAATCCTAAACTAGTTGCCGACTTGTTTGTGTCCTGGGCAAATCACCTCCTCTCAAGAATTCCGTCACTGCAGCTGCAAAGTCAGGGTGTTGGAAGGACTGGACTCGCAACTCCCAAACCTGGGCTTTGTGCTGGACCACCTACAACGGTTATCTAAAACACACATTCCTGGAAACCGGCCTTCCTTACCGAAGCAGCACCTTAGAGATTGTGTGGGAGTAGCATGGCGAGGGAAGATCCTGGAACGGAAATGCTGAAAAGCCACACCCAGGGGAGTCAGATGCAGCCATTAAAGGCAGTGAGTGGCCTGGAGGGTCTTCTCAACTGAGAACTTCTGGGTGGGAATAGAGAGTTGGGGCAAGCCCGGGGCTGCCATGAAGATGCCTCTCTGGCTAACCGTCTTGAGGTCGTGCCACACAGAGCCAGAGCCTCTCCTTTCCCTCAGAGCCAATGGCAGGGCGCCTTTATTAGCTATGGCAGCGGTTCTCAACCTGTGGGTCGCGACCCCTATGAGAGTCGAACAACCCTTTCACAGGGGTCGCCCAATTCCTAACAGTAGTAAAATGACAGTGATGGCGTAGCAACGAAAATAATTTTATGGTTGGTGGGGGAGGGTCACCACCAAATGAGGCACTGAGTTAAAGGGTCGCGGCATGAGGAAGAGTGAGAACCACTGCTCTAAGGGATGGGTGCAGGGGGCTTGGAGATGCCGGGAGTTAAGCATTGGTTTGCTAACCCACAGGTTAAACCCACCAGCCATTTGGCAAGAGAACAGATGAGGTCTTCTGGTTCCATAAAGATCTACAGTCTCAGGTAAACCAGAGGTGGGATTCGAAGCGCCCGTCTCCCCCACTGGCCCGTCAGCTCCATAGGGCTAGGATACACGTTACTGTACCTCGGCCCACAAGACGGGCCCGGGACAACCCATCTTTGTAGAAAGAAAGGACTGAGCATCAACGGGTCCTGGGCTGGGAACTTCTCAGAGCCCTCGTTAAGCAAATGTGCAGAAAGAAGAGTCCCAGGAATCTGACTGCGATGCCTCTTGGCCCAGCTGGGTGGCCCCGGACCACTTCTCATCAGGCCTTTTCGGAGGAGTGTGTCATGGGGAACGAGGCTTTAGCTCAGGGCAGGCTCTATTGGAGGTCCTTGGTACTGAAAGAATGCACGAGAATTCCGCGGGTCCTGGACACCTAGACAGGGACCATCCTGTCCAGCGACAGGAGGTATCATTCAACCGCTTTCATCGTCGACGTTTCTTTGTGAAGCATTGCCTTTGTGCCAGAGTCTGTGAGTCTGTCCTGTGTGCTCTTCAGGAGCTTCATCTCGGACTCTTCCCACCAATCTAGGTGAAATGAGTCCCTCAGACTCCCCAGGGTCCACCCGTCCGTCACGGGACCTAGGAGAAGTTTCCACTCGACGTAGGAAGTTCTTCAGTGATGAGCCCACTAGCTTATCATCTACTCGTCCGTCAGCTCTTAGCTCACATACCCCCCTCCAAGGGGAGCCCTCACAGATGGCCCCTCCGCTTGCAAACTGGAATCCTCTCCATCCTAGCCCACCACCACCCTCTCCTCACGAAACCCTTAATACATCATGATCTGTGTAACTACCTTCTACTGACCCTGTCGAACTGGAAGCTCCTCGGACGACTGGCACTCAGAAGTGAGGACCAGCAGGAAAGCTGGGAGAAACTAAGTGACTCGCCCAGGTCATAAATCTGGGTCTGTGGTCCAGCCTGAGTGTGAGCCCAGAACCGCCTGAGTGCCAGCTCACACGCTTCCCTGCTCCGCTGCTCACAGGGGGATGTTGGGGTTGGGCACTCACGTAGTAAGTGCGGTCTGCAAGCACATAACACACTGCACCAGGAGGGCTCTTAGCCTGACAGAGACCCTCTGCTCCATCTACCCTGCACCTCAGGGCTCCAAGAGAGCAATCCCCTCAAAGGTGTAGAGCAGCGGTGCTCGGGGGTCGCCTGATTCATAGCAGTAGCAACATGACAGTGATGAAGTAGCAATGAACATAATTTTATGGTTGGGGGTCACCACACCATGAGAAACTGTATGATAGGGTCGAGGCATTAGGAAGGTTGAGAACCACTGGTTTAGAATGAGGAGGAGCTAGGTTCCCTGCCTGGCTGCCAACTAGCTCCACAAATTCTTAACATCTTTCAGGAAGACACTGAAAAATGTCACGCCGATTAGCAGATGCTGATGTTGGAAGGCAGCCCGCATCACACCACCCCTTATCAGCACCCTGGCCCCGGTCGCTTTGTCTGTGCTGGGTTTTTTTTTAGAGACACCGGGCTATAAAAGCGGGCTGCACCTTTCCCACTGCAGTTCGGAGGTGTGAGGAGAAAGAGAGGCAGCGCTGACATCCTTCCCCATCGAACGTTGGGCAAGGTAAGAACTCGCTGCTTCGAATGCTCAAAAGAGGTAACTGAGAACCTTGGGTCATAGTAAAATCCGGTAAAATCTGGTCTTGCTGTCTATGCTTGGTGGCTGCGTAATGGAGGTTTGAAACCGTCCAGCGGGTGCTCGGCTGGAGGGAGGGGAAGCTTTCTGCTCCTGTAAAAATGTGCCATCTCGGACCTGCACAGGGTAGTTCTCCTCTGTCGCAGAGGTCACTATGAGTCGCTATGTACTCCATGGAAGGGAGGAGAGAGGCAACAAACAGGAAAGCATGCTTGGGCTTTGGAAGCAGAACCAGCTGGGTTTGAAACCAGATCCTTATAAACTTTCACTTTGACTTTAGGCAAATTACTTGCCCTCTCTGGTCTTAATTCCCCATGAGCAAATTACAGTTGCCAGTGATATTTATCTTACACAGTTGTCCTGAGGACTCCAAAAGCTAAACTCGCTGTCACCGAGCTGATTCTCATACACTGTGACCCTAGATAGAGTCTCCAATGATTTGTAAGGCTTTACAGGAGCAGACAGCCTCATCTTTTTCCAGGGAAGCAGTTGGTGAGTTTGAACCACTGACCTTGTAGGTGGCAATTGCCAGGGCTCCTGTCATGAGGATGAGAGGTAATACTTGAAGGAAACCTGATTGGTGGCCAGCTCGCAAGAAGCATAGCCAATAATGATAATGTTAACGAGTTCTACAACAATGATATTTCTAGGAAGGAGCTATATATACTTTCTTCTTTTTAAGAAAACCAATACTTTTATTTTTATGAAAGTAATACATCTTTGTGTTGTAGAAAATTAAGAGCCTTCAGGTAAACAAAAAGAGGAAAATACAGATCGCCCACCAGAGGTGACAGGCAGAGGGGAGAGAAACCAAACCAAATTCACTGTCATTGAGTTGAAAGCAGCTCTACAGGACAGGGTAGAAGTGCCCTGCGGGTTTCCAAGATTGTAGCCCTTTCCAAGAGTAGAAAGCCTCATCTTTCTCCCACACACCAGCTGGCGGCTTTGAACTTCCAACCTACAATGTCAGGGCTCCAAGAAAGTTAAATTCCTGAGTTTGGAGCTAGAATAGGAGAATTGATTTTTTTTTAAACTGAAAATTACACCTTATATATTTATAACCTTTTTAGCAAATTTCCTTCTTTGCTTAAAAGAGTAAGTGCTTAATAATCACATGTGATATAATTGTTTTTAAGAGAGATCTGTTTATTAATAGGGCTCTCTAAGGGTCTCATACAGGGTGATATCTACTAATATTGTCACAAACTCAGTCACAAGGGCCAAGATTCCGACCCATAGTGACCATATAGGACAGAGGAGAAGTGTCTCAGTGTTTTTCCAGGACTCCATAAAGCCTCCGCTTTCTCCTATGGAGTGGCTGGTGGTTTCTAACTGCTGACCTGTGGTTAGTACACCAAGAAAGATGTAACTCAGTACGCCACCAGGGTGCCTGAACACAGGGCAACCAGTCAGAGGAAGGCTCCTTGCACACGCTGATTTGATCGGTCCCTCAACAAGCAGAGAAGCTGGCTTTGGGTCAGCTACAAATACAATAGCGTGTACCTGCAGGTGTGGGCCACTGGGCCCTGTCGTGTACAGTATGGGGGACATAGGTAAGGGCTTGAAAAGACAGAGATGGCCTGCCTGGAAAGACTGGCAAAGATGTCTGTCTGCCCTGAGATTGATTCTTCCAATGGTTTAGGCATGATCAGGCCAACTCCCAGCTGAGGACTGAAGCTTAGGGGCAGGAGGGATGTTACTACTCTCATCTCAAGCTTCACCATCTGGATAACGGGTCACAGAGTTGTACCCAGAATGCATAGTGCCTGACACCTGTGACCACACCTCACAGTACTTGGCACCTAGGAATTGTATACACAGAGACGCACGGCAGCCTATTGGCTGAGCAGCATCCACGAGAGCCCTCCACTCTGAGCGGAGTGACGACATTATAGCTGGATCGCTCCTGACTCTCAAATTGCCCAACTGGTGATTCAATCCAGACCAGTGAGGTTTGAGTCAGAAAGTCTAGCCAACGGTGGGTGACAAATGAGGTCTGGACAGTGGGGAGAGGTTGACCTGTCGTCCCACCCTGCTACTAGCCCAGAGGGCCATCATGCAAGATAGACATTGATGTAGAACCAGGGGCTCTCCCCCAAAACATTGTCTGCCATATGCAGAGACAAAGTCGCATGAATAGAGCGTGCATACCAGGATATTTACCATGAAAATGGCACCCTCCTGCATCCGGCAGAGCTCTTGTATGTGCAGACTGACACGGAGGCCCGTGGTCCACCGGGAACGTGCAGTCTAACAAAACCCTCCTTTGCAGATACCAGCCGCCAAGATGCTGACCCTGTGGGCCGTGGCTGTCATGCTGTCTGCCCACGCAGCGGCGTTCGTGGATGTGATACGGCTAGATAAAGTTCCGGAACTCCTTCCTGCCAACCCGCTACCTCTACCTAACCCAGAAGGCCTTCTTCCCAACCCACTACCTGTCCCTAACCTGGGAGCCCTTCCTCCCAACCCGCTACCTCTACCTAACCCAGAAGGCCTTCTTCCCAACCCACTACCTGTCCCTAACCTGGGAGCCCTTCCTCCCAACCCGCTACCTGTCCCTAACCTGGGAGCCCTTCCTTCCAACTTTCTACCTGTCCCTAACCTCGGTCCTGCCTACCCTCTAAAAATACCCATCTCAGGACAAACACAGCCAAAAATATACAAAAAGACCTCTCCAGCAAAGGGCTCTTCGGGAGACAAAGGCTCCGGATGCAGAGTTGCAGCCAGCGTCTACGTGTCTGGAAACACACTCATAGAGCGTAAGTCAAATGTGCTTCCTTCCCTCTGTCCACCTCGACCCACGCTTCCTCATTTCCCGACACTAACAGCAGGCACCTCTTTCTGCGTTTGAAGTTTGCAAACATGCAGAGGCAGGGGAATGATTCCAGGGCATGCTGCTTCAGCAGCACCCGAGGGGGCCTGAGAACCTGGATTTCTAATAAGCGTCAAGATGATGCTAATGTGTCTGGTTTAGAAACCACCTTTGGGATAGGACTGGTCTTAACAACCTTGGAGGAGGAAACTCTTGGATTCAGCAGCTGTTGTTGTTGTTTTGGGTGGCGTCGAGTCGGTGCCGACTCGTGGCGACCCTGTGCACACCAGAGGGAGGCGTCGCCTAGTCCTGTGCCATCCAACACTGCTTACGTAGGGGCCCGTTGTTTCAGTCACGGAGTCAGTCATCTCATCAAGGGTCTCCCTCTTTTTAGCTGCCCTTCCATTATTTTTCACGGAGCATGAGGTCCTGGTCCAGGGACTGGTCTCTCCTGATAACATGTGCAAAGCGCATGAGACCAAGCCCCATCATGTAAGGAGCATCCTTCTAAAGGAGCCTCCTCACTGCACTTTTTCCAAGACAGATCTGCTGCTTCTCTTGGCCTTCCACGGCACTTTCAGCAGCCTATATATTTTAGTAGCTCGGCAAGGTCAGCAGTTTGAAACCACAGGTTGCTCTGCAGGAGAAAGATGAGGCTTCCTCCTCCCAGAAAGACTTGCCATCTTGAAAACCCACAGGGGCATTTCTACCCTCTCCTAGAGGGTTGCCATGAGCTAGCATCGACTCAATAGCAGTAAATTTGGTTTGGTTTTAATCAGTATTTATGTCTTATCACCAACATCAGAATTGGGAACTGGGACCAGAAATCTCACAAATTCTAACAGATGGGACCCAGTGCCCATCCTAGACTCCCATGGGTAAGACAAGCATCAGACTATTTTATCAGGAGCCAGGAACTGGGAAACCTGGTCTCCGCCCACTAAAACCATGGACCAGACTCTTCCTCTCCAAGCTCCCTTCGGACTCCTTTCCTCAGCCTCAGTCTCCTTCGTTCAGGAGAGAAGGCATTTGGCCTCTCTGAGGCTTGGCAAAAAGGGTGGGGGGACTCCCATTTGGGAAACAGAGACAGGGCAGAACTGACTGGCAAACGAAGGGGAACAGGTAACCCCTCAAAGCTCTGTGGGAGCCATCATCTGTCACCGTGCCATTGGTCAGCCTGCCAGGTTTGAGGTCGTGGTGTCAAAACAGGTTGAGTGACCAAAGCTCCAACATCTGTTCACTGTCTCTGAGAAAAAAACAAGTTGCACCCACTTTTCAAGGCACCCTTCCTAATTCCAAACCCACACTCACCTGGCTATTGAGGCAGTGCCAGCTTGTGGCGACCCTTGAGGACAGGGCAGACCTGCCCCTGTGGGTTTCTGAGGCTGTAACTGTTTACAAGAGTCGAGAGCCTGGGATGGCTTCAAACTGCTCACCTTGTAGCTGCCCAAGCCCCTGCATAAGCGATTTCAAACATACAAAAAAGTTCAGCAGAGAGATGTTTTAAAAGCGGGGGAGAAAGAGAGAGCCATGTACGCTTGAATTCAGTGTGGCTGATTTTGCTATTTTTATTTAAAATAAAATTTTGGGGTTAAGAGATCAAAACACCCATGTATCCACTCCTAGAGTAACAAAGAAAAGACTGCCACTAGCCTGCAGGCCCCGGTGAGACCTTCCAGGGCCACATCAGTTCCATTCCTCCAGTGGCAGCCAGCCACCAAGCAGGTGTCAGTAATGTCAACCCACCCCGGGGTTCAGAGCAGTCAGTGGAAGCAGGCTGCTGTGAGGCTGGACAGACGGCAGCCATGGCTGCCCTCAGGATGTCCAGTACCCAGTTCCCTTCAGCCCCGCGATTGAAGGAAACATGCTTCTCTCGACTGTTTGCAGATCTGAATAACACCATGGAAGAGAAAATTAAGAAGTTGGCGATGTCCAAAGATGTTAACATAGGTGGGGCACTTAAGGTCGTGATAGACGCGGTCGGAGGCCTGAACGGCTTGACAGGAATCGTCGGAGGCTTGACCAAACCCCTGGGCGGCTTGACCGACGGCGTGGGCCTCTTGACCGGAGGAGGCATGAGCGGTCTGACGGAAAGAGTGGGTGACTTGACCAAAGGCGTGGGCGGCTTGACCGGAGGCGTGGGCGGCTTGACCGGAAGCGTGAGCGGCTTGACCAAAGGCGTGGGCGGCTTGACCGGAGGCGTGGGCGGCTTGACCGGAAGCGTGGGCGGCTTGACCAACAGCCTGAATGGCGTCGCAGGAAAACTTGGCAATTTGCCTCTTTTGGGATCCCAAGATCTGCTTAAAGGTCTTGGTGGTCTTGGTGGTCTTGGTGGTCTTGGTGGTCTTGGTGGTCTTGGTGGTCTTGGTGGTGCTGGTGGTCTACTCAAGGGAAGCAGCAACTCTCCAGAGGAGCCCCAGGCCTCAGAAGCCACTCCTGGCAACCAAGCACCTCGGAGCAGCCCACCAGCCAGCGGCGCCGACCTTCTGCCTCTCAACTCTGTCAGTCAGGGGCTTCGTGAACTCCCCTTGGCCAATCCTGTCAGCCAACCAGTGGGTCTACCTACGGCAGCCTTGCCGGAAAATGCCGCCAATCTCACAGACAAGGTCAGTGACCTGGTCAACAAAGACATAGCCTCTGGCCTCTTGGACGGATTGGACCTTTCTAACCTGGGTGACACGTTGCTGGGGTAAGTTGCCGCTTCTTGGTCCCTAAGGCTTGTGGCTGGGGAAGAGAGGCTGCCTCTCGCGCATTGCTGAGGGCAACACTGTGTTTGTAGTGGAAGCGGGAAAGTTCCCTCCCCAAACCCAAATACTCACTCTGGCTGCAAACCTGGGCCTTTCGGTGGGAAGTATGAGCCTAAGAAACTCTCTGCCACCCTGGTGACGCAGAGGTGAAACACTCGGCTTCAAGCCAAAATTCTGTCATTTGAACCCACCGGCCGCTGCGCGGAAGAAAGGCGTGGCGTCTGCTCCCATAAACATTTCCTTGCAAACCCCAGGGAGCGGCCGTCCCCTGTCCTACAGAGAGAGTAGCTGCATCTCAGAATCAGCTCCCTGGGAATGGGTGTGAGGAGCTGAGTGGGGACTGGGGCGGGGTGGGGAGGGGAGGGGGGGACATGTCGGTTGTTCATTGGCTGCTTGCTTGCTCGGGTCTCTCTGCTACCTGCCAGTCTAATTCCGTTAGCCAAGCCTGACTCTATGCCGTCACTTTGCAGTTTGAAGGTGAAGGACGTGACTGTGAACTCCATGGCTATGAAAATGAAAGATAACGGGGTGCACGTTCAAGCCACAGTTACCATGCTTATCGGTGGAAACGGGTAAGGGTGCTTCCGTATCATTCTGCCTGGCCAGGATGGACCGGAATGCTCACTCCCAGTGTCCAAGGGCCAGGGAAGTAAGGCTTTGAATATGGCGCTCTGGGTGAGGTTGGGGCAAATTGGGCACCTAGTGACAGGCACTGCCCTCCTGCAGCCCAGAGACCAATGTGGAGGGTAATCCTGTGGAGCCCTGTCTTCCAACTGTGTAAGGGAAGTCTGAAATGCAGGTTCAGATGTGAAATCTTCACAGGCTTCGAAAAAAGGCAGTAACAGACCACAGAGAGGCCCACACTGGCCTTCCAGAAAATGAACCTTCCAGCGCATTCGGGCTGGCAAAAAGAGTCAGCGTGTTGTGTGCAAACATCCAAACCAGGCAGCTTGTGGGAGATGAAGAGAGGCCTGCACTGTCCTCAGGCAACTCCGAATTCCAAACACATGCATGAAGCCTTGGTCTGCCTGTGGGTAGTTCAGACATAGCATCTTGGGTCAGATACTGTGCTGGGCATGAAGAGAGGACAAGCGAGTGTCCCTGTGCTTGGAGAGCCCCAAGGAGTTGGGGAAAGTCAGCTCCTTGGACAAGGGCACACAGTATGAAGTGCTCAAGCACCTGCTACATCAAGAGTCATTTAAGATGGCAGGGCAGGCCAGAAATGTGGCCGCCGCCACCACTGATGTCAGCTACAAGGCACCCCGGTCCTAGAACCCATGTTTCGACCCCGCTAGTAACAGTATCATAAGGAGCCCCGGTGGCATCGTGGGCTGTGCATGAGGCAGTTAACCATGAGGTCAGCAGTTTGAACCCCCGAGTTGCTCCACGGGAGAAAGATGAGGCTTTGTGTTCCCATGAAGATTGACAGCCTCGGCCTCTCGCAGAGACAGTTTCCATGGGTCACTCTGGGTCGGGATTGCCTCAATGATAAGGAGGGTTTGGGGCTTGGGCATGTCCAGAAGAGACATGTGTTTTGCCCGCAGTGTCCCATTCCTCATATTACTGGCCTCTGGGACTGAGCAGGTCCTCCTTTGGCCACCGTGCCCCACGAGAGAAAGCCGAGGAAGCAGCGGGCACAACCACGAACCTGTCATGGGCACCTCATTGCAAGTCTGCCCACGAAATGAGATCTCTGTGGGCTGATAGAAAACAGACTTCGGACTCTGTGTCCCTCTCGGTTACTGCAGACCACCATGGGCCAGGCTCTGGGGGGGAAGGCTAGGTGATGTCACAGAGAGCCACAGCCTGCTTGTGTCACTGCCCGGGTGGCATGTTCAGGGGGCACCTCCAGGGACCCTGGCATGGTGTTGCCTACTGATTCTTCCTGACCTTGAAGAGGCTGGGTCCCCAGGGGGGAAAGGGAGGAAAATGCACATGAGAAATGGAGTCTACCTTTGCACCTCAATTCTTGGTGAGGGAGGGGAGCCAATTTCTATCCAAAAAGATCACTAGTGCTCTGGAAAGAACTTTCCCACGGGAGCCTGGGACAGACCTCCCGAGTGTGATCCTGACCCCTGACCCTGTGTGTAAGGGGATGACAAGCAGCTCAGTTAGATTTGCTAGGAAGCACCAAACTAGGCAAGCCTGAACAAAGTCACCAGGCCAGCACCCAGAATGCCCACCCCTAAGAGACCCAGTGAAGACAGGCCTGGCATCACCTGTAACTGGCTTCTCCACAGCTTACTGGGTATGGCAGTGGACTTAATTGGATTTAGTGTGCAAGCAGTTATATCTCTGGAGATAACCGTGTCCGCCAACAAGACGGAGTGCCCCACTCTCCACATTCAGAAGAAGGTCTTTACAGCCACGAAGGTGACGGCGTTGCTCCTGAATACGTAAGTGGGGCTAGGGGCTATTCTGCATCCACTAGCATGTATGCCAATGGGTGCCCATGCCACCACCCACTGGTTTTCACCATCCAACCGTGGAAGGCCAGAGAGGGTGTCGACTGCGGGCAGACCCGCTCTTTGAGACCAGGCTTCCTTTGCTCCACAGACTTTCTGACTGCGGATGCTGATTGTTTACATTTCCTCCTATTGTCTGCATAAGCCGTGTACATTCACCAGCTCAAACTGCAAAACATGCCAAAGGGTGTCCAGCAATAGGTCTCCCTTCCCTCCCCGTACCCTCGCTCGGGAGCTCGTTATGTTTGTTATGTTCCCTGGGAGACCAATGACTCCGGCTTCCTTTCTGTCTGTCCTCTCGGAGGTAATCCACCCACACAAGTAAATAGGCACATAGTTCGCGGTTTAACAAACAACGACAAGACTTGGAGGCTGTGTTAGATCAATTCATGGAGGCCCTGGCTTTTCACGGCCGTCCCGTGCTCCCTGATAAGCACGCGCTACATACACTTGATTTAGTCCACCGCTCAGCAACAAATGGCGGCTTCTCTCCAACTAACTTCTGTATCCAAACCCAATGAAGGCAGACATAGGCAAATCTCCCCTCCCCCACCCCCGATCCCTCCCCTGTGGACCGGTGTCTGAAAGATGCCTTCCCATGTGGGAGAGACTTCTTGCGTATTGGTAACTGCCAGGTATCCTTGCCTCTTTCTGAAGGACTGAAGCTGAATGGGGAGGGGCTCCTTGCTTGCATTCCCTGAGCAGCAGGAGGTCCTGTCGCTGGTAGGGCAATAAGTGGGTGCTCACGGATGTTTGAGTGAAATGGAGCAATACAAAGTCTCCCAGTCCTCCACATTTCTCTCTGGCAGGGTGGAAGACACTCTCCCTATCTCTGGCATCATCCCTGTGGACCTGACTGATACAGTAGCTGTGCTGCTGACCGTGGAACTGAATTCTGAAGTAAGCGATGGGGGAGTGTGGGGGAGAGGGCACCATCAGGAGGAGGCCTAGTGTCTGTGGGGGGAAAGGACGGGAGATGGCTGCCCCTGGGAGAGACTCCGGAGTGAGACAGGGAGCTTTCCAGGGTCCTGAACAAAGGAGACCACAGCACCTCTGGCTCAAAAAACTCAACCTAGAAAGAAGCTTGGACAGTTCCTAAGGCTGGAGAGAAACAGGGTGTGTTTGGGGGATGAACGGGAGAGAAAGAAGAAGACCGGGTGAGGAGACTTGTGTGTAAGGGGGAAGCCAACCTGCGCGCTGTCAGCAAGCCTAACGCTGGTGTCTTCCCAGGACAAAAACGCAGCTGCGGCCGATGCTGTGTTCGGTTATATCGGTGAATGCAAGACCTGTGAGTACACACACCTGCCCGCCCTGGGGCTCCTAGACAACAGAGAGGGGTGGCAGTGACTCTGACGGCTTAGCACGGGGGACAGCCCAGAGAGAATGGGGCTATGAAACGAGACCCCGGGCACCTACGAGTGCCCACACAGGTTCCCCTTGGCACCCTTTAGGGCCAAAAGCAACACAGCTTGCTGGCTTCTTTGTGCCCTGGGGAGTCTTTGCCGGAGCCCCCCAGTCCCTATTGTTCCCTAAAGTGTCCACACGCATAGTGGTGCTGAGTGAGGAGCAGCCCCAGCCCTTCAGCCTGGGAGGCTGGAGACCAGAAAATCCCTCCAGCGAGCGTGTCCACCCCATTTATGAGGTGGGGGTGAAAGTGCATGGAGGGAGGGCAGCTGCCAAGGCCAGTTGAGGATGGGAGTCAGTAGTGTTTTCTAAGTGTCCCCGAGACGCGAAACATGTGTTCGGATCAAGCACCTTTTCCCTCGCTCCTGCGGCTTTCAGCCCATCATGGTCATGGTCATGTCCTCGGGTCGGACCCCACCCACCCACTGTGCCTCCAGATCCCCTCCAGAGGTATGGGCAGACACCAGTGAGGGCACCAGCTTGCCTGCCCTGCAGAGGGAAGAGAGCAGGATTCACACGGGTCCCACTGCCGTAGGGTAGAGCCTGTCAGTGAGGCTAGAGCCTAGCGGCCTCCTGTGGGTTGTAAGTGGTCGCCTCATGCCCCTTGTCCTCTGGCTTGCAGCACCTGGCCTGTACAAATACCACCTGAAAGATGCCAAGTTGTCCGTGGAAGGGCTGCTAATCACATACTGTGTAAGTACAGCTTTTCTGTGCCATCCCTGCTCTACGAAGGCTGAGAGTAGGGCTGAGGTCACAAAATGCATCCCAATGACGCCTACGTACCTTCTGGAAGCCCGGGCCTCGGTCAGGGGCTCAGCCTCCCAGGCTTCCCCACCAGCCCTGAGCAGCTCTCAGGGGTCAGCCTGACCCCTCCTTCCATTCGCAGCCTGAGGGAGCAGTGCCCTTAGGAAGAACACAACAGCGACAACCACTTCTCGGACCCTTAGGGGGCGCCTCGCACCAGTCTGGGCCCCCAGTCGGTGACACGAATGAAAACCAGGCTTCCTGGCCATTCTTGACTGTTCCTACCAGTCCTATCTCAACCACCTGGAGAAGATACTCCCTGAGTCAGGAGCAGAACTGAAGGAAAGCCAGGCTTTCGATTCCATGAAATCCACTCCGGGTCCCCATCTGTCTGAGTTCTCTAGTGGCCCTGGAATGGGGCAGTAGATGGGCTTAACAAACCGATCGGTATTTTTCAGAGTTGAGGGGCTAGACGTCCACATTCATTGTGTCAGCTCAAGTGGAAGGCTCTCTCCTGCACGGCTTTCTCCCTCAGCTCCAGGCCAGGTCCTCATCTCGATCTTCCCCTGGGCTGGGAAGTTGTCAGCACAGGGACCCCAGGTCCAAAGGACACCTAGCTCTTCTTTCTCGTAGAACTGAGGCCCCTCCTTCGCTGTTCCTCTCTCTCTCCTATCTCCTCTTGTAAGGTAAAAAGTGATGGAACCACACCCCAGGTGATGCCCCTTCCTCTAATCAGGGCTGTGACCTGAGTTGGGGACCCAAATGCTCTGACGCCAATTGGCTGGTCACATCAGATCACAACACGAGGGATGCTTGCATCATCATATGACACCCCAAATCGCATCATCCCATATAACTGTCCAACCACGGAGACGCGTGGCCTGGTCAAGTGGACACATGTTGTGGGGGGAGCACATTTCTAGCCATGACACCATCTGAAACAGGTATCCTCAGTATATCTATATCTTAAGCACAAACACAGGCAGGGAGTCGGGGACTGATGATGGGAAAGAAAAGTAACCCATTAAATTAAGCACAAGGCCATTAAAATGTTTACCAAATGCTCAGCAGTAGTTAGAAGTGCTTCTGAAGGTACTGAAACCTGTGTTGTTCTTATGGGCTGTCAAGTTGGTTCTGACTCAGAGTGACCACGGGCCCAACAGAGCGACCCTGTGCCATCCTCCCAGCTGCTCTATGTCCCAGCCCGTTGTCGCAGCCACGGTGTGAACCTTCTTAATAGAATAAAAATTAAGAGAAAAAAAACAAAATTAAGTGGCGTTTTAAAAAAAACAATTTAGATGAAGTAACCCAACACATGCAGAAATAGGAATGCCACAAACAAAGAAATCTTTTTTTTTTCCTTTCTCTGAATTTTTCCTATTTCCTGCCATATTGCGTCCACATTTTAAAAGCCGAGGGGCAAATGCCGCTAAAGCAGCGGTTCTCAACCTGTGGGTCGCGACCCCTTTGAGGGTTGAACAACCCTTTCACAGGGGTCACCTGATTCATCACAGTAGCAAAATGACAGTGATGAAGTAGCAACAAAAATAATTTTATGGCTGGGGGGTCACCACCACGTGAGGAACGGTATGAAAGGGTCGTGGCGTTAGGAAGGCTGAGAAGCACTCATCTAAAGGGTAAAGGAAGTGATGGGGGCGCCAAAGCATTGATGAAAAGGTCCCAGCGACAAGGTAGGACTTGACATCCGAATGCTATGGAGACAGAGAAGGAGAGAAGACATTCAGGGCTGGGAGACCACCCTCAGAAAAGGCGTGACCACGGGAACCCTACTGGAGACCACACGTGATGGGGGAATTCTCCTGGAAAGCAAGGATTGTGGCTTCTCTGCAGCAAAGGGTGGGCTGTGCTGAGCCGTACTGCAAGGGGGTCACCAGTAGCTGGAGCTCAACAGTGGCTCCCTCTTTAGAAGCGACTCTTGTTCTCCAATCCCCATAAACCCTACCCCTCCCGGCCCTTGCCCCGCCTGAATCTGGGGAGGTCCTCTGCTCTTTGTCCTCCTGCTGGTGGCCAGGTCACGGGAGCTGTTGAAAGTGGACCTCGTCAACCGGGACAACAGGGGCATTCCCTTGGCTCTCCCTCTCTCCAGGTTGTTTGCACCCACGAGGGGAAAGCGATGCCCGTACCTGGAAGTTGGCTGCCTCCACATCCCCAAAATGCCAGCATGACCGTCACTATCTCCCACAACATGATCAAGATGGTCGTCGCTCTCACTGCCAAGAAGAGCTCTGTCTCCGTAAGTGTCACCGCAGGGCTCCTGCCCACTAGGCTTCAGCCTAGCCTGTCAGCCTCTGAGACCAGGGAGGTGGGAAGGCGCGGGAGCATCGAGAAAGCTCTGCCAGAGGAATGCATGAGGAAATGCTGAGGAATACGTACCTCCCCTTACTGACCTTGGTCGCTCCCGTGGAAAGCAAGGAGCCGAGGAACAAGGAGAGTAATGTTTTCTGGGGGCCAGCTGTGCGCCAGGACCCCAGCTGGGGTTCCCACATTTGTCCTCAGCGCATTGCGCAGAGATAGGTGTTCGCACCGTCATCCCTCTGGCAGGTGAGCCGATGGAGAGAAGCAACGTGCCGATAGTTAGGGCCCTAGCCAGGGAGGTGAGTTCATCCACCTATGAGACAACCAGCTTCTGACGGCCCTCCAAGTGGTAGAAGGAATGGTAGCAGTTGCAGTGACCACTGTCCTAGGGGCCAAGCCTGTCCAAATTATCAAGGGCAGGGCAGTCACAGGCCACAAAGAGAGGCCAAAATAGGAAATGCCACCGAACAGTGCATTGTATGTGCTTCATACCTGCCGTCCCTTCAAGAAAGAGGAGACAAAAGACAGTGCTTGGTATCAGATAGATCCTGTCCTCCCTGGTCCCGCCGCCTTGCCAGCAGCCAGCCAGCAACTGAGGATCGATAAATATTAAAGAGAATGAACTGATTGTTGCATGGTGCTGACTTCCTTTACAACAGATCAACGGCATGAATGCAAGGATATTAAAAGTAAGCTACAGCTACCAAAAAGGCAACAGAGTTGACGCCAAGGTGCTCATAGAGGTGACGAGGGATGGTACAGACCCAGCACGTGTGACATCGGTGAGTGCTCCGAACAGAATCAGAGTGGGGCTAGGAATGGGGCGTGAAAGAAAGAAGAGAGAGTGTCCTTGGGGAGCCGCTGCCCAAACTCTGAGGTTCAGAGTGCCCGGGTGTTGCTGGGCGGAGGGAGAGCTCGGACCTGAGGAATGGGTGGAGGTGGAGGTGGCGGGTCGGCTCAGAATGTGTCACACGTACTGAATAGGCAAGTCAGTCGTGGTTCTATTTTAACCGATGGTCGCTTTGTGTTAATTCAGGTCTCCACGTTCTTCTGTAAGAGCACGGTTTCCAACGACAAAATGACATCAGAAATCAAACTTCTAAGGTACGATCTACAACTGCATAACCTTCCTCACACCCTGACATTTCAAGAGGCAAAGTCAGAACTCCTATACAGGGATGGTATAACAGGCCCGTGGGAAATACTCGTCAAATGACAGGGAAGTCGGGAGATTTAAACCCCTACGCTCTTTCTTACCCACCTCATTTTGATGTTTCAACTCAGTCTTTTTAAAACAGCTGCAGAGGTTGACATTTAAACTCTACTCTAGAATTGGTTGGCCTTTGGGGATGTGAAACTAATCTTTCCTGGTACTTTCTTTCCTGGCAGACATGAAGACAGTGCAGAACCCCCTGAGGCTGTAAGTTGATTCTGTGTGTCTACCTGACTGTGACTGTGTGGTATGAGAAAGGTCTTTTCGTGTCAGACTATCAATTGGACTGTCATATATCATGGAGACACGTGCAGTAGAACTGCAGGCTCCAAACGAGGCTAACTGCCCGGGCGTACGCGTCAGCAGCCCCGAGGGCATAGGAAATCCATCCAGAAGCAGACCCTAGGGGTCATCCAAAACCCAGGTTTCCCTACATCTCAATCTTCGTGGGCAGCTACAGCGGGCCAGCCTTTGTGACCTGGACAGAAAAGATAAAAGGCATGACCCCTGACCTCATATAAATTCCCAGCCAGGAGAAGAAACAGATCTTTACACAAATTTCTGTGACTCTCTCTGATGCGCACATGACACAGGTTGGAGAAGACAGGGATGTCCACATTCAGCCTTAAAGGAAGAGCAAGACGTCACCCTATAGACACCAAGGGTGTGCCAATCGACTTGCAGTGGTTCTCAACCTTCCGAGTATAGGTCCTCATGTGGTGGTGACCCCCCAACCATAACATCATTTTCATTGCTACGTCATCACTGTCATTTTGCTACTGTGATGAATCAGGCGAACGACCCCTGTGACAGGGTCATTCGCCCTCCCAAAGGGGTCACGACCCACAGGTTGAGAACCGCTGCAGCAGAGGCAGCAGCATGAGCAAAGGGTATGCGGTTGTTGTCAGGTGCCATCGGATCAGTCCCCACTCTGAGCAACCCTACGCCCAACAGGAGTCGCTGCCCAGGCCGGGGCCATCCTCACCATGGGTCTGATGGCTGAGCCCTGGCTGCCGCCCCTACTGTGCCAATCCACCTTGGGGAGGGCCCTCCTCTTTTGTGCCGCCCATCTACTTTACCAACAGGGTGTCCTTTTCTAAGGACTCATCTCTCCGGATAAAAGGTCCAAACCAAGGAAGGCCAAGTGCTGCCACCTCGCTTCTAAGGAGCATTCTGGCTGTACTTCTTCCAAGGCAGATCTACTTATTCTTTTGGCCACTTATGGCATTTTCAATATTCTTTGCCAGTACCATAATCCAAATCCACCGATCCTTCTTCGGTCTTCCTTATTCAACACTCTCACATGCATACGAGGCGACTGAAAATACCATGGCTTGGGTCAGGCACTCCTTAGTCCTCAGGGTAACCTCCTTGCTTTTCAACACTTTCAAGAGGGCTCGTGCAGCAGACTGGCGCAATGCGATGCAGGTAGGCCCAACGAACGTCCCGGGTCCGGGTGGCTTGGAATCCTAAAGCCTCTGAAGGAGGCGCACGCAAAGGGAAGGGTGGTAAGCACAGCACCGGCAGGGCAAGGCCATTCCCGGAAGGTCTCGCAGAGTACAAGGGGCGCAGTACTCAGCACCCATTGTGTGTGTGCTGGGGGCCGGGAGCCCGCCTCTTCTCACAGCTGTCCCCCTCGGCACAGAGCAGCGCCAGGCACCCAAAAAAGGGGTCCCAGCAACATTTGATAGAGGAACCCCTTAAGGCATTAAGAGAAACTGAGGGGCTTTTGAGAACTCCAAAGAATCATGGATCGAAGGTATAGATTGAAATCCACTCGTGCACAGTCGTGCTCCGGAACAGACATTTCCATTCCAGGAAAATTGTACCTATACAGAGGCAGTTAAGAGTCCCTCTCTAAAAAAAAAAAAAAAAAAAAACCAACCTCCCTCCCTTGCTTTAAAAGACTAGATGATTTGCAATAAAACATTCACTCAAAAAAAAAAAAAAATACAAGATCCCAAGCACCTGGTGGCATGGATGGACCCGAAGAACAGTAGGCTAAGTGAAATTAACCAGTTATAAAAAGAAACGTTATGAGACCACTGTTATCGGTGGTGGGCAGGGGGAGGGGACTGTACTTTGGGGGTTGTCGAGCAGGGGGAGACAAAGGCGGGAAGTTAAAGCAATGGGCTAGATGGGGATGGGTGTTAACCTGGGCAAAATGAAAATAGTTCACAAGAGGAAGAAGAGAAATCAGGAAATGGGCATGGGGTTAACTACTGGGGGAATGAGAGGGGGGGATTGATGGATGGTTTAAACTACTGAAAAGTAGACAGTCTGAACTGTAAACCCTGTCCCCCCCACCCCCCACACACCTAATTATCATTTTTTTAATAATGAGAACAAAAAGACGAGATAGGGAGCTACTAAATGGTCTTTATGACCATGTTTCACTGTCTCTTTCAGATGGACGAGGTAAGAGAAAGCGTGGATAAAGTTATGGAGAAGTTTACAAAAGGCCTTCAAGGTATGTGGAATGACCGGCCGCGAGTGGGAAGCCCTCACACACAGCAGGAGGTGCGGCAGCACCAAACAAAATAGCACCCCATCAACAGCTGAAGCACCAAGAATGGCTTGGCTGTTTGACAGGAGTTCAGACTCTTGTCGTGGTGAGAAAACCGAAAACCAAATCAAAATCTCCTGATCCTCCGGAAACCGAGTGGGGACGCCCCCTTGGGGCCCAACACTAGCATGCCAGTTGGAAAAACCATGGCATAGGTGTACTTACCCTGGAGTCACTGAGTCACACGGACACTGTGGGGTTGAGAAATCCGACAGGCTAGAACGGGATCCCCGAAGAGCTGTTGGTGCTAACTACCATCTGTACATATTTCTGGTGAATCAAATGGGGTACAGCATGGTTCAAAGAATACCAAAATATGAAGGGGTTGAAGCTGGTGAGGGCAGACATGCCAGCATTTCATTTGGCACCAGTTCATCGCACACAGGGCACTGTCCTGCTTCAACCTAGCACTCAGGTCCTCTCTTCCTCACCACCATCGTCCCTAAAGGACTTTGAGAGACTGTGCCTTGCTGAAACCTCTCTGTTAATGGTCAGAGGGGAGACGTCTCCTAGGGTTATACACTGCCTCCAACTTGACCATGGCTAAAATAGCTCCGTCTTGGTTATTTGACTGATTTTGTATTGCTCAACTCCTATCATAATACGTTCCTTCTTTATTTCAGTGGTGTTTAGAGAAGTGCCTGTGCCCCTGGGACCATTCCCATCTCAAATGACTGATGTCCCAGTTAATTACGTGAAATTGGTAAGAGAGACAATAACGTTTTCCCCTTGCATGAAAGCCTACACTGGGGGGTTGGTTCTTCTGAGTAATGAATGGAACAATGGCCTCTGAAATCAACCTTTTCCAGCTGCCCTGCCAGCTGTCTTCTGACCGGCCCACTCTTCTTGTCCGAATCAGCGTTCAACATCCCTGTAGGCCCCGCAGAAGTCCTGACACTGAGACAGCCTTAGTCATAACAAATTAAATCATCTGCCCCACCGTCCCACACTCTCCCACTGACATGAATGTAGCTCAATTATTTCTTTGGAAATATGCCCATCACATACGTCTGACCTCGTCCTCACTGTCACTGTGGGCCCTGCCACAGTCCCGCATTCTCTACCTCCCTGGTTCACAAGTTCCTACATTTCTGTCTAACTCAAACCCATGTTTACCCAACCTTTGTCTCTAGGAAAAGATTTCCCAGCAAGGGTGGGTGGCACTGAGGAAGTTATATGAGGAGTCTTCTTGGTGCTGTGAGTTGGGTGTTGGGCTACTAACCTCCAGGTTGGTGGTTCAATCCCATCAGTCACTCAGAGGGAGAAAGATAAGGTTATGTGTTGTCCTAAAAACGTACCATCTCGGAAACCCTGTAGAGGGTTGCTGTGAGATGGGATCAACTGAAGGGTTGGGCTTGGGGGATTGTTTGTGGTCAAATCAATCCCTAAAAGGTGGTACAAACAGCATCTCCCTCAGGGTCGGTTTCTACCTCTAGCTCTCACACTATCTAGCTCTGTATGAGTGGCCTTGGACTTAACACCCAACCTCCCCAAGCAGGACTGGGGTTAAGGATTTGGAATCAAATGATTGCTAAATGAGTTCAGCTGCAGCTGATAAAAGCCAGCCAATCATGACAATAAAAGCATCGAGCATGATGGCAACTTTTAGCAAAGGCTGATTCATGACCCAAACAATGACTCTAGAATTCACCTCTTCGCTGTACTTTTTCTGGATGGGCTCTGTCCTGAGTCTGCATGGAGGAGGCCTGCTTACCAGAGGTTCCATCCTTGAGACCCCTTCATATCCCTCCCTGCTGGCTCAATAACAATGCAGCAGAAATCACAAGGGGGGCCCTTTGGCCTTTCTTTGGCCGTATCCTTGAAACAAGTGCTATGTATTGGTTGTCTCACCCATGCCTGCAACCAGCTTAAAATTGTAGTGCATAATCAGATGTCCTTTATCTCCCACAAAAGAATATTATAGCATCAATCTAAAGGCACCAGACGCCACGAAAACTCCAGAAGAGGGCAGCAAAACTCTACAAACTTCTTCTCTCTGATATTTTGAGCCAAGGACATGCTCACAACTATGGAGCAAAGGAGAATTCGCTGTCTCGTCACGCCAACTATCTCTGAGAATAAAGCCAACGCAGTGCTGCGTTAACAAATGTAAGAATGCAAGACGTCTGGAGATTTTCGGCATTTCTGTAATCATCTCTTTATTAAACAAACTCTTTTCATGCAAAAGTGACTCCCTTCTCCTCATTTCCTGCAAACAGACATTCTTTCTGTGTTTCCAGCTGGGGTTAGCATGACTGACCAGAGACGTTATAACGTGAGCGATATGATGGGGCATTAAACTCAGCATTCGTTTCATCCAGTGCACAGGGGCTGATGGTGACAATAATTAAGGCTTGGCTTCTCACCCCCTCCCATCCCCCACTGCAAATGCGTCATGCTTCACCATGGTCAAACACCAAAATCATACAGGCGTTGACAGCCAACTTCTCAGTCATCCGATGTTACGCACTGAAAGGCACATACATTTACAGGCTGAAAACTGAAGGGATCCAAGCAGGGTATGACCCTCATTAACACCATGAGCAGGGCAACACACGAGACCAGATTCCAAATCAGTGACTACAGGACCAGATCCAAATGTCTGAGAGCGGAAATCCAAACTGAGAGGTCAGGACACGGGGCAAGACGGAGAACACCCCAAAGACATAGACTCGGTGTGTCGATTGTGGCTAGGGCACTGGAGGCTCTCCTAGTGTACCACATGTCAAAGCAGTACTTAACATTGAACATTCACTTTAGAACATGCACCGCACAGAAATGCCCGGCTGACGAGCACGACTTCAAAGTCCGATACCACATAGACGCTCAGTCTCTATAGAACACGCCTTCCCTGGTGGCCTCTGAAATCCAAAGAACTCAAATGGAAGTCAAACCGTCTACATAGGGAAAGCTGTGTCCGATGTCTTGTTTCCTCACAGGGACATAGCCCCACATATCAAAAGGCTTATCACCTCATTCTCACCAGCCCCATTTCCTGAAACTCACGCCTCGATCTTGTCCAAAGGCAGCTTTGGGTTTGTTTTGCAACCTGTCCCAGGTGGTAAATGACACCAGAATCCAGTCGTCTTTTGGCACCCAGAGATCAGGTCGTTCTTGATCCTTCCCCTAGCTCACCAACAGCGAGGGTACTCTTGATTCTGCCTCAATAACGCCACTTCCATCTGTACTCTTCTCCATTGCTACCTCGCCCAAGTCCCTATCGCCCTTCAACATGACAACTGGTCTCTTCTAATCTGGGCTCATCCTGAAGCCAGAATGCCCTTTATAAAGTCATATACCTCTCTGCTTTGAACTCTTGGATAGGGAGCATCAGGACATTGGGTTTTAATGCTGTTCTGGAAGGAAGCAGGGTCCCTTGGAGAAATGGCTTATTCTAGACCTGCTGCAGGGAACACAAATGATTCGGCGCCTAGAGCCTCTTGACATACTTTTAAGTAAGGAGGTGCTTTAAGCGAGCGCACATACACAGTTGAGGGTGTAGAAACCAATAAAAGAGCTCCCAATTACCAAGATTAGAACCATGTGAGCAATAAAGTACCATCGTCCCAAGACCCTTAGTATAATATAGATATGCATCCATCTACACTGATACAAGTCAATTATCAAATTCATAAATGGCAGAAAGCAGAAAAATCTCCCATGTAGAATGACTCTGAGTAATTATGTGGATATTGTGGATGTGGGAAAAGCTCTGAACTCCTTAAAAGTGCACTGCACTTGCTGACTTTCTTCAAATAGTCAAATATTAAATGTGAATATTATCTTCGGTGTTACTAGTAAATAGTTCATTTAAATTTAAAATGTTTCATAAATTAACACATTAGTTGTAAATAAATAATATCAATAATCATGGCCCAATAATGATCATCTTCAAATATTAAAAATGAGGTGTGGGGAGAGGGAGTAACAGTACACTGGAGAAAAACATGACCTCGAGTCAGGTGACCAAGGTTAACACCCATCCTCATCATTCATACCGATGCAATGCCCTGGATATACTGTCATGAGAATGGCCCTTTATCAACATGGTCTTCCTCCCCACACACATGAACTCTTGTTGAATAATGAGCGTCTCATCAGACAAATTCCAGCTGAGAGACATTCTGCTACAACCAAAAACAGGTCATCAAAGCAGTGGAAGACATGAAAAAATTTAATAAGTTATCAAGGGACCATGAGGGAGGGAGGGAGGGGAGGAGAGGAGGATAAATGAGCTGATACCAAGTAGAAAGAAAATATTTTGAAAACGATGGCAGCATATGTACAAATGTGCCTGACACCATGGATGCATGTATGGATTGAGATAAGAGCTGTAAGAGCCTCCAATAAAATGATTTTTTTTTTTAAAAAAAAAGGTTGTCAAAAACCAGGATCACCAGTGTCACAGCCAGGACAGCCCACGTGTTTCCATCATTACTCTAATCCGCCAGAGCAGAAAAGACAAAAGGAAACCAGGCTCAAAGAAGAAGGGAATCTACAAACACTGTATTCTTATAAATATGCACCTTCTACTCTATTTGTTAACCACTCCTAGTCCCAGGAGGTACTTGCATAAGCATGCTCTTCTCATAGTTTTATGCTTCAGGAAATACATAGATCTATATGAGTATCGTACCTTTTTTTTAAAAAAGACCTTCCATGAGGAGGGGGCCATTGGCAAACAAAAGTAGGAAGCACCTAGTATTTGCATAAAAATAAAGTAATCCACATGAACCTTGTCTCATCTATTCTGAGACCAGAAGTAGATGGTGCCCGACTACCACTACCAACCAATCAGAAACATGATAAAACAGGAGATGGGAAGCAGAGCCTCACATTCCTGGGAGGAGGCAGGATGTATGGGGGAAAAAACAAACCTACTGAACTGGTTCAGACTGGAGAACTTCCCAAGACGATTATCTTCAAAACCTCAACAACCACCCGACTAACCCCTGAGGTCACCTTGGCTGGAAACAAGCAAGCAAACAAAAACCTGCTTCACAAAGCACAGTTAACAATTACTTTAAAACAAGGTTGAGGAAGTAAGGAGGCAGGAAAATCAGATGACTAGCAATGGACTCTCCCCGCATTGTAAAGCTTGTAAGCCGTTAGCACTGGATGAGTTGTGTAGGAACTGAACAGGAGCTGCCATAAAAACCATGACCAAAAATATCATAAAACGATACTTTCAGGAGTGTAAGGAGACAGGAGGGGCCCTGGTGACGTTGTAGGTATGCATGGGCTGCTAACTGCAAGGTCAGTAGTTTGAAACCACCATCCGTTCCTCGGGAGACAGACAAGGCTTTCTAGTCCCGTGAAGAGTTAGTCTGGGGGCTGGGCTCTTGCTTACCTTTTTCTGCCACATTGGAGCCTGAGGAGGCCTGTTGGGAACGGGACTTCCAAATGGCCCATGTCTGAAGGCCGCGCTCCAAGGCCATCTTTGCTGGCTGTCAGCAGGCTCACCGGAGCCAGAAAATGGAAGGTGTTTACATTATATTTGGGAAAGAGATGTGAACAAAGCAATGAACACCTTAGCAACTCCTGGCGGCAAGCCTAGCAGACTCAGTCAGCTGGGGAAAGGCAACGCTCGCCCATGGACACTGGTGTGGTTCCAGCCAAACTCCGGAGCTGCCTGCCTGCCAAGGGTCCTGGACACAGAATCTGTGTGATGCTGTGCCCTGCAAAGACTTAAACTTACTGAAAAGTAAATAAATAAAATTGTCTATTGGTTTTAAAAAACCACACACACGGGGGTAGTTCTACCCTGTCCTATAGGGTCCCTCTGAGTCGACATCGACTGGATGGCAGTGAGGGGACAACAGACTGCTGCATGAGATTCTGGAGAAGACCAGAGAGGAAATCATGGAAAACCTGGCGCGATCTGAACAGCATTCCTGAGCCATGCTGTCTCAATGTTAGATTATGACAAATGTGCAATCCTCAGTTGAGATGTTAACAGAGAAAACCAAATGAACGTTGTGGAAATTCTCTATTATGCAATAATTCTGTCAATCTAATACTGTTCAAAAATAAAAGTTAATTACAGGGTACACATATGGGTTAAGCCCTTATGAATCCCCTCTGACTAGTCAGGGATGTGAACAGTCTTGCTACCAGACAGAGGGCAAAGTCAATGGCAGATGGCGTACGCTACAATGTAGTATCGGATCATTTGCGCTCCCTTCTGACCCGTTTTAGTTGCTTACAGTGGTAAAGGGGAGATGCAAATAGAAAGGTGAAGGTAAAACTAAAACTGCTCAAAAATAAAGTTTGTTCCAGGGGCCACACATGGTGAACCCTCTCGTACCATGGAGCGGAGATGTCAACAGCCTTGCTATCATGCCGAGGGCACTGGAAAGTGGATTATTGCAGATGCCATTCGGTTAAAATTGAATACCTTTATTATTTGATCTCCCTTTTGATCCAGTTTAAATTTGGACTAAATTTTAGTACATTCTTTCTGATTGAGCTTTCTGTTTTAACTGTTAGTTTTTCCATAGGTTTGTTGTTGTTTTTAAAGTTGTCTGTGTATGATATCCGGGATCGGTGGATCTAGAGACAGTAACTGGATGAATGGCTCCCGGGGGCATGGTAGGGCAGGCTGGGAGAAATGGGCAATCAGGAATGTGGGTAAGGATGAAGGGACTGTTCTGAAACGGACTATGCGGGTGACTGTATGCCTCTCCTGGATGTGACTGAACTACATAAGTGAAGTAGATGACAATAAAACTGTTTTAAAGGTAACAAAAAACAAAAACAACAACAGTAGACCTATTTGCTTCTAGGCTTGGAAAGAATGGTTTAGAAGAAAAAAAAAGTGGGGGGGGGGCTGCTCTTGGGGAGAAGAGAGATCCCAGGTTCAAGTATACTGTCCAGATAGTTGTCAAGTCTTAATCAGGATAAAGACAAAGCAGAGACAAACCATCTGGAGGAGGGAGGGAAATCTGTCCAAGGTGCCGTTCAAATAGGACACGGAGACAGAGGAAACTGAGGAAATGAGGAGTGGCGTGGCTCAAGTCATCGCAGTCACAGGCAGGACTGCAGAAGCAGGAAAGGGCTGTGCACAGGAGGGACACATCATCACTATTGTGGGTTCGAAGACTTGGGGGTTTGGCTCAGGGCCCTCTAAGGAAGGCAACTGCAGTACCCTAATTCCCATCCAGGGTACACCTAAGTAAGTGGCTCCAGTTGAGGCGGTGCCTCTCGGGGGAGCACAGCCATCCACTCTCACACACACTCCGCCTGAGGGCAAGGCTTTTCACAGCTGAGTCAATAGTCAGAAGGAAATCGCTGGATGCTGAATCTAGATGTAAATGAAAACTGGGTTGAGGGTTCCCATGGTAACCCAGAGCCTTCTGCAGACCTGGACTCAGAATGTAAGCTCCAATACAGGAGCATGAATGAGGAACAGCCTCAGGTAAAATATGCAAAGTGAGGAAGGCGGCAGATGAGTCTACGGTGTTAAACCAAATGTCAGACAGATCTAGAGTCGCTTCCCCCCCCTCCCCATCATGCCTCCCTCTTATCTCTAGCTCCTTGGGGCCCAGGAGGAAAACTGAGATTAGCAGTCTATAGACTGTGAAACACACACAATTCCAAGACTTTAAGGACCAACTCCAGCCTAACATCAACCAAGGCAAGACTTGAGTCAACAAAGTGAAACCAAGGGGGCTGCTTCAGGTTAAGTAAATCTCATGATTTAATGGTGGTTCAGAGCAGCAAGGAGATGCGTTTTCCACGGACATGTTGGTGCTTCACCATTTGCAACTTCGCTCCAAAGCTTCACCACCTGCCATCCTCTTCCTGCTGGGAAGAACTGCCCAGGTCAACTCTGAAGGCCTGCCGCTCGGGCCGGCAGCACGCAGGCAGAGGAGTCCTTCAGCGTGGTCCGGCAGAGAGCACGCCCTTTGAGGGTCTGAGAGCTGGCAGAGGAGATCTGAAAGAAATCAGCTACAGGTGAGGGAAAGCAGGCCGCCCGCAGGCCACCCACAGGGCTCTGATGGCGAGGGCAGATGACGACCGCACGGTCCCTGCGTGCCCTCAATCCTGGGAGAGAGAAGTAACGTCGATGCAAACCACGGAAGTTGTCAAAAACGGGGCAGTCCCCTAACAGCCTCTCTTCTCTCGAGAAATAGCTACTCCCTCAACTCCCACTGTGGGACAGCCTCAGCCAAGCCATTTTCATTTAAAAGTCATACAAGCAGTGGGGTGGGGAAGTTCCTGTAAACGACTCAGATGCTTGGAAAAATCAAACTTAGTAACATTTGTTTGAGCACAAAGGCGCTAGAGGACATAATGACCAGAAACTTACAGATAAGGTGCCCGGAATGTTCAGGACATTGTGATCAGAAACTTACAGATAAAGTTCCCGAAATGTTCAGCTAAAGGCTAACCGCAAGGTCTACTTCTGTTCCTGCTTGCTTGGACGTGCAGCTGCAAAGCCCCATTGTTTACCCCTCCCTATAAAACCCACGTCTATGAGCGAGCGATCGGGCCACCCTCTCTCCTCAGAGGGCTGCTCCCTGCGCAGGTCCTTTTTCTCCTTTCTGTCCCCCTTGAATAAGCTGTATTGCTTTTTACCAGAATCTGAGTTGTTCTTGTCCAATGCATGTACAACACCACCATCAGCTGCAAGTATAAATGGCCCTCCTAAGAGGGGAGCTGTAACAGAGGCTGAGTCAAGCAGTCATCCCTTAGAACATGGGTCCTCAAACTTTTTAAACAGGGGGCCAGTTCACTGTCCTTCAGACCCGTTGGAGGGCCGGACTAGAGTTAAAAAAAACACACAACTATGAACAAATTCCTGTGCACACTGCACATATCTTATTTTGAAGTAAAAAAAAAAAGAGTCAAAAACACCCAGTGAACAGGATAAATGTCCTTGGTGGGCCGCATGTGGCCCGTGGGCCATAGTCTGAGGACCCCTGTCCTTAGGATATTTATGGTCAACATGTCGTGAGAAGGGTCTCTCTCCTCTCTGAGAGCTGAAAAGACTTGACTGTAAAGTTTCAGTCGTCGGAGCTCTTACCATGACAGCAAGCTAGTCCATTAAAAACGACGGTGGGCTTCAAAAACTTCATGGGGAAATTCCTTTCAATATCTTTTAATGCTACTTACCCACGAATTCTTTGAAAGTACACAGTACTAGGTACTGACAGCGGGTCACCCACTGCCCTAGGCGCTGGACAGAGAGGAGCACAACCTATTTTCCCTGCCCTCAGAAGAGAAGACGACCCATCAATGCATAACAAACCAACCCAAAAGACGGTTTCAAGGACTGACCATAAAATGGGCTGGCGTGGCAAGCCAAGTTGGCAAGGGGTGGATTGAGTTAAAGTTTATTGTGCAACCTGGCCGATAAACACATGCGGGGTTAACTGAAGGGCAGAGGGATAAATGGCTCTGTAAGCCTCGCCTTTGTTGTTCTCGGGTCTCTTGCCTTGTGATGGTCGAAGCCGGGTACAGCTGCCTTAGCCAGTTCCCTGCTTCTGCTGGCAAGGCTCACTTCCTGCAAGACATCCCTGAGAAGCCACATGGACCTACCCCGATGCAGCCCTGGGTGCTGGAGCAGCTGTGTGGAGACCCCTGACAGTGTGGAGATGCTCACGCTGAGATGCTTACACATTCGCTGACTTGGCTTTCCTCCAGCAGTCAGCATCATTATGTGTGTTTCGTAAGATGGAAGAAGAGTTTATGGATTGGTGTTGAACATATGGGCTTGGGCAGCAATGGGTTGGGATGTTTTCTTGATGTGCACTTACCCTACATATAAAACTCTCTTATACATATGAGTTTCTGTGGAGTTGTTTCTCTAAAGTACCCAGACTAACACAGTGATTATGGGAATTAATCTGGTAACATAATTAAGGTAACATAATCTGTTGTCCATCTGAGACTTGAGTGAAGGGATGGAGTTTAGCCTATCAATCAGGTTACACAGTTTGAAGACCTCATTTGGAGGCACTAAGATCAATAGCTCACTGGAGGTAGAGCACAGGTTCACTTCCTTCAAGACATTTCTGTTGACAAGCCACATGGAGACAGGCTGACGGGAGCCAGAGCCTTAGAGCTGGAGGAGCCACAGGGAGACCCACGCCTGTGCTGAGACGCTTCTCCCACCATTGGATCCATAAGACTTTCCACCCACTGGCCTAGGATCTTCCTGTATTCGGCATCATTGCATGGCTGTATGAGTCTAATGAGGAATCCATGGACTAGTATCAACATGTGGGGTAATCACAGACTTATGGACTTGATCTGGATGGGACTAGGCTAGGATGTTTTCTCAATATACAATTGCTCTTATATAAAACTCTCTTATACACATATGAATGTCTATGAATTTGTTTCTTTAGTCTACCCAGACTAACACAGTGACAGATACCATAATGTGCTTCCAGGTGATTATCAATTCATTTGAAAATCACTTGAACATAGGGGCTCGGTTTCCTGGGATTACACCCAGAGCTCCATATGGGCCCACATGACGTGGCCATAGGTACAATTAGATGGCCAAGCTCGTCTCTCTTTGGCAAGTCCATGGGCCTGCCTACCTCATCAGCACCCGCTCTGCAGCTTCGTCTGAGGCCAAGTCGGGAGAGGAAGATGGCTACACTCAATCTGTAAAGCGTGTGAGAAGTAGCAGAGGGATGGGGGAGCAATCAGGAGCGAGAGGAGGCAGAATGCCCTCGGTGAGGGGGAGGAGGAGCAGGGAAGGCCACCGTCCATCAGCTAGCCCTGCACCCCCAGAGCGGGGCCCAGGGAGCTGGCCTGTGCAAGCTGGACTCGGACTTCACCGAGAGAGAGCGTGGCGGATTTCTGACCGAGGCCACTGTCAACTACTTCAAAATCGCCTACTTGTCCAGGCACTCCAGCCTCATCAATTCCCACAAAGACCACTTCCAGGGCAGGAAAGAGAAAGAAACACGAGTTCTAAGCAGTCTAAAGTCCAAGCCAAGGTATCCTGTTATACTCATTGAGAAAAGGGATTTTTGCTTACTATCATCTCTGAGAGAAATGTCACATGTCTTCCAAAGGATCCAGCCCAACTCTCATTTTCATGGTGTAAGCCTAAAGCCCCACAGGACGCCTTACCTTCACCAGGACGTAGTCCCCAGGCTGAGCTCTGATCCTAGCAGCAGGGTCAGCAGCGTCCTCCAGCTCTGTGTCGGGGAAGATCACCTTAAGGTTGCCATCATTGCGGCCACACAGGTCAGTGGCAGAGCGCTTACTGAACTGCAGAAAGAACCAAGAAGGGTCCTTGACACAGATTCTTAAGGGGAAACGGCACTACGTCTTTGGTCTACTAGGCACCAGACACTGCCGGGAACTTGGCATCTTCTACCTCTGAACGCGAGTACCGAACTTTCTCAAGGGACTCCTCTTTGGCTCCTTGCTTTCCTCTGTTCCGCTCTGCGGTCCACAGCCTTAGTGATCCTTCCAACAGCTAAGCCGAATAGGTCAAAGCTCCCTCCCTACTCAGATTAAAAATGAATAACCTTAAAATGGCCTGTGAGGCTCTCAGGGATCTGGGGCCCCCTACCTCTCTGAATGTGTCTTCTGCTGTCTCCGCCTCACTCTGTTCCTGCCACACTTGCCTCTCTTGTTCTTCCAACATTCCAAGTTTGCTCTTGCCTTTAATCTTTGAACTTGCTATTTCCTCTGTTTGAGCACCTCTTTCCCTACACACGTCCTGGTTCCTCCTCTTCCTTCCTTCAGGGTGCTCCTCAAACATTCCCCCTCGGTAGTCGGCCCCAGCACAGATGTCAGCTGCTAAGAAACCACCAAGGCGCCCCTATGAAAACCAGCCTCCAAGATGAGCCCGATGACCCTGCTGCAGGGACCGCACACCCTTGCACAGTACCAGCCCATATGGAATGAAAGATCACCTCTGTGACCCTCAGAGCAATGCAAAGGTGATGAGACAGCACTGCAGAGATGAAGTCAAGAGCAACGCTGCTTCAGCTTCCTCGGGAGCGGCCACGTGCACTCAGCGCAGCGGAGGGCCCTGAGGTGGCCCTCCGGGGAAACCCACACCACCGCTTCTCCACCACTCTGCTGGCCGCTCTGCTCAAGCTCCTCTCAGTATGGTGGACTTTACAGGATGGGTGCCAGGGGCAAGGCTTCCTGGGGGTCAGCTTAGAGACTGACTGTCACAGGGAGAGAAGAACACAGGGCTGCCCGGAGGTCATTTCACTTTTGACCAGTGATCGAGACCTGTGACAGTGATAGTGTTGACGCCTGACAACAGCCATGTGCGGGAGCTTGAAAGCCCATCTTTCCACTCCCTGTGCTCTTTTTTCCTCTTTAGCACTTCACACTTTCTAATATGAGGTTCTCTCATACACATATATTCTCAAGATGGAGTGGCAAGAACCAGATTTACAGTCCAGTCTTAAGTAACTAGGAAACAGTACAACATAAAGAAATAAGTGTCTTCAGGTATTGGAAAACCGACTGCGCGAGACCGTGCTTCCTTGGGAGAGAGGGAAGAAATGAGGCAAGCCCTCCAAATGCCCGTGTGTGTGCGCTGCCCGAAGCACAGCCCAGCAGGAGCACGCTGAGCGAGCTCCCGAACTGAAGGGGAAGTCTGGGCAGTGCCGTAGAGAGGAAAGAGCAAGGCCCTGCGACTGCACTACCTTAGAGAAACATAATCAGGTAAGATTTTAAGAGACCCTCTACTCTACAGCTCTTCGGTAAGCCTCATTTCCTCCTATCCCGAGGTCACGGCTGGTCTGACAGCACAGCGGGGCACAGCCCACAGAGAGCAACATCCCATGGCCAGGGCTGAGCTGGCTCAAAGATGAGGACCCAGAGTTATGACCTATGACCCTCTGGGCAGTCCAGGAGAAGTCCCAGGACAGGGCATTCCTTTCCCAGCAGAACTGTTACCGCACTGGACGGGTCTCTCCCTCACAAGAACAGGAAATGAGGAGAATCAGGTGCAGCTTCTTCCACCCATTACCACTCCCCACACAGAAAAGCAAAAGGAAGCTCTTTTTTAAAATAATAACTCTACTACGTGATCTCACTGGAGGCTCTGGATATAGGAGAAATCAATATTACTTCTAGATAATCGCAGTACGCAGAGACACTGAATTTAAAAGGACATCACCATTTTCAATCTTTCCAAAATAATTATATAGTTTGGGATAAACCTAGCAAAAATAGATGCAAGACTTCCATGTTGAAAACTATCAAGGGCTGATAAAAGAAATCAAAGCTCCACATAAATGGAAAGACATACTGTGTCCCACAAATATATCTTTACACAGGTGTGAACGCGTATGGTCTCACCCCCTCCACCAGCACCAGCTGGGCAGAGCCCACGGCAGTCTCATTGGCTTTCGTTGCTTCCTCTCGGCAAACGGTGATGAGCTCCTCCAAGCGCCGTAACTTGACCTTCTCTGGGACATCATCCTGCAGTCTGTGATATGCCCGGGTCTTCTGTTAGAATGTAAAAAGGGAAACGGAGGTCACCCAGGACTTGCAGAACCCATCCTTGACACACAGGGAGGACAGGCTCACTATGGACTGAGCTCTGAGGCACACCCCGCGGGTTCCCTGACTCTGGGAGAGTTCACAGAAAAAAAGAGAAAGACGGTAGACTGAAGTCACATTTTCACAAGGCTTCGATTCCAAACCCAGCGCATGGAATGAAACTCAGACTTAACATGACTCTTGGTATTGATGAGATGGTGGCGTCTATGTATATGTTCAATGGCTCATGTAGTCCAGCACTGTTTATAAAGATGGAAAATACAAAACCAGTATCCACAGGTCATGATTTCAGTTCTACAAGGGAACACTATGACACTGTCCACTCTCCCCACTGACATGACTGCTCTCCAAGTGGAACTGAAATGAACAAGGTGCACATCAAAACGTTCAATGCACATACAAATCTGTTCACAGACACATGAAATATCTGTTAAAGGTTATACAAAAGTTGCTTCTTAAGAACATGTGGCATTAAGGAAAGGACCTAAGAAAACAGGAAATATGAAAAGGAAGACTTATGTCTCACATAGGCCACTCTGACCTTTGGGGTCTTAAGTCATGAGCGTGCATCACCACGCCCAAAAGGCAATGGACTCTTCTAACACCTTACACACCCAATCCCGCAGTGTGTGTGCTATCTAGACACCGTTGTGTACATGAGCTCTTTGTCACTGCGGCTGGGGAACCGCTGGCCAAGACCAGACGTGCATTAAAGAAAAGTCTAAACGCACGCATGGACATTCAAGCCAATGGGCCTCTGAGAGAACTTCCGAATCCACAGAGGAAAGTGGAGAACGGTCAGGAATTCCACCATGCTTGCAGGGTTTATTCCATCCCACTCCTTAATATCAACGCTAAGAACACCACCTCGGGGAGGAAGAGAGTGCAGCACATCCTGGCCCACCGGGCCTGGAAGACGATATCCCCGCTCTGAACAGCCAATGCAGAGTGGACCATATGGCTGATCCCACTATGAGACATGACGTTCCTCACTGGCCCAGGGCCCTATGGGGTTCAACACTGGAAACTCAGTGTCGGGATTGGCCCAGACTGAACCCGCGACACCGAGGCAAAACACTAAAGGCGTGCAGCAGAGCAATGGGAGGGAGCAGAGCTGGGAGCTCCCGAGGGAGTACAAAGGACAGACTCTGGGGCCAGAGCATGGCACCCCATCGGACTTGAGTGGAGGACACACCTAGAGTTCAAAAATCAGACACTGATCTATTTACAGGTTTTTCTTTCTTTTTAAATTTTTTTCTTTTAATTAATTTATTCTTTTATGGGTCATTGGTTTTCTTTTTTGTCATTGCTGTGTTCTCACTCGTCACCTGTCTTGCTATGCTGTGTTTTTTGGTGCACATTAATATCTCTACAGATCTATCTATATAAGATAGGCTGGATGAACAGTCTGGAGGAGAAAACCATGGGACCAATGGTTCCGGGGGGACATGGAGAGGGGGAGGCGGGGGTAAGGAGGTGGTGTTAACCAACCCAGGGACAGGGTAGCAACAAGTGAACCCAAATTAGTGGCAAGGAACATGTGAGAGGCCTGGTAGGGATTCAGCAAGGGCAAGGTAACCGAGAGAAATTACTGAAACCCAAATGAAGGCTGAGCATGATAGTGGGACAAGAGGAAAGTAAAAAGAAATAGAGGAAAGAACTAGGTGGCAAAGGGCATTTATAGAGGTCTAAATACAGACATGTGCATATGTAAATATATTTATATAGGACGGTGGAGAAATAGATCCATGTGCATATATTTAAAGGTTAAGTATTCAGGCAGCAGATGGACATTGGACCTCCACTCAAGTACTTACTCAATGCAAGAACATGTTCTATTAAACTGGCATTCCATGAGACATACCTTCCTGACATAATCACTGAAGACAAATGTGTGCATAAACAAATGTGGTGAAGAAAGCGGATGGTGCCCGGCTTTCAAAAGCTGTAGTGTCTGGGGTCTTAAAGGCTCGAAGGTAAACAAGCAGCCATCTAGCTCAGAAGCAACAAAGCCCACATGGAAGAAGCACACCAGCCTGTGCGATCACGAGGTGCTGAAGGGATCAGCAGAACAAAAAATATCTTACCATAGTGAACAACAGGGGGAGTGTGGAGTGGAGACCCAAAGCCCATCTGTAGGCCACTGGACATCCCCTTAAAGAAGGGTCTCAGGGAGGAGATGAGCCAGTCAGGGTGCAGGGTAGCAACGATGAAACATACAACTTTCCTCTATTTCTTAAATGCTTCCTCTCCCCCACTATCATGATCCCAATTCTACCTTACAAATCTAGCTAGACAAGAGGATGTACATTGGTACAGATAGCAACTGGAAACAGAGAATCCAGGACAGATAACTCCTTCAGGACCAGTGGTGAGAGTGGTGATGCCTGGAGGGTAGAGGGAATGTGGGGTGGAAAGGGGAAATCGATTACAAGAATATACGAATAACCTCCTCCCTAAGGGATGGACAACAGAGAAGTGGGCGACGGGAGACGTCGGACAGTGTAAGATATGACAAAATAATAATTTATGAATGATGAAGGGTTCATAAGGGAGGGGGTAATGGGGAGGGAGGGAGAAAAATGAGGAGCTGATATTAAGGGTTCAAGTAGAGGCCAATGTTTTGAGAATGATGATGGCAACAAATGTACAAATGTGCTTGACACAATGGATGGATGGATGGGTTGTGATAAGAGTTGCACGGGCTGCAATGAAAGGATTAAAAAGAAGAGCAGCAGCACCTCGGTCGTGCGCTTCCTGTGTGCAAGGCACTCTTGTGCGTGCTGGATGCAGTGTCTTATGTAACCCTCCAAACAGCCCCACAGGGTTGGCCTGTCTATTATTCCAAATCGAGTGGAAAATCAAGAACTTTGTGGAAAGCTTTTTTTTGTATTTTTAAGTTTTCTTGGCCCTTAATTCATACATCAAACAATGTAATGTCCAATCACACTAGGGAGAGCTATGAATCATCTCCAGCTGTCCTTCTTTCTCGCCCTCACTGTTAGCTCCCTACAGCTCCCCCTGCCAGGCCCCGGGGTCATTTTCCCCCTAGCAGTTTTATTGACACATAATTTACACACCACTCAGTTCAATCGTTCAATCATGTCAAGGAGAATCGTACAATCACTCACTGCAGCAATCTTCGAGCACTGCCCGCCCTCCCCAGGGTGAGTTGTGCGATCACAATCCATTCTAGTGTCCCTGCTCCTCTGCCTTCATCACTGACTCCTGGAATCCTCAGTAAGGCTTTCCTACGCCCACGTCCTCTTGTGATAGATTACCAATCCTAGCCCCACCTTGGAGGGGCTCTCTCTTAGGCTAAGGCAGCATTTGAAGGCTGGGTGTTTTGAGTGCACACCTGACTGTAGGGTGTGCATCCAGTCACCATCCTTGCTCCCTTGGGTGTGGTCTGCTCCAGCAAAGGCACGCCTCTGTGCACAACAAAAACCAAGCCAAGAACCCTCATTGCCATCCAGTCAATACCAATTCACAGCCACCCCATAGGACAGACCTAAAACTGCCCCGAGTCTCCAAGACTGTAGCCGTCTTTCTCCCACAGGGCGGCTGGTGGTTTCACAGACCAACAAGTAACTACTGCGTCACCAGACTCCATCTCAGAAGCAGAGAGAAGGGATTTCCAGGCCCATCAAGGAAGAACCACCAGCAGTGGACTACATTCAAGATCTCTGCCTCAAGGGGCAGAGGCCAAGCCCAGAGGTGGCAGAGGCTGTGGCACAGACACCAGGGAACAGAGCAAGGGAGTCATGCTAAGGCCAGCGGCTGAGGCAAGGGGCCCTGACACAGAACAGAGCAGCAGCACAGAGACTATGAGGCTTTGAGTGCAGCCGTGGATGAGCTCCTGGGCCATGGAGGAAGCAACAGGGACCAAGGGGCTGAGGACCAGAGAGCTGCTGGCTGAGAAGAGGTACTGCTGAGAACCAACCTTACTGCTGCCTGGTTCTGACTTGTGGTGACCTGTTAACTTCCCGAGTAAATCCTCCTAAGTGTGGGCTTTGTCTGCGTTCTGTGTGGCCCCTGCAATGAATTACTGAGCCCAGCAGCAAAAAAAAGTAGTGTGTTGGGGGATAAGTAACTGTGTCAGACTAAAGAACAAAGGATAGAAGCATGTCTGCCTCCACCTGGTGGCAACCGGCCTTGAGCAGATGTAGAGGTGGCTTCTCCTTCTCCCTGCTGAAGCTGGGGGAGGTCGGCTGTGGCCCCTACTCCTTTTCACACTTCACAATGACAGTCCACCTCCTGACTCCAGCACTAGTACATACATGGGATGTCATTGGGAAACAGTCAAACTGAACCCAACACCTCTGAATCTTCATGCCTAAAAATATATCTAAGAAAGGGGGTCACAAATGTAACCTTGACCTACATGCATACATACAAAGTGCACTTTAAAATAAATGAATTCCCTGGACAGACAGCAGGACCATGACACTGAGGTTAAGGTCACGGGTTCATTCATCTATCAGTCAGCTTTCTGATGCTCCGGGCCAGAGGGGCTCATCAAGCTGCAGCCCAGGCAGGGACACAGGCAACCTCATCCTGACCAGCACAAAACGGCAGCAGCCCGGCACCAGCCCCTATCGGCAGGGAATACATGTTACTCTCCCTCTGCCCTAACCACATGCTGCTTCCTTTCCCTGGCCATCTGTGCCATAAGGCAAACTCCACAATGAGGCCTTGGCCCGAGGACAGCCAGGTGAGCGATAGCTGAGGCTGGCCGGCTGGGAGGGTGGCAGGGGGCCTCGGTCAAGCACCTCGCTGCAAGAAAGTTCCGCATGGTGAGTGGGCTTCATGCCGTGTCATAAAGAGGAGTCCTCTCTCTCTCTCTCTCTCTCTCTCTCTCTCAACAGAAGCTCACTCTCAAATATCCTAAGGCAGAGGAATGTACACACAGGTCATCTCTTTTCATTTCAACTTGTCAGAGAGCAGCGCACAGGGTTAGGGAAAAAGGCGTGAACATCAGGATCCCCTGGCTCCTCAAGGAGTGCTCAGCCAACCACCCATGCCAGTGAGGGGTGATGCCCGTCCCAAGGGAGATGTCGCTCCTCTCCCATCCCGGAGCTCACCTGTCTCATGCTGTAGGCAAAGAGGAAGCCCGTGTTATACTGAACTTCCCGAAGTAAAGACACTGTCTGACGGTGATCTTCCTCCGTCTCGCCACAAAAGCCAGCAATGAAATCGCTGCTGAGGCTCACACCTGCCACGCAACAGAGAGGGAGTGAGTGGCTGCTCCTTGCCGCAGTGCTGTGGGTGCAGAGCGGGCAGCAGGTGTGTTGCTTCCCTCAAGCTGAGCTCACAGACCCGAGTAAAAGCGAATAGTCCCTACTGGGGGTGCGGGTGGGGTAGGAGCGTGGAGGGGGCGGCATGCTTAGCCACATTCCCACTTGGAAGTCTGCATGCTACTTAGTACACACAACGCTATTTTCATTTCAAATGCTGGATTTCAGGGCACACACAGTCATTCTCAAAGTGGTTCTCATTTTTATTAGGGAAACCCTTGCAGCGCCTCATACAAAGAAATGTACAGCCTTTGAATTCTGTTCCACTCAGTTTTCATGTAAGACAGTAAGTAGCAATAATTATCTGTTACTGAATCCTTATTAGAAGCCCCAAGGGCACAGTAGGTTAAGTGCTGGGCTAATCCCAAGGGCAGCAGTTCAAAGCCACCGGTCACTCTGCAGGGAAGGGAGGCTGCCTGCTCCCTGAGCCTCAGAAACGCCGTAGAGCACCTCTGCTGTCCTCTAAGGGCTCTAGGAAGTGGAACCAGTTGCCAGCCGTTGGTCTGGTTCGGGTGTGAGTACTTACTGTGGCTAGGTGCTGCTGAGCTAATTTTGACGATGGACTCTGCACTGCCCAGTCCTGCACCAGCCTCAATTGGCTGCTAAGTTGGAGCCCACTGTGACAGCTTCAGGTCCTCCCATTTTCACTGGACCTAGCCCCGACTCGACCAAATCCACCAGCTGCCCGTATAGCACCACTCTGAATCTGAATTCATGAGATAGTGGGGGACTTGGATATTGGGGGGACTGGGGGAGTTCCACATCAATACACCCACTCTTCACTTATCGGTGTGACTGGGTTTCACATACCAGTAGTTATGCAAACATCAGCATTATTGACAATGGAGGACTATTCAATCACACAACAGAGGATGACTACATCATTACATAAATGCCAACCACGGGGAACCGTGGCCCAGCCAAAGGGGCACAACTCGATCGCCGCAGACAGGGGGACTGTCGCTTCACACCTCAGCTTCACACTTCATTACTACCAAATGTACACAGTAAATGCACAAAACAGTGAAGACATAGATTTTTTTACTACTGCATGAATACAAAATGTTAGCTAACAAGATCGTCGATAAGTGAGGAGTAGATCCAGTATGGGTTCCATGAGAATTTTTAAATCTGTTCTAGGTTTTCCCAACTTTGATCAGAGAACAGGTTTCATAAATGTACCTGGAATAGACTCTCTGATGTGGTGAATCAACTCCATATAAGCTTCTCTTGAATATCTGCAACAAAGAACAAAAAGGAAAAGGCCTAAGTCAACTAAATGTCTTTTACCTGAATGATGTA
Source organism: Tenrec ecaudatus (assembly GCF_050624435.1). Classification (NCBI taxonomy): domain Eukaryota; kingdom Metazoa; phylum Chordata; class Mammalia; order Afrosoricida; family Tenrecidae; genus Tenrec; species Tenrec ecaudatus. The sequence continues at coordinate 29,189,777 of NC_134541.1, read as the reverse complement.
AGAGAAGGTCAGAGTCCCTAAAAGAGTTGTTTTGTTTATTTTAATTGGGGGCTCTTATAGCTCTTATAACAATCCACACATTAATTTTATCAAGCACACTTGCACATATGTTGCCATCAACATTTTCAAATCATTTTCTTTCTATTTTAGCCCCTGGTATTAACTCCTCTTTTTTCCCTCTCTACCCCACCCTCTCACCCTCGTGAAGCCTTGATGAGTTATAAATTATTATTTTCATATTGTCTCCACTCACATTTAGTTGTTCGTCATCGCCCCCCAGGGGGGATTATATGTCTATCATTGCAATTCTTCCCCCCTTCCTCCCCCTGTAGCCCTCTACTTCTCCTTACACTCATGGTATCGTCACTCCCAATATTGTTCCTGAGGGGTTTCTCTGTCCTGGATTCCATGTGTTGAGAGCTCTTACCTGTACCAGTGTACATGCTCCGGTCTAGCCAGATTTCTAAGGTAGAACTGGGATCATGATAGTGGGGGGAGGGAGCATTAAAGAACTTGAGATATGCGATGTGTTTTGTCAGTGCTATACTGCACCCTGCCTGGCTCGTCCCTTCCTTGTGACCCTTCTGTGAGGGGATGTCCAATTACCTACAGATGGGCTTTGGGTCTCCACTCGGAGCCTCCTCATTTGCATCGCTATGATTATTTTGGGTCTTCTGATGCCTGATACCTGATCCCGTCGACACCTCACGATCACACAGGCTGGTGTGCTTCTTCCATGTGCTTCCCTGCAAGATGGCCACTTGTTTATCTTCAAGCCTTTTAAAACCCCAGACAGTATATCTTGTAATAGCCGGGCACCATCAGCCTTCTTCACCACATTTGCTTATGCACCCTTTTTGACTTCAGTGATAGCATAGGGAAGGTGAGCATCACAGAATGCCGAGCTATTAGAACAAAGTGTTCTTGCGTTGGGAGAGTACCTGAGTAGAGAGAGGCCCAATGTCCATCTGCTACCTTGATACTTACAGACAAATATGTTCATAGTCCTATATTAATACATCTACCAATATATTATATAAATATATTTACATCTATTATTACATTAATAAATGCTAACATATTTACACATATACATGCCTATATTTATACCTCTCAAAATGTCTTTTCCCTCCTAGTTCTTTCCTCTATTTCCTTTTACTTTCCTTCTGTACCACTATCATGTTCAGCCTTCATTTGGCTCGCTGTAATTTCTCTCAGTTCCATTGCACTTGATCAAACCCCACCAGACATTCTACACTCACCATCAATTTTTAGATCTCTTATTGTTCCCTGTCTCTGGATTTGTTGGCTCCCGCTTCCATTCCCTCACCTCCCCCTCTCCCTTGTTTCCCCGAAAGCATCGGTCCCCTTGTTTTCTCCTCGGGATTGTTTACTTTGCCTATCTTATATAGATAGACATGAAAAATAAGAAAAAAGGGGCCTATAAATAGTTCCAGGCCTGTCTGCTGACCTTTGTATACATTTTGGATCAAATCTTTTGATCCAAACTCTAAACTGTCATTTCATCTAGAGCCTATGAATTTTTAGTCCAAGTACACAAATTGTTTTCAACTGCCTTTTTCATTTAGTTGATGAATCAAAACAGACTGAAAGGGAAGAGCACCTCTAAGCCTTTGTTTGCGAAGTACTCGTTGCACCCAGCTTCCCACAGGTCATGCTCTGCCGTCAGTCTCTGTCGTGGCGATTCTTATTATGCCCAATGTCAGCAAGCACATGCAACTGTATTTAAATCGCAAGACGTAGAAACCTGAACGCTCAAGGTGAGAGGAGTAAACAGTGTGCCGCACACTAGGTGCTTAGGCTTAGGGGAGGAAATATACAAATATACGGGAAACAAAGGAAATGAGAAATCCAGTCTTTGGTCTGTGCTTATGAAGTGAACAGGAGCAAGATTCACCGTCCGGGAGTTTACTCAGAGAACGAAGACTAGAATGAACACTTTCTGAGAAGCTATTATGTGTTACACACTGTGCTAGGTTCTTAGTAGTACAGACAATGTTTGGTCATTAAGGAAACATGAAAAGGTACGGCATGCTCCTCTCCTCTTAAAAGTCTCACCACCTGGACAACAGAAAGTGGGTGAAGGGAGACATCGGACAGTGTACGATATGACAAAATAATTTATAAATTATCAAGGGTTCCAGCAAACGATCCCTGAACTAACTACAAGCTTTTCTCTTGTGAAAAAAAAATTATCAAGGGTTCATGAGGGAAGGGGGAGCAGGGCGGGAGGGTGGGAAATGAGGAGCTGATGCCAGAGGCTTCAGTGGAGAGCAAATGTTTTTAGAATGATGAGGCTAACAAGTGTACAAATGTGCTGTACACAATGGATGTATGTATGGATTGTGATCAGAGTTGTATGAGCCCCAATAAAATGATTTTTTTTAAAAAGATCGTCCAAAAGAGAAAAAAGAAATCTCACCCCCTCCGCATGGCCTCCAATATACGGCTGCTTCCACTCTGGGCTGGCAGATGGATCTGTTTACAGATGTTGTCTCTCTCATGGATCAGCTGCAGAACCTGAGCAAATAGAGCACTTTATGGATCATCAGAAACCTCACCAAAGAATCTCAGAGAAACAAAGGGCACTACTGCCATTTCTGATCCACATTTCCAAATAAGAGGCTGAGTAAAGCAAACGCACGAACTACTCAGATCCCTTCCTCTGTTCAAACCCCTCCTGTCTGTCACAGACCTTTCACCTAAGAACATCTCTGCTCTCCAAGAATGCAGGGAAGAAAGTAAACTGAACTTAAGACATGAGCTGCTTACAGACAGGACCAACGCATGGGTCAGAAAGCTGGTGGGCAAAATGGAATTTCTTTCACCTGACGTACAACCTTTACCAAGTGCTTTATCATTCATTGAGGAGCCCTGGTGGCACAACAATCATAGGTTGAGCTATTGACCTCAAGGTGAGAAGTTTGAAACCACCAGTCGCTCCGTGGGAGAAAGGTGGTACTTTCTACTCCTGTAAAGAGATCCAGTCTCGCAAACCCCCAGGCATGGTTCTACACTTGCTATAGGGTCACTGTGAGTTGGCATCAACTCAATGGCAGGGAGTTTAATTTTTGGTTTGATCATTCATTTACTTAACCACTACAAAGTGTCAAGACTACTCTGAAGGAACATTACATTGTGGAGATGCTTGTAGTTCTGTTGGTGAGTACGGTAGGTGAGGTAAGCTCACATCGGAAGGGATGCTAAACAATGACTGTAGAGAACCTAGCGGGACAATGGATCAGATTTTATGTACCTAAGTAGTCTCTACGAATACTTTTTAAAAGTCACTTTACTGGGGGCTCTTACAGTTCTTACATAAATACATTTTTACCGAACCTTCAGTTAACCATGCCATGGCTAAACAGCAATGATGACCTTGAACACTAACAGTGAAGTCTGGTTGAATGAACTGAGCCCTGCCCCAAAGGGGCCTGCACCCTAAGACAGAGGACTGAGGTATTCGGAAGAGAGAGAAGCAGGGAGTGGCTGCCCTGGGACTGCAGTGGTCACTGGGTGTTAGGGGAATGCTGGGCTCCGGGGGTGTCCAACAGAAAGGGACCCAGAGGCATCATATATTTAGTATTTCAATACCCACCTCGCAGTGACGTGACAGGCTTTGATCTGTTAGGTAGGGAACTGCCCATGGAAGAACTGATCCAGGGAGTTTCCACTGGCACCAAACCCCATCCGTAGGGTAACAGGGCTCCAGAGAATGGGAGCGCTAACTGTGCAGGGCAACAGCACCTGAGCTGTGGCTCAGGGTGGATCTGTGTTCACATCGACTCCTCATCCTGACAGTGTCCAGAGTGCCATGCAGATACTCCAGGGGGATGATGGGCAATGTTGTCTTTTTGTTTATACGGGTTTCTGTTTCCCTGCCTTTAGCTTGGTTTTTTTGTTTTGTTTTTCTGTTTGTGTAGTTGGTCCTATGGGGGTTTTATCATAAGATGGTCACCAAGGTAAATCTCAGTCATGCATATTCCATGGACAAGCAGATGGATTCTGCACTCCTATTTAACTCTAGCCCCAATCCAAGAAGAGTAAGTTCTGATAATAGTCACCTTCATGAAATGACCACTAAAAATAAGGGTGCTAGAGCAAAGTGTGAGGAAGAGAGCAGATGTGTCCGAATACCAACCGGAATAGAGTCTGAGGTCTTAAAGGTTTGTGTTTCAAGCCATCTAAACGAGGAATCAAGCAAAGTCCACAAAGATAAAGAACAGCAGCTTGTGTGATCCAAAGATAAAAACAACAAACTTCAAATACAGCAAAGGGAAAAGTATCAGAGCTAAAATTGTGAACACCCAATTTGTGGAAGGCTGTGGAGGCCAGTGGGAGCCCAACCCGCCTGCAGAGCATCTAGTCAGACTGAGCTGCTGACAGATCCCCGCAAGCGAGCCACAGGCAAAGGTCTGGAACAGCCTTCCTATCAAACACAGATCACTGTAATCCTGACTATGCTGGATCAAACTGGATACTCAGTCAGTTGACCTCCCTCTAGACCAGCGGCTCTCAACTTGTGGGTCTCGGCCCCTTTGGGGGTTGAACGATTCATAACAGTAGCAAAATTACAGTTAGGAAGTAGCAACAAAAATAATTTTATGGTTGGTTCCACAACATGAGGAACTGTACTGCTCTAGACCCAACCTGAATTTGTTCTAGATGCAAGGACCTCTTGCTTGTTCCAAGGCAAAATTTCCTTCCTTGGATTTTTAAATATTGATGGAGGTCTTTTCTTTCTTGCTCATTGTTAGTATTTATACCTTTATATTACTGTTGTTTTATCATTACCACCTCATTTGGTTTTTGTTCTTTATTATTTCTGTTGGGTTAACCAGTTTGTGAAGCACAGGCGTGACCGCATGGAGATAACACACACACAGATCTGTAGGGGATGTAGGGGTGGGTAGATGAGGGGACTTCAGGGGTAAAGAATGAAGGCGGGAGGGGGAGGGAGCACTAGAACTGAATGTGATTACACAACTTATTTTAAAGGTGATTTAATCAAGGGGAAAATGTTCTGAAGTTGATTGTGATAAGGACTGGACAGCTCTCCTTGACACCACCGAATGATTGAATTGTATGATGCGAATTATGTGCCAATAAAACTGGGTAAAGAAAGAGACTCCTCTGAGACCCTGGGAATTACAAAGATGAATGATAATGCCTTCCCCTGAAGCTCATCCAACCAGGAACCTGGCTACATTTCCTTCAAGAAATAACCCCAAAGGAAATAGCAGATCCCAAAGAGGACAGGAGGCCAAGAAGTCAGAAACCAAACCTAGAATGTCTTCCTTCTGAATGCCACTAAGGAGGCAGGAACATCAGCCATCTACAAGGCCTGAGGCCTAATCTGGTCAAGTTTAAAATCTGTCCCTCCAGATTCCTTAGCCCTCACACCTAAACAGCGGTCTGAGCGGCTGAAAGAAAAAAGGAGGAAAGTGAAACTGAAATGGACTTGGAGTCTCGTGACAAACAAGTTCACTCCAAACAAGAACAAAAAAAAGTTTAAAATTTGTATTTAAATTCTTACTTCGTTTTCCATTAAAAATATATTACGTGCACATATTTATATCAAAAATGTAAAGCAAATTTTATTTACAAGGTATTTGGAAACTGGTATGTAAAGTCACACAGTAATGCTTGAGTATGGAGAAAGTTCAGGCTCTCCGCTCCCCAATTTAAAAATACCCCACTGACAACAGCATTAAAAATATAAAACACTCGTGAATAATCTACACCAAAGCTATACAAGGCCTCCAGGTTGAAAACTATACAATGTTACTGTTGCGTCAACTTGGGTGGGTCAAGATTTGAAATGGTTTCACAGTTGAGGCCTGGTAAATGCCCCACAATGTGACCCAACACAACGTAATCTACTCCAGGAGGGGATCTGCCGTGAGCAGCCAAGCAGCTATGAAAAGCTTACAGTGGGATGAACACCCTTAGCTCAGGTCACAGCACTGGTGCAGCGGAAAGGAAGTTTCTTCAGGGCTAAGGCCTACTTCCCAAGTGGAGGCTGGAAAGGCGGGGCGTGCTCTATGTTCGGTCTGAACACTGCAACTGGCACTGCAAGAGCCCGCCACGTTGCCTGCGGATCCTGGGAGTTGTCAGCAGCCTGCCCTCTAGTTTGCCAACTTGGAGCCATTCACCTCACCAGTCAGAAGTCTGACTGCTGGCCTGAGATTCACGCTCCTCTGCAGCCCGTGCTGATCTTGAGTCCATCAGCCACAAAGCTACCCCAGCAAGGAGAAGCCTCTCCAGCTGAACACTGGACCTCAGATGTGGAATCTGCTTGGAGTCAGAGAGCTTCTACAACCGTGTGAGCCATTTTCTTGATATAAGCGCACGCGCGCGCGCGCACACACACACACACACACACACACATCTGATAAGGGATCTGTCTACAGAATCTTTTACTACTCAAGAAGACACACAGTCCAGAGGGGAAAGCTAAGAGTAGTGAGAAAAAAACTTAAGGCATTTCACCCAAACCAAAAAAACTGCCAAAAAAGAGGGGAGAAGGGGGAGGCTTCCCTGGTAGAGTATCTTGAATACACTGTTTCTAGTTCACAATCCTAAACAGATCATTATTAACCCCGTTTTACAGAGGAAGATGACAAAGGAAGTCACACTGGCTGAGATAGGTAGGTTTATTGTGCCAACCTGGCCAATAAACACATGTGGGAGTAATAAGGTTGAAGTTTAGTTGAAGGGCAGGGAGATAAATGGCTCAGCAAGCCTTGCCTTTTTATCTCTTGCTCTCTGATGATCAGACCAGTTTGCGACTACCTTTAGCTAGTTCTCTGCCTCAACTTGTGAGCTACATTACCTGTGGGACACCCAACCCGTGGACCTTGTCGCTATAGTTTGAGGTTCCTTCAAGACCTGCTTCCCCACAATGCTCATGTATACATCACTTGAGCTGGGGACTGTCAGACCCTGCCATCTGGCTGACTGTTGGTGACCTGTCCTGCTACTTGCTGCCTGTGGCTGGACTGCTTGTATTGCTCTACAGAAGACTCAGCTGTCTGCTTCCTTGACTTCCACCCAGCAGTTGAAGGACTGCTAGTGTATCAACTGTCTCACAGAAGTGAGCTTCACTGAGCCATCTGTACTCTCTGTGGACTAAATAGCTGTTTGTTCCTTATGTTGTGTGTGTGTGTGTGTGTGTGTGTGTATGTATATATATATATATATTAAATGGTAAATGTCCTGGTGTTTCTCTTAGAGAACCCTGTCCAACACTCTGGCAAAGTAGTGGACGAGCTGAGCTCCATAGTGCCTCCCTCCCCAGCCTCCCTCCACCACTCGCTCACAGCTGCTACCTGGTGATCAAAATTCTCTGCACAGCCCCCTGGGCCCCCAGGGGGCCTTAAACCCCACCCCCACCCCCTATCCCATCCACACAGACAGACCTGCAATCTTTCCAGAGGTCGACAGAACAGTTCACCACAGGACCCCCGGAGCAGAAGTCAAGGTCTGTGTTGCCTCCCTACTCTGGCTTGCTTAAAGAGACTGATGTTGGATTCTCCCACTCAACTGGCATGCCATTTACCTCATCAGGAAAGTCCTTGGGGTGGGGAGAGGTGAAACGGATCCTCATTTCTGGATCTACTCTGGAGACATGATCCAAAAGGTGAGCAAAACGTAGGCCTCCTTGCTTGGTTTTATAGTTGGTGGTGAAGCCACGGCTGAGGTTGGTAGATGTGGTATTGTTGAACTGGACCTCGGAATTGTCCCGAAAACTATTAACGTTCTGACCCAGGAGTGTCACTTCCTTCAGCCCCTGAAAAAGGAGCAAAGAAAAACACTGGAGATGGCTGTGAAGGATTGCTGGTAACGGCTCTGGAACACACTGGACCATGAGAGTGCAGTGGGGGCGGAAGCGAATGCACAAGCCAAGTACACAAGGAGAGAGAAGTGACAGGGGTCCAAGTCCACACCAGCTTGTCGGCCCACAGAAACCAGCTGCAGGAGGGTGAGACACCAGAGGCCAGGGACACTGGTACAAGTTAACGGTGGGCGCTGCCTAGACCTTCTGTCTCAATGTAGCCAGAAATCCCATCGCTCTTCAATAACCCCCTCACCTTACTCACATCAAATCGGTCCATTCTAAACCTATATACAACCTTCTGAATTCGTTCTGGTCTCACGGCCGAGTACAATAAAGGTTCAATAAATCTCTTCTTCTGTCAGAGCTAAAGATTTTTTTTAAATAAATAAAAAGCACCTTCACTCCAAATCACTAATTTAGAAATTAATTGAGTCTACCAAGAGACATCCATATCTATGTTTTGTCTTTAAACCAAGAATTTCACACCCAAGCATCTTGCCTAAGGAACTGAATTTCAGACAAGAGCCTCTTGTAACAAACCAGCATCAAAACATTCTCTAAATAGCAAAGCACTGCACGCAATGTTCAGTACTAACAGTTCAATCATGACATTCTGTCAGTTGAAGCGATATAATCGTGACTGCAGAAGAATTCTTGCCAAATACCTCCCCTAAATCCAATCAAGCTTCCAGTTTACAGGAATGCAGAAGCCTGAGATGACAGCACAGGCAATCAGAGCAGCACAAGATGTGCAACATCCCAGGGAGCCCTCCCCTTATCTCAGAAGGTCCACGTGTCTGTTTAACAGGCAGTGAACTCCCCATCGGAGCAAAGGAGGAGGAAGAAATCAAAGACCCATGGAAACAATGCGTCTGATGGACAGATGGCCATGACCCTGACACCTGATGAATTAGACAGTGCTCACTGCCCACACCATGACCAACTCCTCAGAAAGGGGTCGCCTGTTCTCAGGCAGACGGTCTCAGGCAGACGGTAGTAGACCGGTCTCTACGGGGCGCAGTAGCACTAGGGAGGTGTTATGCATGTGTTCTGTGAACTCATCAACCTTATGAGATCAAAAGGGAAGCACTGAGCCAAGAACACAGTTCAGAAGGGTTTGTCTGGGCACATTAGGTCCTGGATAGAGTGGAAGAAAAACGTGGAGCAAGTAACCCAAAATCCTAAAAGGGAATCAAGCTTCCTGGCCAGAAAGAGACTGGTGGGACCCCCAAGACTGTGGCCCTTCGTCATCCTTCAGGCCTAGAACTTAACTCACCCCTGAGCTAAAATCATCAACCTTTTAAGATCAAAAGAGCAGCAAAGTTTACCCAAGGATGGAGTGCCGGGTTAGGAAAGGCGGAGGAACAGAAAGAGAAAACACAGAGAAGAAGTGGGATAAATGATGGGGCATTAAGTAAAAATTATATAATTCTTCTTGATATGAACTATTGAATTGGATATGTACATCATGTGCCAACAAAACTGTTTGTTAAACATTATGATACGTTAAGGGGATTGCAACGGATTGACCTGAAACAACCTAAAGAAGTGAGGTTTGGCGCTCTTACAGTGGGGAGGGAGAGTGCTCTTCAAAGGGGAGGGGGCAGAAAAAGCGGCTGTGAGCACCCAGAGACCAAATTGGGAAACAATGTGGGGATGGGAGAGGAGAAAGCACCGCCAGGAGACCACAACAGAAGGAAAGCGCCACGTCCCACTAGTGTCCCCTTGTGCAGAGCTGGAAGGTTTCCGACAGTCCTCTAGGATCCATGACAGTGAGGAGGAAAAGGAGTCCCTGCCCCGCCCTGGCCCAAGTCCAACTCACTATGTGGGAAACAAGCTGTGTCCCCCCAAATATATGCCAAACTGCCAAACTTAGCTGCTTGCGAATGACTATACACTTGGAGATCATCAGGAGTAGATCAGGGGTCATTCTCCCTAAGAGCTATCAGCCATCTAGAGCAAGCTGACACCACTGTTTATCCCACAACAAATAGGGCCCACTCCCTTCTGATAAGGATGGTAGTTGTCTGTTTCCTTGTAGGAGACCCGAGAGGTCAAACCCGCCCAAGGATGACCAAGGTTAGGCTGCCATCCTAAATCTAGGCTCCACCCATCTTGTCACATGCATACCCCCAATCCCTCCTCTTCCTATTGCATGTATTTCCCTAGATCACCCCCCTCCCATTACTGTAGTACCTACAGCACAACACTGTCCTGTGGCCTATCTCTTCACCTGTAATTAGGGGGCTTGCATGTCCCCAGAGAAGATAAAAGCCTTGGTTAGCATTAAATATCTCTCTCCACGCGGACCACCAAGCGGAGCTGAGGTGAGCATTGCTACCCTGAAATGTGCCAGACTCCATTATTTGAATCTCTCTTCCATCTCTCATGCTCTCTATGACTTTACTATAATCTTTACTTATTATCGCTGTGGACAACTGCGCCTACCGGACCCGTGATGATGTGTTAGGGGCTGGATTACCCTGACACACAAGGTGTGGCTAACTGCCTCCAAGAAAGACTGCCTTCTTGGCTGGGAGGCCAGAGAAGAACTGGCAAGGCTGGCTATTCTTACTGAACATTTCTTTAAAGTCTACTGAAAACTCCTGATCACAAGTGACAAAATACAAGTGCAAACGTCACCATCTCAGGGGCTCCAGGCCTCCTGAATCCCTAAAACTACTGCCCTGAGATCATCTTTACGTTTTCCCCCGAAGTCATCTTAAAGACCAACACAGTTCAGCTTCACTTAAATCTATGTAGGATCAGATTTACTCCCAGCCATTCGAAAGACTAGCGAGGCACCTGCGGGCGCAGCGAGGAGATGTTAACGGGGAGGAACAACTGAAAAGGAGGATGAGGAAGAACGTCAGTGTCACTGGAGTTCCCTGTTTGAACTGCTGACCTGGTACTGGTTTTGCAGGGGACGTTGTCAACCACAAAATCAAAGTGAAGTAGAGACACAGTCTAGCAAGTCACTCCGAGCAATACACTGTGTGCCCGGGCCCTTTAACAACCAGTCCTGAGCCGTGTGGTGAGCCTGAAGGAAGGTCTTGTTGATCCTCTTGCCAAGATGGGATGTGGACTTTGGAGCGGAGGGTTAAGGGACTTTTGCCAGGGCACCAAGACAGAGACAGATGGAGCCAGAGCTCGAGGCCTGTGCTTTTTCCATTCCACCCTGCTGCCCCTAAGCCATTGTCCACAGCGGGCATGCCTGTCATCTGTGGGCAGCAAATGCAAGCTATGAGCCAGGAGTGGCCCCCAACTTTTGCAACTTAGAGTAGTAGCACAGGCTGCTTGCTCTCAACCTCCCACGAGCACGTCCTGGGCTGAGCCTGGAGAACTGCTCACCTGCTCCGAGAGCTTCCTCACTTCCTCTAGAATGGAGGCCACAGGCCGGCTCCTCTCGCGGCCACGTGTGAAAGGAACGATGCAGTAGCTGCACATGTTGTCGCAGCCTCGCATTATCGACCTGGGGAAGAAAGCACCGGAAATGAGTGAGGGGCCAGGTCGCAGCCCCCCTGGCATCGCCCTTTGGCACCGAGTCCTCAGGCGCCACACTGACCCTGGACTGATCTGAGATCTCAAAAGCACAGCCGTAGCCTTCTTTTTTCATCTTGAACACTACTTGCCACCTAACCCAAACTGCAAGGGGTGGGGCGTGGTTCCCTGGGCTGAGGGATGACGGTGGTGAGAGGCTGGGCCAGGGCCTTAGCACACATGGGCTTTCGACTGCTGGTCTAGTGATAGGATCTACACATTCCAGAGCCCAAAAGAAGTATGGATGTGTGGGTTTAGAACAAGGTCTCTGTCTTGCTCACTTGTTTCTGACCCAACTCTGAGATGTCTAAGTCAAATTTCTCTTTTATTTGCATTCCAAATATAAAATCCTCTATTGCCATAAGGAAATAATTATGGATTAAACATACTAAGGGGGCTTACTGCAGAATGATTTCATAAATGAAACATTTTATCTCTTTTACAGTTTAATTGATATAAAATGTATGTACCTACAATTCAATGGTTTGAAAATATTAAAACAAGTTAGGTAACGATTGTTTTTACTAAGCACCCCCACAATTTATACTATAAACTCCTCTTTTTCGCCCTCCTTCCCTTCCCCTCCCACTCTTGTGCATCCTTGATCAATTACATATTGTTATTGTTATTTCATATCTGATACTGTCTGTTGTCTCCCTTTACCCACATTTCTGTTATTCGTCCCTTTGTGGGGGCAGCTATATACCCAATCTTGTGATGGAGTCCCCCTTTCTCGCGCTTCCCACTCCCAGCCCATGCCCCTACCCTCGTGATAAGGCACTGAGTTTATAAAGACTGTTCTTTTGGGAGATCAACAAGGCTTTCTTCTCAGGCACCTCTGGGTGGCCTCAAACCTCCAACCTTTCAGTCAGCAGCCAACACATTAACCATTTGCACCATTCCATGAACAACCAAAGAGTAAAATCATTAGTTAATCAGTCTCTGTCACAACAACTCAACTCTGCTGGTACAGTAGCAAACGCTCCAAGAATAAACACCCAATTCCCGACTCCCAGCGACCCCACAGGCCAGGGCAGTCATGCCCTGTATCTCTCCCAGGGAGTGGACAGCCTCGTCTTTCTCCTCCAGAGCAGCTGGTGGGTTCCAACTGCTGACCTTGCCACCAGGGCGCCACATACCAAAGGCAGCCAAAGATCGTTCATAAAACAATGGGCACATCTATATTCCAATACAACTTTCTTTCCAGAAACAGTCAGTAAACCATTCCTCAACCTCTGTTACAGGAAGGTTATAGATTCACCATCTCGATCAAGAGGAAGTTATCAAGCTAAGTACTAGAAGAGCAATTTTTATAAACACATGCAAAGAAGCACCCTTACAGAAGCACATTGGAAAAGAAGAATGATGTGCACAAAAAGCAGGGAGAGCGTTACTCGCTAGACTGTTTGGTAAATGGTAACCAGGTGAGAGGAGCAGCATAAACAAGGCCTTCAACAAGACAAGTGGCAGCGTGGCTGCAGCAATGGGCTCCAACACCGCCACTGCGGGACAGCACAGGACAGGCAGAGTGCCCTTCTGTTGTCCATCGGGTCGCTGTGAGTCAGAAGCGACCGGCAGCTCCGAAAAACAACCAGCGTGACTTTTATCATGAGGCGGCAGCAGTCTCCCAGTGGTTCTTACGGCCTTCTTTATACTCTTTTACCTTTTCCTGCAGTCAATAGGAACTCTTTCAGAGCCTGATTTTTACTTTCCTTACGTAAAAGATCAGGAGCGCCTGATAGGTTTCTATCACTGGCGTAAAAGGGGGAGGTGGAGGAAGAGCTCCTCTCAGTGTACGAGTGCAAAGCAGATTGCAGAAGAGATTCTACAGGAAACAAGGCTGCAGGGGGAGTGAGAGGGAGGGGGGAAATGAGGAGCGAACACCAGGGGCTCAAGTAGAAAGAACGATGATGGCAACAAATGTACAAAAGTGCTTAACACAATGGATGTATGTGTGGATTGTGATAAGAGTTGTACAAGCCCCCAGTAAAATGATTTGAAAACAAAAAAAGTGTTTCCCTGCTGTACGCCACTGGTTGTGTGCTACACCCTGGGCACGTGTTACTTTTCTGAGTCATAAAACAGCATGTGAAAAGCAAGACCAGCAGCAAAGGGAAGGTCACTCCCACTCCCTTGGGCAGGAACTCACACGAAGGCAGAGGTGGCAGTGGCGCTCGTCTGGACTGGCATGACATCGGCGTAGGTCTCATCCAGAGAGAGCAGCACGTTGGCAGCCTGCTGGCCCGACGCCGCCACAGCCAGCAGCCGGGGGAGGTCTCGGTAGGCATCAGGACCAGCCAGCAGATCCACCGTCTTCTCCCTGTGGAGGATCTCCTCCTTCAGCCTCTCAGCCATGCAGCCTGGGGACGAGAGGAACACAGGTCTCTGCATCCCAATGTATCCCTCTCCTGGCTGCTTCCCAGCACCTGGACACTCGAGCGTGCATTAGCGACTCCTGAGAGTCCCCTCCAAGAGACCCCGTCACCATCATCCCTCACTACACAGCACAGGAAAGGGCACCAGAGCACTGGATGCCCGTGAAAATCTAAACCGCGCCTAAAACCTTGGTAGACACGCATCATTGCTTTTCCAGGTGAAAAGGACTTGTTGCCACAAGCGAAGACCAGTTCACTGCCAGACACATGTTTCAAAACCAACCTTACTTAAAACTACGCCTAGACCGTCTCTCCTCTTCTGGCCCATACCGCTTATAACACCTTTCGAAAAAGGAGCTGACCACCTGTGCCGGGATCTTTCCGGAAGTACTATAGGTTACAGCCAGTCTACCGAACTCTAGAAGTCCGCTTGATGACACACACTCTTGGAAACGACCTGCGGAAACATGGTTCCTGAGATGGCTGAAATCACTGACAGCTACCCACGCCCAGGGGCTTCTATTGCGACGGCCCTGCAACGGCCTCGCACCTTGAAAACACGGGGCTGAGTCAAAGCCACCAGACGCAAAGGACAACAAACATCACAGGGCTGCGTTTCTGTGGTAGACTCTGCAGGGAACGGCAGAACAGAAAGCCGGTTAGGGATGGAACTGGAGGGAGGAGCGGAGTCACTGCTTAATGGGCAGTGTGTTTGGGCGCTGACCCGCTCCTGGAAACAAGCAGAGGGAACGGCTACTCGGTACCGCATGTGAGCAACGCCACCAGAACGTGGTTGCAAAGGCAACCTTCAAGTTGGGTATTTCATCACGAGGGAGAAGAACACAAACGTCTTGTAAAACATTTCCGCTAACTCGGCATCTCTTACCCATTACCCTATAACGAGACTGATGTGCTCGCAGCTTTGAGGTTCTTCGCTCTTCTTTGCCAAGAGAGACCAGAGGGCACAGTAACCGCTACTCAGTCACACCTTAATCAAATGCTACCCGGCGGGCCAGTGTCACTGTGGACTCGGTATGCTTCCGAAGGCAAGGCAGAAAGGGACCACACTGTAAATTCACGCTGCTCCTCTGATTTCAAATGCCTTCCTAGTCAGAATGTTGGCCACCTAATCATTCGACGGTAAAAAAAAATGCACACCACTCTGAACACCTGTTATTGCAAGGCATGATGAAAGGTTCTTGATAAGCTTCAGCTCATCTGCCTCTGACAGCAGCACAGCAATTGTACAGAGCACAAGATTTCTTCACCCACTGGGAATTCAGTCTTCTTTTATTTTTTGATGGAACTAAACATACTTTATTTTCCTTTGAGGAGCACAGCAAGGAGGGCCCAGCAGACAGGGCTGTGGAGTCGCGCACTGAATCCAGTCTTTAAGGGAAACAAGCACATAGAGCCGCCTAACATAAAGCCCAAGGCTTAAAACTAACAAAATCTGTAAATTCCCGGGTACCTAGAATCCCGATCCTCAGCGGCACTCGAGAGCGGGGCCGTTTTGTCTTCAGGGCTTTAAGCTGCTGTAAACGATTCCAGATGGTCTGCTCAGCCTTCTCCCTACAAAGAGCAAAGGAGCAAGGGGGACGGGAGCATGAAAATAAACCACCGAGCCATTGAGGGAGTGGGACAGTGGGAAGAAAACAAAAACAAGCCTCAATCCTTTAGGCACTGGCCACCTCTAACACTATTCCTTGAATGATGTCCCTGGTACAGAACTCTACGTCCTGGCAAAGGCTTAGACCAAAAGCAACCTCGTTCCCAAAGGCTCCTCCATCTCTCTCCTGTTGGAAGCCCTTTCTACTGCCTTCCAACTGTCCTTCCACTGGATACACTTTTCCCGAATCATAGCAATTTCTTGTTTTACATTGCTGTTTCCCTCCCACCCTGGCGGAGGCTTTCTCAGGAGAAAGACAGGGCTTTCTGCTCTGTCTTTGAACCCCACAGGGGCAATTCTATCCTATCCTACAGGGTCGCTGTGAGTCAGCACTGACGCCATGGCAGTGAGCTCGGGTTTGTGGTTTAAGGGGTTGGTTTTCCGCCATGTGTTAGCGTTTGTGGGGGATCTGCCGTAGGTCCTTTCAGATTGAGCTCCATACATCGGGGCTCAATAGACACCTCATTTGTAAATCTCCCAGAGCACCTAAGTCAATGGCTTGAGCGAAGGCCCTGAAACAAAACGGCATTCACTGAGTCACTGACGGTACAGCTACGGAAACATTCACACTAACTTATTTGCACTGGACCTAAACCAGGTAGGAAACTTGATGGATGACACCCAGTCTGTCAGTCCCCTGACCACTGACCACGTGCCAGCCCAGCACACTCCATTAGAAAGCCACGGCATTTGTTCCGGAAACCCTGGAGTCATCGGGTGAGTCTGTTTCTGCGTCATCTACGCATCTCCCCGTAGGAGCGTTGTGAGAACTCACAGCCTCTGCCTCTCTAGTGCCCAGCCCAGGGCCAGGTCAGCCAGCCGTGAACCCGTGAGTCATCCGGAAAACATGTCTGTCAGCTCACTGCCCCAGGTAGGCCAAGCCTGGCACTGCTTGCTAATGCCCTCCTGGCTACAAGACCATCACTCTCTAGTTAAAGAACAAACTCTCACCTGATAGAACATGTGACAAGAAGGATCACATCCGCCTGAGTGGGAAGCAAGAGGGGATAAAAACAAAAATTATGACCTTTGAAATTAGCCTGGAAGGACCCCTGCCCTGCCATCCATTTTTAACTTGGCACCCACTCCCCACAAAAAGTTTCAAAACTGGGACAGAAGTACATGTCAGGATAAACCGCAACACCACTGTGCCAAGTGAAATAAGCCACCCACTACGGGCCACATCCTCTGTGATTCCATTTACAGGGATTCCACCCGTCAGGCCAATGCACAGAGGCTGCAGGGGAGGGAGCGTGGAGTGGCTCCTTCAGGAACACGGACTTTCCCATGGGGATGACGAAATGTCGCAGACCTAACCAGGGGTGGTGATTACAAAAGCAAACACCACTGTACTACAAATTATGAAAGGCCTTCATTTTCTGTTAATTTCATGTAACAATATTTTTCCTTTTTACAACCATACACCTCAGCTCCATGACAAGCACTGAATTCAAGGGAGCCCACGGCCCGCTCCTCGGGTCCTGCAGCTCATCCTCAAACTAGCGCAACTCACCCAGGACACGCAGGGCAGAGGGGAAGGCGGGTACCTCTTGGAGGTGACTGGTTCGCTGGTAGCCGCTCTTCTGAAGGATGGACCAAGCTATCTCAGTGTCGTTCACGTTCATCTGACAGCCATACGTCTCGAGGTAGACTGCAAGCAGTGTAATCCCATGAATAGGCAGACAGACAAGGAGACGCAGGTCTCAAAAGGGCTCCGCAAATGAACAGGGGCTCATGGTGCCTCAATTTGGACACGCTACTGATCACCAGATATCCCCCAGATAAATGACAGCGCTTCAGAACAAGAGAAATACTACATTAA
Organism: Tenrec ecaudatus; assembly: GCF_050624435.1. Classification (NCBI taxonomy): domain Eukaryota; kingdom Metazoa; phylum Chordata; class Mammalia; order Afrosoricida; family Tenrecidae; genus Tenrec; species Tenrec ecaudatus. The sequence continues at coordinate 29,172,510 of NC_134541.1, read as the reverse complement.
ATGTAAACACCCATCATAAGCTGTATTTAAAGTCACCTGAGAAGCAAGGAGATATAGTTATAAAAACAATTGGAACACAATTTCAAGGCCATACTCAATCTGACCGAATTACACAAGGAGATGTTGTTGGAGTGGTGTGTTTTGCTATACATATTTTCCAAGAAAATATGCCAAATAGATAAAATTATATGTTTCTTTGGAATAAAGAACCAGCAAAGTATTTCTGAAAAAAGAAAAACTAGACAAGGGAGGGCTAACTGATAAATAATATTGGATTATTAGGGAGAAAATGATGTGATTAGATATATACACTATGACTGTACTAGACACCAATTATTATAAGTTACTAGTCAAGCGTCAATGGAGACATTTAGCATATATTATTTACACACATACATTTTTAACATAGCGATGTCCAGCCATAGGCAAACGGCTGGAAAACGTCCTGGCACAACCCAATGACACACTGAAGAGAAGGGCCACAGCGTTTGGGGACGCATTAAATGGAAACAGCAAAATACAAATCATCTGTGCCATGTGATCACCACTGTACTGTAATCTGCATATTACTAACGAAATGCCTGTTCATATATAAAGAGTGGATTTCCATAGCACCAAGTGTGAAGGCGACTTTATGACTTAAAGAGATAATCTTGAAATTTAAAATGATTTTAAGATTTGTAATGGTAGCCCAAGAACCACAGAGAGGACTCCCAGGACCTCTGCCCGTCGTGTCTGCCATCACTGTAAGTTCCTTTACAATAACTTACTGGGTAGAACTGAGAATTCCATAACTTACCAACATTCCTACACAGCTAACCCTCCAAAGCTAACTCTATAATTGGGAGAAAAATGAAAAGTGAAATACACAGACAGTACAAGACATCCTAAATGCCTGGGACCTCCTAATGATTGGACACGGATGGGCATCTCGGGGTTTTTAGCAGAAGAGGAAAGGAGACCCCACAGAGCGAGCAGACATGAGACAAGGGACTAACAGCTAAAATTTATAGGAAACTTCAATGAGGAGAGAGAAATAATCCAATTACAACTGGGTAGAAGACATGAAGAGACACTGGAACAAAGAAGACATTGGGGCATCGATAAATAAATGAAGAAGTACTTGCAATCGCTAAGTCATTGGAGAGATGCAAATCTGAGCAAGGACATACCACCTCCCCCCAGCGTTAAAAACAAAGTTCAAAAAACAGAAAACAGCAAGCGCCGGGAGGATGCAAACACTAGAGCCAGCAAACACTGGTGGTGGAGTGGTAACATGATCCAGTCATGCAGAAAACAAAAAGATTGAAACAGAAATACCGCATAGTATATATCCTAGTGAAATCAGAGGTACGACATGAAGACATAAGCACATGTATGTTCACCGCAACACTTGTTCGCAATAGCAAAAAGACGGAAACAACCTGAATCCCATCAATAAAAAAGGGGGAAACAAACTTTGGTTAGCTACCCACGTGGAAGGCAACATGACATTAAATAATGGTGAATCCGCAAACCACTTCTTACCATGGATGAAATTATTCCATCACAAATCATGTCCGAGACCACTATTATAAGAGGTATGTATGTATGTATGTATGTATGTATGTATGTGAATGAATGAGCAAATACATAAATAAAGGGTTTTGACACAGAAAGAAACATTCTTTGATGTTTACCAGGGGTAGAGGGAAAGGAAGTTAAGTTACTGGTTAGAGAGTAGAGACATGTTAACTTGGGGGGAAACGCACTCACCAAGGCTAACTGCTCCCATGGGTTTCCAAGGCTGTAAGTCTCATAGGAGAGAAAGCCGCCTTTTTCTCCTGTGGGTGACTGGTGCTGGGCTGCTGACCACGCAGCCCATCGCAGAACCCACTGTGCCACGAAGGCTCCGACACGTGGGGAGGAAAGGCCACGCTGTCTTCTTCTGGACATAAGGTCACGATGACTCGGAGGCACCAGAGATGCATGGACACAAGCACACAGGCTGCACAGGGGTGGGACAGAGCGCATGCCCACAAACAAATGCACGCAGATGGAGATGATAGGGAGATATGTGTGCATGGGTATTTGTCTATGCTGTAAATGCATTCATAAATGGGGTAGATCTTCTAGGGGGGAAAGTTATGGAAACCTCTTAGATGTAACCAAACACCTTGAGGGAATGAGTTGTGAGCCTGGGGTCTACCTGGGTTACCTGTCACAACAGAGTCCACAAAAGAGCCCACAGAGTTCAGTCGGCAGAACATCAGATTCCACAAAAACCATGTTCTCCGTCTTCCTTTAGGTCTCTTTCCATCCAGGGGAAACAAAAATGATGAAATTAGAAAGACATTGTGTAAGCGATTAGTTCAATGGACTAATGAACCATACAAGTATCAGCCTCCTTAACTAACCCTGAGACCAGAAAAACTAGGTGGTCCCCAACTAGCACTGCCAAGTGTTCTAAAGAGATCACATTTTCAGGTGAAACTACTGCTCTGTGCCCTCTCAAGAAAAGAAGAGCACAGGAAACTGAAGGCCCAGGGAAACAAGGAGGCCAATGGAATAATGGCCATGCAAGCCTCCCTCTCTCGACAGTGAGGTCAGAAGAGCTAGACTGTACCACCTGCTCTGAAAGGGATCACATCAGAAGATCACAGAGAGAGTGGCCCAAAACTGCAAACCATGAAAGGCCCCAGGCTCACTGGTCTGATACAGGCTAGTGGAACCCAGAGGCCCTGGTCCTTGTCACCCTTCGGGTCTGGAACTGAACTCACCCATGGCTCCATTTTCAGCCAGGCAATAGACAGGTCTAGAGGGCAACACTAATACTAGAAAGGTACACGTACTTTTGAGTAATTCATCATTCAAGACCAAAAAGGCAAGGAAAGAAGAGGGGTTAGAGAAGGACGAACCAGAAAACACAAGGACGAAGTCAGGTAAGTGATGTCACACTCAATGACATGACAGCAAGTGAGTAAGAACGGTTGAACTGAAAAATGATCTGCTCTCTAAACCTCCACACAATTAAAAAAGTATTTTTTAATTATTAATGAAACAAAAAGGATCACATTAGAAGGTATAAATAGAGTAGGTGAAAAATGCTGAACCAAACTCAAAATCATTTTTAAAAAGCCCAGGCTAGTTGGTCAGCTGGAGACTGATGGAACCCCTAAGATTACGGCCCTTAGTCACCCTCCAAGTCTGGAAATGAACTCACCCTCATGATTCAAATTTCACCCAAACAATACTGCCATCGAGTCAATTCCAACTCACATCAACCCCACAGGGCACGACAGAAATGCCCCTGTGGGTTTCCAAGACCATTGCTCTTTACAAGAGTAGAAAGCGTCATTTTTCTCCCACGGAGCAGCTGGTGGTTTAAAACTGCTGATCTTGTGGTTCACAATCTGCACAGCCAGGACTCCTCCCGCCAAACAACAAGACAGGTCTCTTAGGGGGTTAGTAACACTACAAGGTATGCACACCTTAATATTCAACCATTTAAAATCAAAAGAGCTGAAAACAAGTTAGCTCTTTCATTAACACGTTTTGTGTGCGACACAATTCGATGGTTTCCATCTAATAAAGAGCTGTGCAATCCCCAGCACAAACAGAGAAAAGAAAAGTGTGGCATTTGTCAGAAGACAAAGTTCAGCAGTCAGGAGAGGGGGGGGCGGGGCGGTGGATGGAACCGGGCACCACAGGAGGGAATGGGATAAGGTGATGCTGCGCTGTGGAGACTGCCCTGACTGAACATGTCTAAATTGTTGCATGCAAAACTGACGATCTGCTCTGTAAACATTCACCCCAAAAAGTGTTGAGTCTGTGTGAAAGACGTAATTAATGTCACTAATCCACAAATGTAAACAATATTTAAGACTCGAGTTCTGGATGCTGGTAAGGAGTAAAGCAGGAACCCGAGGGGAACGAGGAACAAAGCCCACCTTTTCTCTGCCTTCCCAGAAGTTCATCCTCTGTGAGATAGGGGGGTGGGTCCTCGGCTTCCGGGAAAGGTTGCTTCTCTTGAGGAGCAGATGCACTGCTTAAAAAATGCTGAAAAGTCGGTCCTGTCAGGAGCCTGGTGCTGAAATCCTTCGGAACGCCATCCTTCTGAGGCCTCTCTGGGCTGGGACAGGCAGTGCTGGGCCGACTGCTGTGCCCTCTGCAGCTCTTGAGTGGCAGCCATGACACACAGGCCACCGACCCTAGCCGCAGAGGCCCCTGTGCCCGCAGGACATGCTGTAAAGGCTGCATAACAGCAGCCTCAAAGTCTGCAGGACAAGGATACACATCACCATGTATGGAATGCTATGTGTGGGGCACCGCTCTAAGTCATTTAATCCTCCCCCCCACCCCACCCCAAAGAAAAACATTAAAAAGCTCCTAACGAGATATTCCTATTTTATAGACAGGGAAATTGAAGCAAATTCCCAAAGACCACACAAGGAAGCAGCAGATGGGGGCCAAATACAAGTACAGTCACCTGTCTGCAACACGAAGTGGGGGAGATGAGATGCAGAGCCAGCTCTAAGGGCGTGAAGCGTATTAATTAATGCATTAAGTCCTCAGCCACCTAGACGACAGCCATTACTCTTATCCCCAGGCAGAGATGAGGATACGGACCCAGAGACTAAGGAGCTCACCCACGGTCCCACCACCAGCCAGCGGCACAGGCAGGATGCCATTGAAGGCTTGCCTGCGGGACTGCAAACCCCGACCCCTAGCCACTTGGCTACATTGTTTCCTTTAGAGCACGTTCCCCAGACCATACTTCTTCTGTTTGGGTTAATCTTATCTTTGGTAACGGGGCCCTGGTAGCGAAGTCCATACGCGTTGGTTAGCAGTCCAACGCTTCACCCACTGTGCCACCAGGGCCCACCCCCGCCCTCTCAGTAAAGTGGGGATAATGCACCTATCTCCAGCGATCATCTGTGAGGATCAAATGAATGCATGCAAGTAAAATGCTTGTGTAGCACAGGGCCGAGGAGTTCGTGCCGGGCGCAGGGTTGGGGGGCAGAAATTAATTGGTAGTGGGCAGTGACTACAACACGGCCAACATGATTAGATGGTCACTCTGGGCCAGGCCTGGCGCTAAATGAATTCCATGGATATTCTTTTATCCGGGTAGCAGAGCTGTGGGGCAGAATTTATTATCCTTCCCACTTCACTGGTGACAAACGAGGGCTCGAGACGCGAGGGCCCGGACTTGCCCAAGGTCACACGAGGGGAGATAGCGGGGCTGCGGCACACACACCGGCCGCCCGATGCCGGAGCCCGCCTCGTCGTCACCACGCGCATCCCGCACTCGAACACCGCGGCTCCGGTGCCCCGGGCGCCCGGGCACTGGGTGCGAGCGGGGACCCGCGCCCACATGCGCCGCTCACCTCCAACAGCGGGAACTTCCGCGCGCCGCCTGCCGCGCGCTCTCCGTCGTCCGCCGGCGCGCGCGCGCAAGCGCAACACTTCCGTTCCGCCGCGACTTCCGCCCGGGCGCTGCCACCGGAAGTGTCGCCTCTGCACGGTCCGGGTAGAGCCAGCAGGCGGGTTTGCCATAAAAGCTACCCTCGCGTGGATAACAGTCGCAAGTCGCGTGCGGCTCTTGCGCGTTTGCCATGTGGCGAATGAGAAGTAAGTGTGTTCTAAATCCCCTGGCATTTCAGCGTAGAATTTCGTGACAGAAGGTTCTCCAGGCCTTTCTTTTGAGGCGCCCGGGGGTGGGGTGGGGGCGGGGAGGTCTTCCAGTCGGCCACCTTTCCGTTATTAATGTGCACTTAACCGTTTGCGCCACCACCCAGGGACTTGTTCAATAGAAATATGCACACTAGACGTCAAAGAAACTATGTAAAATGTTTCTTTGAAAATAACTATTGATTACAAATATTTATTACATTCTTATGCAATAATACTACGGATTCACTGGGATATGGAAACACAGTCTTTCATTTCAACAGCTTTTTACCATTTACGTGGCTACCAGGAAGTTTTAAATTATGGCTCGCATGATATTTCTGTTGGACAGCGCTGTCCTATAGGTTCGTGGTTCTCAGAAGCCCTTCCCAGCCTGGGCTCTCCCTGACGCTACAGATGCACAACTTCGCTGTCTGTGAGACACCACCCCCTTGGATGGCTAGTGATCCTCTCCAGCCGAACTCTCTTACACACATACCCTGACGCAAAATGACTCCTGCCCATCCTGACCCATTTCAGTGCATAGCCATCCTCCCAATGACACTAGGAAAAACTGGGAGTCGTATTATTTCCTGCCCTCAATTCTTGTCAGCTGGAATTCCAAAAAGTCTCAAAATTCTTTCCTGACCCTCCCCCCCACCCCCGGCCAGTTTTAGCCCAGGACACGGCCAGCCACTATCATCTTTATTTGTTTTACAGCATAGTCATGGTTGTGCTTTGGACTGATAACCACAAGGTCAGCAGCTTGAAACCACTAACCACTCCTTAAGAGAAAGATGAAACTTCCCTTAAAAAGTTACCGTCTCGGAAACCCACAGGGGCAGTTCTGCCCTATCCTGGAGGGTTGCTGTGAGTAGGCACAGTGTGTCTGGAGTTTGAAGGGAAACATGGAGTCGTTCTGCTCTGTCACATAGGGTCCTCACGAGTCAGAATGGGCTCAAACAGGCCACTATCATCTTACCACAAACTAGCACAAACCATTTCCTTGTCTCCTCCTCCCACTCTAAGCCTAGGACAGTTTATTGTGCTAAATTAAATCAGATAAAAATAAAATAAATCCCCTCTCTCCACTATAGAAAACCCCGAGTGGCTTCCTTCCATTGCCCTTCAGTAAAATACAGATTTCCCACAAGGGTTTGCACGATCTGACTTCTACTTCCTTCTCCAACCTACATGGGAGGAAGCGGGCGAGATCGCAAGTTCGAGGGCATCTCGAAGGTGATGGCTTCTGTAGATGAGACAGTGAAGTCCTCAGCTGGTGTGGTCTATGGGGTGGTGAAGGTGATAAAAAAAATGTTAAGCCCCTAGATCCCAGGAGTTTGAGACATATAGCAAAAAAGTTCACACCATCTATCTCTAGGTGACTGGTGCCAATTTAGTCAAAACCACAAAGGCAAAACACAGCCCAGAATTGTAAAAACAGTAGCTTTGGGTTTTACTGTGGTTCTCCCAATAACCTGGAGTGAGATCTGATCGTTTGAGAAAATTATCAGCACCATGGCAGTCCAAATAGCAGAATTCCTGGGAAAAGTCTTGGGTCACAGAGGCAGGTTCTTGAACATGCCATACTGTAAGGACTCCAGTTGGAGAATTATTCAGGTTTATTGTCAAGGTTTTTGAGGGCCAGGGGGGAGGGATATCCTGTCCTAACTTAGATATGGGCAAGAGGGCACCATGCCACAAGGAATCCCGACACAGTGGCAGCACCTACATCGTATCATGAGTTTGGAGATGAGATGGGGGTGCCCCCCATTCACCCCACTGAGGGCAGATTAAGGCCAGATCCCATGCTTATGGCCACACCAGGTTCCTGTGTCCGTCCTATCTTTATTGTCACCATTTGTCTTCGCTCATTATTATCAGAATTCACAGGATAGAGGGATTCTAGGGCTGGAAGGAAGCCTTTGTGAGGCCTTCTAATGTGGAAATCTTGAAGAAAGCAGAATTTTACTCCAAGTCCCTTGGCATCTTAGAGCTGTACTCTTTTCATATCTTCCAGAAGCCTCAAAGCAGACCTCACCTTCCCGCTTTGTGGTGGGGACAGGAGGTAGCAGGCCAGATGGCAGAACGACCCCTTGCTTGTTGACTGCTCATGGTGCAAAGCTGGCAGCATGACAGGTGATTTCTAGTGCCTTGTCTGCTGCCTCCTTTATACGTACTCAACAGCCATTCCCAACACCCCCGACTACCGCTGCACACCCCCATGAGGTCCAGTGACCATCTCCCACCACCCTCCTTGGCCCCACACTCCAACACGAAGATTCTCTTTCTAAGTGGTTTCCTCAAGCCTGTTGTTCCATTCCACCTCAGGGCCTTTCCCTGAACTGCTGTGCTGGGAGGCTGCCCCCCTCCCCTCCCTTCACCATTCTGATGATGAATGAACAACTGTGCAGTGCCCCCCCCTATGTTTTGACTCCCCAACACTGTCAGGCTCAGCCATATGACTTGTTTGACGCCACAGGCTAAGCGTGGAGCTGGTGCTAGCGGAGGATGTAAATGTGCTCGTGCACTTGGCCTTTCTTTGCACTCCAGTGATGTGCCAGGAGGAAAATAGTGGGAGGCTGCTGTCCCTTCACCTCGAGCTGTAGAAGGAACAAACACAGAGTGTAGCTGAGCCCAGCCCACATGCTGAAGCAAAGACACTCAGGAGAGCCCAGCTTATCATCATCAAGCCAGTCCCAGGAGAATGAAAACAAATGATTTTTTGCTGTAGCCACTGAGATTGGTGCTGGTTGTTAACACCACATCTTTGGAGACCCTGGTGGCACAGATGGTTAAGCACCTGCTAGCCAAACACGGGCAGGTTGAACCCACCTAGGGATGCCTCAGCTGTGGTGCTGTGCTTCTGAAAACCCGCAGCCTTAAAAACCCCGAGGGCCAATCCAACTCTGCATAGATGAGGTCGACATCAGTTGCAATCAACTGGAAAGCAATTTATGACAGCTGATGGAAGCATGCTTCTTCAGATGGAGGTCAACTTCAAATCTGAGAGAAACCTCTCCTAACCCTCCACAACAGGTCAGGTCCCTGCTGACCTCCCTGCTATGTGTGTCAGCCCAATCAGAAGCCACACATTTGATCACGGGATCTTTTAAGGAATGTCTTTCCCCTGATGACACTGTCTTGCTCTCAGATGTGTCAGTTCATAGCCCTAAGGTCTAGCACACAGCAGATGTGCACTAGCTGTCTCTTGGATGAACAATGGATTGATGGGTGGATGGATAAACAGACAGACGGGTGGACTGGTAAGTGGATGGACAGATGGATGAATAGATTGGTTAGTGGATGGATGGATGGGTGGATGGATTTGGTGGGTGGATAGATGGATAGAATAATGAGTGGATGGATGGATGGACGGACGGGCAGATGAATGGGATGGACAAGGTCAAGAATCATTATCTCCAACTCTATATCCCCCCTTCCCCCATCCAGGTTTCTAGAAACAGCTTTACATCGTTCTGTTTTCTTTTTCTTTTTTTAAAATACTTTTATTGGGGGCTATTACATCTCCATACATTCCTACAATGTGTCAAGCACATTTGCACATATGCTGCCATCATCGTCATTTTCAAAGCATTCTCTTCCTACTTGAGCCCCTGATATCAGCTCCCCATTTCTTTCCCCTCCCTACCCCGCACGCCTGTTCTTTGTTTCCAAGTCCTTTCTGGACCTCAGTTTCCTTCCAATTGAAACTGCTTTGCCCAATGTAATAGCCACTCGCCACACTTGGCTATCGAGCATTGGATGTGCTGTGGTGTGAAAGTAGAACTGAGCTTTTCAAATTTAATTTTAAATATGAAAACTTACACTCAATGTAGCCATTGGGAAACTTTAGTTATGTTTGGAATATCTTGGGTAGATGAATCTACTTTTATCAGCTGTAAACTATGTGAAACTGAAATATAGATCTAGCATTTCCAGTTAAAATTGGCATCTGATTAGATGTGCTTTAAATATAAAATATACTTTGGATCTTGAGGACTTAGCACACACACAAAGAATGTTAATTATCTCGTTATAAGACATTTTTGTAGATTACATGTTAAAACAATAATTGTAATAGGTTGGACTAAGTCAAATACACAAAAGGACTTTAAAAAGTCCATGGGAAACAGAATGAATAGAATGGGGTTTTACATGAACTTGAGGGCCACTCATGCCATTTAAAATAAGTAACTGTGCAGAGGCGTGGCTAGCAGCAGTGGGAGGGGAGAAGAGGAAGTCATTGCTTAGGGACCTCTGGGACTCTGGACGGCGGCTGAGTAACGGAGAAAAGGATACAGTGGTGATCACTGCACAACACGGTGAGTGTAATCAGGGCCACTGACTTACACACGTCACAGCATTGGATCAGAAGAGGTTGTACACTTGGATCTATTTTATATACATTTGTATATATTCCCTCACAACAAAAATATTTTGTTATTGCTCACTGTGATCGTTTCAAACTTTTTAAAATGTGACTATTGAAAAATGTAAGACTACACATGTAGCTCACATGGTGAAGCTGGTGACTAATAACCCGAAGGTTAGCAGTTCAAACCCAGAGTTCCCTCAAAAGACAGGGCCTGGCAATGTGCTTCCAAAAGGTCACAGCCTTCACTGAGCGGTACGGGTAGCCACGGTTGGATTGGTGCATGATCTCTAGTGTATAGTCTCCACAAGAAAAGCCAGTGAAGCAAAGAAAAGTAAAAGGTCACAACCCCAAAAACCCCAGGGAGCACACGTCTACCCTGCAACCCGTGGGACCACCAGGAGTCAGAATCAGCTCCCTGGCGACTGATGTGATCTCACTCACAGCATCTGTCTCTGTTGGCCAGGGCAGGGCCAGACGGCTATAAAGTGAACAAGGGTTTTGAAGTCCAAGAGTCCTGGCTGGAGTTCTAGTCAGTTTTCTCTTTGAGCCCCAGCTCCCTTACCTGTGAAACAGAACATAGCACATAGGTGTGGGTTGATGATCCGGTGAGATAAGCATAGCACACAATGTTTACGAAAGTCTCCTTGAAACACGACCTATGATGGCTGTTAGCATGACTTTCTGGGCAATGTAGGCAAGTGGAAAGTCATCATCTTATGTGGTAGGAACACTGAGGGACTGGATGAGAAGGGACGTAATACAGCTAAATCGGCCTTGCTCATAATTACAGGTCTGGAAAGCTGACTCTGGTGGGGGGAGACCCTCAGGGTTCTGAGATATAAATAGATCTTAATATACATTCTTATGACTGTACACAGTCCCTCCAATAACAACACCCCCATAAAGGAACTGTCATGAAGGACCTACCATCTAAGATGAACCATTCGTGTGTCTGGCTATTCCCTGTGCCTGGAGGTTGTCTGTAGGTAAGAGCAACCAGGTTCCATTGCCAACCCACCATCTAATGTAGCCACCCCCTTAGGGAAGGCTTAGGGGGGTTAAAGGTCAACTAGCACTAGGTCAAGACAATGACTCACCTCATTACTGGCTTATTATATTACCCACTTATGATATTACCTATTGATTATGTTGGCTGTATGACCTGTTTGCCTTATGAAAGATCTGTAAGCTCCATTCTATATCCCCATTGGAAAATACATTCACTCTCTCAGCCCTGATATGGCCCTGTGTCCCGCTGCCTGTCTGTCTGTAATGTTTCCCACAATCACAAAGTTGATCCCAGGGACACATTTGAGTGTTGGGGCCCCCTCACTCCAATAATCTTACACCTGCCTAAACACATAACAGCCAGCCTCTTGTCTACAGGAAAGAGATTGATATGGCTTTAAAACATGTTCACACAAGTATTTCCTCGACTCAAGAATATTTGTTCTAATAACCTGGCATTCTGGGATGCTTAAGACAAAATGGGTGCATAAGCAAATAAGCTGATGGTGCCCAGCTATCGAAAGGTATAGCGTCTGGGGTCTTAAAGGCTTGAAGATAAACAAGGAGCCATCTAGCTGAGAAGCAACTAAGTCCACATAAAAGAAGCACACCAGCCTGTGTGATCATGAGATGTCAATGGGATTAGGTTATTGGGCATCAAAGACCCAGAACAAAAAAATCCTATCAATGAGAATAGGAGGGTGGGGGCGGCGCAGAGTGGAGACCCAAAACCCATCTGTAGACAATTGGATATCCCCTCACAGAAGGGTCACAAAGAAAAGATGAGCCAGTCAGGGTGTAGTATAGCACCCATGAAACACAACTTTCCTCTAGTTCTTTAATGCTTCTCCCCACCCCCACTATCATGACCCTATTTCTACCTTACAAATCTGGGTAGACCAGAGCATGTACACTGGTACAGATAAGAGCTCAAAACACAGGGAATCCAGGACAGAGAAACCCCTGAGGACCAATATTGAGTGGGAAGAGAAAGGGTGAAGCAACCGACCACAACGATATACCTGTAACTCCCTCCCTAGGGGAAGGACAACAGGAAAGTGGGTGAAGGGAGACAATGGTCAGTGTAAGATATGACAAAATAATAATAATGTATCCAGGGTTCTTGGGAGAGGGGGGAATCGGAGGGAGAAAAATGAGGAGCTGATACCAAGAACTCAAGTAGAAAGGAAATGTTTTGAGAATGACGACAACAAATGTACAAATGTGCTTGACACGATGGATGTATGGAATGTGATAAGAGCTGTTCGAGCCCCCAATAAAATGATTTTTTTAAATTCTTTGACATGTCTCTCTACAAGAGGTGGCACCTACTTCTACTCCCTTTAAATATGGACTGGATGGAGTGACATCTGTTAAATGGAATATAATAGGAGTGACAGCATGTGACTTACAAGACCTTCAGTGACTTCCAGAGAAGCACTGTGACTTCCTCCTTGCTCACGCCCCTGGCTCACTCGCTCTGAGGAAGCTGTGTCATGGAGACACTCAAGCAGCTCCATGGTTAGGCCCATGTAACAGGGAATTGGGGTCTCCTGCTAACAGCCATGGGAATAAGGCTTCTTGGAAGGGGTCCTCTAGCCCCAATCAAACCTTCGGATGACTGCAGCACCAGCAGGCAGCTTGTTTGCAACTAAATGAAAGAATCTGGGACAAAAATGACCCAGTTTAGCCCCTCTGGGATTCCTGACCCACGGGACTGGAAGGCTGCTAAGTGTCTGTCACATAATGGAGTCTGTGCATGGTGCAGATGATTGATACACTTGGCTACTACCTGAAAGGCCAGTGGTTGGAACCCATCCAAAGGCACCATACTTCTTTAAAAAGCAGCCAGGGACATTCAAGTAGACAAAGAAGAAGTAAAACCCTGCTTGTAGGTGATATGATGCTACACGTAGAGAATCCCAAAAATCTTGGCACGAAAATTGTTGAGACTAATTGAAAAGATTCAGCAAAGTGTCCAGGTACAAGAGCAACATACAAACACCGTTGGCGTCCTTTACCTGGAAGGGAAATCACGGGCCCCATCTACAGTAGCCACCCAAAGAATGGTGAGCGGAGACAGAACCCCAGGAGGAAGGGAGAGACTGCAACCAGAGTCGCAAAATGAAAATGCGTTGGTCGGAAAACTGATTTACTCTAAACTCTCACCTAAATCACAATACCATATTTTTAATGGAGGGAAAAAAACGATTATTTAGGAATAAATATAACCAGAGAAACAACCACCAAGGGTAGGGGAACCCCACAAAGAACATAACACTACACAAGAAACCAATTGAAATCTACATACATGGAAGAATTTACCATGCTTGTGGGAGACTTAGCATGGTGAAGACGCCAATACTACCCAGAGCAATCTGATACAATGCAACCCTGATCCAGATTAAAGCATCATGCTTTAAAGAGATAGAACGCCAGAAAGGTGAGAGAACCAGAAGAAGCAAAGCACTAGTAAAGAAGAAGGATGGAGGAGGCTTCTCACTTCCCGACCTCCAACCTGCTACACAACTCCAACAGTCAAAACAAAGATGACACATTGACCAAAGAAACAGAATCGAGTAGCCAGAGGTCAGTCTACCCACTTACAGACAGCTGGCCTTTGACAGAGGGCAGAAACACATTCAATGAGGGAAAGAGGATTTCTTCACAAATAGTACTGGGTAAAGCAGGTTATCCATTTGCAGAAGAATGAAACGGCCTGTATCTCACACTATATTAAACCTCAAGATGGATCAAAGACCTACATGTAAAACATAGAAATATAAAGATCATCCATGAAAAATACAGGCACAAATGTCAAAGCCCTAATACAGGGCATAAAGGCACTGCCAAACATAATGAAAAAACGCACAAATAGCAGGAAGCAAAATAGATTACTGGGATCTCCTATAAACTGGACGCTAATCTCCACCAAAGGATTTCACCAAAAGAACCCACAGACTAGGAAAAACACACAGACTTGGTAATCGCATATCAGAGCAGGGGCTCATCTCTGAAATCTCACAGAAGATCCTGCATAGCATGGGAGAAACGTGAACTAGTAATCAAAATCATCAAAGACACCAGGCTTACTGGTCGGATAGAGACTGGTAGGGCCCTCAAGACTATAGCCTCAGTCACCCTTCAGGTCTAGAACTGAACCCACCCCAGTTATAATCACCAGACATCTAAGATCAAAGGAGCAGCGTCAAGGACAAAGCTCAGAAGGTTAGGAGGGAAGGAGGGATGGAAACCGGAAACACAGGAAGGAAGTGGGCAAAATACGCCTGAATTGTTGACAGTAAGACTGCTCTGTAAACCTTCACCTTAATCACAATAAAAAGTAAAATGAAGGCACACAGATGAGTCGGAATCCACCTGACGGCATCGGCCGGGTTGACTGTGTCACTGTCATGTGACAGTAGACAACCTGCAGATGCCCCCTTTCTGCCCTGGTGCGTGGAGGCCCGCTCTTCTACAGGGAAAGGGACCCCCGAGTCTCAGATCCCGCGGCCACTGCTGAGACACAAACCACAGACACGGGGCCTGCTGCCTGTGGGTTCACAGACCATTTATTTCTCCAAGAAGGAGGGAGAAAGAGAAGAGGAGAGAAAAAACAGATACCCCGAGGTGGTGGTGTGGAAAGAAAATTTGAACAGAAAGACTCCTCTTTCTCTTGCCACTGACTCCAGGGACCCCAGCTTCAGAGGGGGTTTTGGGGGGTGGCTTAGGGGCCTCTGAGTGGCCGGGCAGCTGTTGGCTGGGGTCAGGATCCCCACAGGGGCAGGTCCCAGACTCGGAATGGCTTCTGTGTACACAAAATATCTCTCTGCAAAAGGCACTGTTGGGGAGGGGGCAGCAGAGAGGCTGCCCCATCACAGGTCAAAGGGCAGGGGCCACTGGGTCCTGGGTCTGGATCCTGGTCTTGGAGACTGTCCCTCAGGGGCCGAATCTTTGCAGCTCTCACTCCACTCCTCTCCTTTCCCTCAGCCTAGCGGTGAACAGGCAGTCAGCAGAGGACCAGGCGGGGGAGGGGGATGCGTCCCTCTTCAAGGCTGGTGCACCTGGTGACCTCTAGGCCAACAACCCCAGGCGGGTGACTTTGGCCGAGAGGAAGGAGTGGATGATGAAGACCATGGTTTTGGGGCAGGAGTGCAGGTCCAGCTGCTGCAGAGTGGACACAGAGAAAGTTAGAGACCCGCTCCAGCCTGGCCTCCCGGAAAGCACAGTATCCCTCCCCAGGGCATGAGGTCGCTCTCCACTCACAATCTCTCCCTCAGCACCCCCGAAGTCCAGGAAAAGGAGGCTGGCACCATCGTCCGAAGACATCTGCAGCTTCTCGAAGGGCTGCCGGAGTAGCACTGCTCGTGGGGCACCTGGCTCGGCCGCCCACAGCGTGAAGCCCTTGTCCATGTGCACAGAGAGGCTACAGGGACGGCCATTCCAAGTGCAGGCTGTGGGGAAGGTGGAGGGCATGGGCATCTCAGAGTCCCAAATCCCACTTCCAACCCCACATTAGCAGCTCTGGCCGAGTGGGCACTTGAATACCCCCAAGGATGGAAGGCTCATCGGTCATCATGTCTGGCAGAGTCACCCCCACTCAGAAAACCTACACCTCACTTCAGTCCCATTTGCAGCAGCACCCCAAATAGAGAAAAAGGGAGCTTAAAAATCTGCCATGGACAATGGGTCCCCTCCCTATGATGGCCTCAGCAGACCCACCAAGCACGGCCAGACGTAGCCCCTAAAAGCTACAGATGCCTAGGAAATGCGGACTTCCAATAAACGCTATCAATGCTTTACTCATAAGTATTTCTAACTTACCCACTGTTTTTCTGAAATTTGGGTTTAACCGCAGGTTCAATATTTTATCTGGAGTGCCGGTGGCATAGTGGGTAATGTGTTGAGATGTTAACCACAAGGTCACCAGTTCAAAACCACCAGCCCCTCCACGGGAGAAAGTTAAGGCTTTCTCCTCTCCTAAAGAGTTAGTCTTAAAAAAAAAAAAAGTTACAGTTTGGGAAATCCACAGGGACAGTTCTACCCTGTCCTACAGAGCCACTTTGAGTCAGAATCAACTCAATGGCAGTGAGTTTGTGATCAATATTTTATCTGGCCACACTATCCCCAAGGACTTTGTCCAGCATCCTGGACTAGGAATCCCAAATCCAGGACCAGAGCAACCCCAGGAGAAGGGGCCTTCAGTGACCCCGGCCCCACCCTGAAGTGCTAACAGAGGACACCTAATGCTTCGCATCACTGCAGAGACACCCTAGACCCGCTCAGCCTACCTGTAGACACCTCCTGTACACCCTCAGCGGCCCGGTGACAACCATCCACCAGCTGGCGGGTCCAGGCAGCCAGCTCCTGCGGTGACTCCACGCTAAAGAGGTGCGTGTCCACGCCGTGCCGTGTGCCCGTGCGCAGGACGAAAGAGAGTTCTGCATCGTAGGGCACCGAGCCCTTTGCGGGGCCCGAGTGCACCAGCCTGGAGAGCGGGGAGACACACACACACACACAGAGAGGGTCACAGACACACAGAGAGGGTCACATACACACACACAGGTGGGGTTAGCTGCAAGGTCTCAGGCAGCAGTGAGACAGCTCTGGGGCTCTGGGCAAAAGGGGAAGTACCCCATGAACCCTTCACCCCCTAATGGTGGGAGGCTGTGACTTAGCAGGAGGCTTTGCCACGAGCCACTCTGATCCCTCCCCTTCACTCCCTCTGTGGGGCCGCAGAGTCCAGCCTCCGAGCCTTTGTGCATGCTCATTCCATTACTGTCCTGAGACCTTTGCTCAGGGGCTCCTCCTCTGAGAAGCCTTCCCTGACCGCCTTGTCTAATACAACACCCTTGCCACCCCTGAAACTTCCATTTCCTCGGGGCCCCAAAACTCACTAAAATGTCAGCAACGACAGAAATTGTCTCTCACTCTGCTCTCCCAGTAGCTAAAACTGCGCCAGGCCCAGCAGAGGTGCTCAATGACCTGCTCACTGCGACTAGCCAGCAAGCTTGGAGGACGGGAGGGAGTTGAGGTGCCAAGGCCCAGCCTAGGGTGGGGACCCACGATGACAAAGGTCTCAGACCCTGCAACTTGCCACTCATTTGCTATGTGGCCTTGGGTAGCAGGCTTCAGAGTTCTGGTCCTTAGTTAACCCTCTCTGCACATTATGCCACACACGCTCCCCCTTGAAGTTTCGGGTGCTGCTTGGAGCTACTGAGGACACCCTGTCTCCCACCTTCCAGGTCTGAGCTGCAGAACCTGGGGTCCTCAAGTTTCCTTCCCAAGCCCCACACCCAGCCCCAACTAACATACTTTGGACTCAGCTTAGCATCTGACCCAACCTGGTCCCTGGGCGCCACCTTCCTGCAGCAGCCCCCACTCTCCGCCCCAAGCCTCCCGTTCATCTCCTCCTCCTGATGCCTCCCTCACCCTCTTCATCTGGCAAGCAAGAAATCCTGTTAATTTTACCAGCCATGTGTCTCCCACAGCAAATGCAGCTTTTCTTCCCCATCTGTTGCCTGCAGCCACCCCCACAAGCCTGCAGGGCTGCAGTGCCCCCACCCCCACCCCGCCCTCTCCTCTTGCCTCCTCCATCCTGCACATGGTCCACAGCCAGCCACACACACACACACACACACACACACACACACACACACACAGCTGCAGTGCCCCCACCCCCACCCCGCCCTCTCCTCTTGCCTCCTCCATCCTGCACATGGTCCACAGCCAGACACACACACACACATACACACACACACACACACCCCACCCCCGGTTAGGTGTAAGGTCTCAGGCAGCAGTGAGACCACTCTCTACTTCATCACCCAGCTCTGCAGGGGCCAATAGCATTCCTTGGCCAGATGGTCAAAGTCCTGTCTCACTACCCTCTATTTTCCTGCATGGATTCCACACAGTGGTTCCACCGCACTCAGAGTTCCAAGCACATGCTATAGCCCTGTAGGCCTCAGGGCCTTTGCACAAGTTGCTCTCTCAGCCTCCTGTGCTTTTCCACCCTTTCTTAACTTCTATTCCTCCTTCCAAGTCTGGCTCAGATGCGCCCTCCTCCCCAAAGCCTCCCCTAGCCAGGTATGGACATGGCTGAGTCTGGGTCTGTCTCCCCCACAGACTGTTGGGGTCTACTCTCTGTCCTCTCAAACCTTGTAGTACAACATTGGTTACACAGAGGAGGTTCTGATGACTGACTGAGACCATGTGTCCTTTTGTTCCAAGGCCACATTCTCCAGACGAGGGCACCAACACCCAGATAGGGCAGGGACTTGGTCCAGGTCTCCAGATGGAGAACTCTGGAGAAGAAGGGGCTGCAGTTCCAGCTTCTGAGGCCCGTCTCTCACATCCTCCCATGCCCCCAAGCTCGGGGTGAAACCCGCATGCCCCTGCCCTGCTGGTTGTGGATACCTGGTGGCGATGAGTGGGGCGGTACGTGCCGGCCGGCTGAGGGCCTCTCGGGTCTGGGGGAGGCAGGAGTAGAGAAGCAGCTCCTTGTCAGTCAGCAGGGCCAGGGTGGGCACTGTGCTCCCACTGGACAGCTGCAGGAGGGTGAGAAGTGATCAGAGAGCCAGGGAAGGGACCCAAGGGAGAGGGAGGTCCCAGGCCCACAGGCACCTGCTCAGTCAGCCAGCCGATCTGCTTGAGGTCCTGGCTCCCAGCTGTGCTGGTGGCGGCCAGCAGTGCCTGCAGCTCGTCTTTGACCCAGGGCATCAGGGTGTGAACCTGTGCTTGGATGGCCGTTGCCCATGACCTCGCGCTTGCCTCGTCCTTGGCCCTCAGAAAGAGGGTGTCTTGGCCATCGGCTGAACAGATCTCCAGATACCTGCAGGCACAAACGGGGTGACGAGGAGGGCCTGACCTCTGTATTGCAGCTGCCCCACCCCAAGATGTGACCCAAGAAATCCTACCCCACCCCACCCCAAGCTAGGAGAAACCACAGGGATGTCGTGAGAGAACCAGGAGCTCCACTCATCCCTGGGACACCAGCCACAGTAGATGGGGCCTCATCAAATCTAAGGACAAAGGGTCATAAAACACACACACACACACACACTCACACACATACCCTTGAGATGTGTGATGGAGTCAAAATTATTCTTTTGTAAGGACTCATGCCCTTTTCTCCTCATTCCTAAGGGGAAGGATTCTCTTCCTGGACCAGTGCCCGGGTTCTCACATGCGGCACAGATTCACACCACTGCACTACGTGCAGAAAGAACACAAAGACTCTCATAGGGTGAGAGGCCAGGCGGAACTACACGACACAGAGGTAGGGAGTGAGGCAAGGAGAAAGGGGGAGGCCAAAAGCCAGGCAGACGAGAACGGGGAGAAAGTTTAAAGCAACTACCAAGAGAAGTGGTGAGAGAGGGGTGATTTTTTAAAAAATAATTTTATTGTGGGCACGTACAACTCTTATCACAATCCATAGAACCATTCATTGTGTCAAGCACATTTGTACATTTGTTGCCCTCACCATTCTCAAAACATTTTATTTCTACTTGAGCCCTTGTTTTTTCCCCCTCCCTCATGAACCCTTGATAATTTATAATTATTATTTTGTTATGTTTACACTGTCTGACGTCTCCCTTCAACCACTTTTCTGTTGTCTGTCCCCCAGGGAGGAGGTTACATATAGATCCTTGTAATCGATTCCCCCTTTCCAACCCACCATCCCTCTACCCTCTCAGTATCGCCACTCTCACCACTGGTCCTGAGGGGTTCATCCGTCCTGGATTCCCTGTGTTTTCAGTTCCTATCTGTACCAGTGTACATCCTCTGGTCTAGCCGGATTTGTAAGGTAGAATTAAGATCATAATAGTGGGGGAGAGGAACTAGAGGAAAGTTGTATGTTTCATCAGTGCTATACTGTACCCTGACTGGCTCGTCTCCTCCCCTCGACCCTTCTCTAAGGGGATGTCCAGTTGCCTACAGATGGGCTTTGGGTCCCCACTCCACACTCCCCCTCATTCACAATGATATGATTTTTTGTACTTGATGCCTGATACCCGATCCCATCGACACGTCATGATCACGCAGGCTGGTGTGCTTCTTCCATGTGGGCTTTGTTGCTTCTCAGCTAGATGGCTGCTTGTTTATCTTCAAACCTTTAAGACCTTAGATTCTATATATCTTTTGATAGCCAGGCACCATCAGCTTTCTTCACCACATTTTCTTATGCAGCTGCTTTGTCTTCAGCGATCGTGTCAGGAAGGTGATCATCATAGAATGTCAGTTTAATAGAAAAAAATTATTTTTGCATTGAGAGAGTCCTTGAGTGGAGGCCCAATGTCCATGTGCTTCCTTAATACTAAACCTATACATATATGCACGTATATTTCCCATGATCATATATAAATATATTTACATATGCACATGCCTGTATTTAGACCTCTATAAATGCTCTTCTAGCTCTTTCCTCTATTTCCTTTTACTTTTCTCTTGTCTCACTATCATGCTCAGCCTTCATTTGGGTTTCAGTAATTCCTGAGAGAGATGATTTTCATGCTCACTTCCTGAGCATGAAGGATTTACTCTCCTTTGGCTTTTCTGTGGACGTCTAGCCCTGAGCTGCAGGTTAACCGTGGGGCTGTGAGATGTGAGTTAGGTGCTCAATGCCCTTTCCTCATGCTGCCAGCCCAAAGGTGGTTTGAATCCACCAGCAGCTCCATAGGAGAAAGGTAAAGAAAGCAGTCTTCAGGCTCGGAATGCTGTCTGGAGAGCCGTTCCATTCTCTCCGGTGGGGTCGCTATGAGTCAGCCTTGACTCAATGGCAGTGGGGTTGGGCTTTAGGGACATTTCTGTAAGAGATGGAACGTGACACAGAATGATCACAACACCCATTCCAACCCCTTCACCTTCACTGTTGACCAGACTGTGAAAAACTTTCATTCCCAGCCTCCCTCACAGCTAGAGCTGGCCATGTGGCCCAGTTCTGACCAATGAGATAGAGGGAAATCTCGTCTCTGTAAAGAAGGTATTCCTTTCTGAGTGAAAGATGGATACTTCCTAGTACGGTGAATAGTTTCCAAAGATGATTTTGTTGTTGTTGTTGTTGTTGTTGTTGCTGTTGTTGTTGTTAGGTGCCAGTGAGTAGGCCCCAACCCATATTGACCCTCTGCACAAAATAATGAAACACTGCCCAGCCCTGCACCATCCTCTCAATTGCTCCTACGCCTGAGCCCATCGATGCAGCCACTGTGTCCATCCGTTTCCTTGAAGGCCTTCCTCATTTTTTGCTGCCCCTCCACTTTACCAAACATGATGTCCTTCTCCAGGGACTGTTCTCTCCTGACAGTTGTATGCCCAACGTATGTAAGAGGAAGTCTTGCCATCCTTGCCTCTAAAGAATAATCTGGCCTTACTTCTTCCAATACAGAGCTCCAAAGACAGCCCCCTACTAAATCTAACCTCTACAGAATGAGTCCCTGGGCCTGAGAGATCAGGACCACAGTTCCAGAGGACACCAAGGTCAAGATCAATTGACATCACTTAGTTTGTAAAGACCAGGAGAAAGAAGAGTGATAAAAATCAAAAGACATGACATCCCCTTACAGAAGGGTCTCGCGGAAGAGACGAGCCAGTCAGGGTGCAGTGTAGCAACGATGAAACATACAACTTTCCTCTAGTTCCTAAATGCTTCCTCCTCCCCCACTATCATGATCTCAATTCTACCTTACAAATCTGGCTACACCAGAGGATGTACACTGGTACAGATAAGGACTGGAAACAGGTAATCTAGGGCGGATGATCCTTTCAGGACCAGTGGTGTGAGAGGCGATACTGGGAGGGTGGAGGAAGTGTGCGTTGGAAAGGTGGAACCAATTACGAGGATCTACATGTGACCTCCACCTTGGCGGACAGACAACAGAAAAGTGGGTGAAGAGAGACGTCAGACAGGGCAAGATATGACAAAATAATAATTATAAATTATCAAGGGCTCATGAGGGAAGGGAGGGAGGGGAAATGAGGAACTGTTTTCAGGGGCTTAAGTGGAGAGAAAATGTTTTGAGAATGATGAGGGCAATGAATGTACACATGTGCTTTACACAATTGATGTATGTATGGAGTGTGCTAAGAGTTGTATGAGCCCCTAATGAAACAATTTAAGAAAAATCAAAAGACATATGGAGGGAGCCCTGGTAGCATAGTGGTTCCACATTGGGGCTGTGAACAGCAAGGCCAGCAGTTTGAAACCACCAGCTCCTCAGGAGAAAGACAGGGATTTCTACTCCTGTAAAGAATTACAGTCTCAAAAAACACATGGAAACAATTAATCCCACAGACTAATGGACCACACAAACACCAGCCTCCTGAGCCCAGAAGAACTAGATAATGCCTCACTACCAACTGCACTAAACAGAACGACATGGGTAAAATGAGAGCAAACTATGGATCGGAACTCAAAAACATGGAAGAGTTCAGGCTTATGGTCAGAGACTAGTGGGGCAGCCCTCCCTCCCTCAACATATGTGGCTCTTCTTCACTGTCCAGGTCCGGAACTAAACCCCCCTGATGATAGGTCAATAATCAGGTCAGGTGTCAGGTCGAAAATCAAAAGGGCAGCAATGAGCCAAGGACAGAGTTCAAAGGGCTAGAGCAGGAAGAGGAATGGAAAAGGGAAAGAGGGAGAGCGCGGGCTAAGTGATGGTACCTTGAGAGGGTTACAGTAGATGAGTTGGAACAAAATGTGTATGAATTACTGAATGCAAGATTCATTATCAGCTCTGTCAACCTTCACCTAATTCATAATAAAGGGGCAAAAATATCCCTCTCTGGAGGTACAGCCACTGCCCTCCTCGGGAAGTGGAACAAATTTCTCCTCCCCTTGAATCTGGGTTGGCCTCGTGCGTTGCTCTGACAAATAGAATGGGGATGAAGTGACCTTCTGGGGTTCCCAAGTCATTACCTAAGAAGCCCACGGAGCCTCAGCAGCACTGTGGGTTAGGTACTGGACTTCTAATCACAAGGTCGGTAATTCAAACCTACCTGCCAGTTCTTCAGAGGAAGATGAGGCTGATTCTCCCAGAAAGATTCACAGCCTTGGGAACCCTGCTCAGAGAGGCTATGTGTCAGAATTGACTTAGTGGAAGTGAATTTGGTTTGGGGGCTTCTATAAGAAACCCAGAAATACCAATCCCTAAAATAGAATATCATGTTTGGGAACGCAGAGGGTCAGAGAACAAGGGAAACCATCAGTGGACAGAGTGACACAACCGCCTCAACCATGGAGCTAAACATCAACAACCAAGCAGGTGACACAGAACCCGGCAACCCTTCATTCTGACATACCTGTCTGGGGTCTGGAATATGGATACAAAGTGTAGAGGTACAACCACTAGCCTGGCTCCATGACAAAGAAAAGCCACAAAGTAGTGGGGAAGGAGGAACCTGGATGCCTGCTTCATCCCTGAGCAGCCTGGACCTATGACCCCTAGACTTCTTCCTAAATATGTAGAAAAATTAATCCCTCATTTTGTTAAGACCATTGCTTGCTGAGGTTTCTGAGACTTGCAGCCCAAAGCACTCCTCACAATGAGCAAAAATTGAAATACTTGTCACTGTATTTTGGCTGCTAGACTGTTGCTATGACTGAGCTAGTGGGCTGACGGCAGACCACACAGAATCTCAGTTATGTTCAGGTATAAGCGGTGTGCGACAGTCCAGCACGGTGCACGTATGCATACAAACAAACACACGTGTGCACCACATCTATACCCACACACATACTCTGCTCACACATGCAAACCTTGTATTTGCATGCCACCTAAAAGTGCACATACATGGAGGTGCATGTAGATGTATGCTCCAGTAATGTCTGGAACCAGGCTAGGAAGCAAAATCAGCCAAGGCCCCTGCAGAAAAGCACATGTAGAGGACCTGGGAATCACGAGCTCATACCTCATGGGGACAGAGTGGGGTGGGCCATCAAGTAGGACCAAAACCCAACTCCCTGCCATTGAGTCAATGCCAACCCACAGTGACCGTATAGGCCAGGTCAGAACTTCCCCCTTTGAGTTTTCAAGACGATAACTTTTGGCGGGAATAGAAAGGCCCATCTTTCTCCCTGGCCGATGGTTTCAAACTGCTGACAATGCAGTTAGTAGTCTGAGTTAGTTTATTGTGCCAACCTGGCTGATAAACACATGTGGGATTAATTGAAGGGCGGAGGGATAAATGGCTCGCTGAGCCTCACCTTTTGAGTTCTTGGGTCTCTTGCTTTGTGGTCAGACCAGGGTACAGCTGCCTTACAGCTTGCAAGGCTGACTTCCTGCAAGACGTCCCCCAGGAGAAGCCACATGAACCTACCCCGATGCAGCCCTGGGTGCTGGAGCAGCCATGTAGAGACCCCTGCCATTGCTGAGATGCTTACACGTTCACTGACTCGGCTTTCCTCCGGCAGTCGTGTCATTGCGTGTGCTTTGTGAGATGGAGGAGGACTTTGTGGATTGATGTTGGACATATGGGTTAATGGGTTAATGTTGGACTTGTGGGCTTGGGCAGGACTGGGTTGGGATGTTTTCTTGATGCGCACTTAACCTTTATATAAAACTCTTATACATGAGTTTCTGTGGATTTGTTTCTCTAAAGTACCCAGACTAACATATAGTCTAACTCATAACCACTATACCACCAGCGCTCCTATCAAGGGGGACCAGGAAGCTTCAGTGCTGGGCATGGGCCAATCCTCTAGCCCATGTCGGGCATTTGCTTGGCAATGAACCTAGGCTGGAACTGGGGCCCACCAGACCACAGGAACCCCAGCCTCCACACCTGACCAAGGCATATTCCATTCAACCATGCCCATCCCGCAAGCACCTAGAGTGGCTGCTAAAGCAGAGTGGGTCGCCACAGGGCTGGGGCAGTTTCACCCCAGCCGAGCCGTGTGACTGGGTGTATTTGTTTCTCTCAGAGCCACTGTCCTCATCTGTTCAGTGGGGGGGGGGGGAATATTGGGAGGTTCTCGCCGGGTTGCTGTGGGAGTTTAAATGAAATTGTGCATGGAAAGCACTTACTTAACACCCAGTTAAAGCCCTTAGATGCCATCCAGCTGTTCCCGAGCCACGGTGACCCCCCATGTGCAGAGACGAACTGCTCCATAGGGTTTTCAAGTCGGCGGCCTTTTGGAAGCACATGGCCAGGCCCGTCTCCAAAGAGCTTGCCCACCAGTTGGCAGTCAAGGCTTCATCTCTGACCCAACCCAGGGCCTCCTCAATGAAAGGCAGTGGGACCAGCCATTTCATGAATGAACTTCAAAGGCTGCTCTGATGTAAGGCATGGTCACTTCTCTGGCCCGGATACAAACATGACCAGACCCTCAGTCTGAGTCGGAAGGCTTTTTGAAACCAATGGACTCCGAAAGCCTTATTTACCAATAACTTAGCTCATTGTCACTGAGTTAATTCCAGCTCACAACGACCCTCCAGGAGAGATTAGAACTGCCCCTGTAGTTTTCTGAGGCTGTGAATCTTTACGGGAAAGCCTCATCTTGCACCTTGTGGGGGGGACCGGTGGTTTCAAACTGCCAACCTTGGGCTTAGCAACTCACCACATAATCCATCATGTCACCAGGGCTTCTTATTTCCTGGTAGGGACTAATCCAAGGAGAATCGGGGCTGAGCCTGAGGTGTCTCATCAGGCAAGGTCCCCCTCCCAAGATGTAGAAATAAGCAGACCCGGACTTCATTTCCATAACCACCATCACACAACAAGCATTGCCCAAGCTCCCACTACGTCCTGCATTGTGCTGGTTATCTGCAATGCAGAAGTCTCTTTAGTTTGGCCTCACCACCCAATCCAGACCATCTGTCTGTCTGAGACGTCCTCACCCCTCGCCTGACCCCAGCCTTACCTGGGCTCTGGGTCAGAGGGAGTGCACCTCCGTGAGACATAGGCCATTTTCAAGGACACGTGTTTGGCATCACTGAGGTCCTGGAGTGGGGGGCCAGGGGAGGAAGGCTGCCGCTGAAGGGGTGAGGCAGGAGGCGAGTCCCAGCCCACCGAAGTCCCGCCGCCGGCAGAGTTCTTGAAATACGGTGAGACCTCCTTCATGTACTTGACTGCTCGGGGAAGAGGTCAGTAGTTACCACAATGACACAGGCTCCGCTGCAGCACATGTCACCACTGTCACCAATTCATTACGCGTCTTTGTCTGCTGCTGCCACCTTCCTCCAAGTTCACACCAAACTCACTGCCTAGATTTAACGACCCTGTAGGACAGGGTGGACCTGCCCCCTGTGGGTTTCCGAGACTACAGCTCTTTACATGACCGGAGAGCCTCGCCTGTCTCCCAAGAAGCGGCTGATGGTTTCTGCCGGCTGGCCTTGCAGCTAACAGCCCCGAGCGCCACCCCTGTGCCAGTACATGAGACAGCGGTTCTCTGCCTTCCCAATGCCACGGCCCTTCCATACAGTCTGTTCCTCGTGTGGGGACCACCCCCAACCGTAACATTATTGTCGTTGCTCCTTCATCACTGTCATTTTGCTACTGTTAGGAATCGGGCGACCTCTGGGAAAAGGTCGTTCACCGCAGCCACCCCCCCAAGGGGTCACGACCCACAGGTTGAGAACCGCTGCACAAGATGCTTGCCAATCTCGGTGTTCTCATTTTCCCCATGACTTCTAGACGTGTGTCCACCTGGAGGAAAGCTTGCGTTTCCCAGCTCCCACTGCAGCCCTCTGTGGCCATGGGACTAAGTTCAAACCCAGCAGCTGGGCCTGCTGTGTCAGCCTTCTTCCTTGTTCCCCTCTCCGCCAGCCTTGAGAGTTTGCAAGGAGAGGGCCTGTTCCTAACGCAGAAACAGTCTTTGACCACAGTGGTTGGGGTCCACACACTGATGGCGGGGAAACAGAAAGATGGGTAGACTGGGGTTCCTGATGAGACCATGAGTCTCTGAATTAGCCTAGCCCCAAGCCACCCTCCTCAAGGCATTTTGTTCTAGAAGACAACACGTTTTCTTCATGTTGAAGCCTTTTTTAACTTTGTTTTTGTTTCTTGCAGCCTTGCACAGTACAAGTGATGCCCCCTATGAAGATGCTATAGGCATGTCACCCCTTTGACCCAACAATATCCCCTCCAAGCAGCCATGCTTCAGAGAAAGAAAGGCACCTGCCCTTGGCCCATGCTGTAACGGACACACTGTCACACTAAAAGAGCCCATTTCCCACCCTTGTTCTGATTCCCTGCATCTTTCACTCCACTCAAAGACCCTCCAGGGCTTGGACCCGTCCACCTCCCTGCCTTCAGTGCCCACACACCCTGGGTCGATCGTACTGACCCACCCACAGCATTCACAAGCTGCCCGAGCTTCCACCTCTGCACGCCTTGGAAAACGCCATTCCTTCTGGAAGGGACACAATTTGGATTTGAGCTCCAGCCCCAGCTCTTTCTAGCTCTCAACAAGATAATTCACCTCTCTGGGGCCTCAGTCTGCTGACTGATGAAAGAATAGTCGTGGGATCTAACTCAGAGAGCTGCTGTGGTCAAATGGAATGATGTGGTACACAGTACGGCCTTCGGGAATGCGAGTCTCTTGCCTGTCGGCCTCCCCTGCCCACACTTCTTCGAGCTGTGCTGTGATTGTGTGTGTCCAAGGCTGGCTCCCCAACAAAACTGGGAGCTCCTAGTGGGCAAACCCTGGCCTGGATGCTCAGTGGATAGAGAACTCAATGCCAGGCAGGGCAGGCTCACTCAGCAGGAAGAGAGTGCTGCACCCTAAGAGGCCCAAGCTCAACTCAGACCTTGCCCCTTCTAGGGAGCCTTCCCTGGTACCCAGCCTGGATCTGTCGCCTCCTAGTCCCCTCCCTCCTACTTCTCTGTCATGTCTGACTCTGGGTCTGGGTCCCCCACCAAGCAAAGAGTGCGGTGAGGGCAGGCCCTCGTCTGAATTATTTCTGTGGCCCCAGGATCCAGCAGGTGCCTCAGAGGCTACATGCTCAGCTAATGAACATTCGTCAACTTTGAAGTGGGAGAACTGGCCCCAGCCCCTGCTCCCTGGGCTGCCCCGGAGCTGAGGCCTCCCTCTTTCCCACAGCAACATGCTATAAATGGACAGGACACCAGCTGGTGCCTGAAGCAAGGCTTGGATTTCACAAACCAAGCAGCCTGCTCCAGGGTGGGGGGAGAGCCTGGGGGTCCCAGAGTCTGGCCATAAATAGCCCAGCTCTGAGGCTTCCTGAGTCACCTGACCAGGCAGGGTGGGGCTGTCTGGCAGGCCTGCAGCTGTGGCCTAAGAGCCGAGGACATGACTGTAGTCCTGCCGCCAACATTTCTGAGATGCCAAAGACAAGTCGAGTTTTCGGCCACATCCCTCTCCCGGCTGAGGCCCTGACCCAGAAGCCAGGGGAAACAGGGACAGGAGGACCCAAACATGGGACACCCTACCTGTCTGCCAGGGGACCCAACTCCCAGGGACCACCAGCTCTCCCAAGGAGGGAAACACAAGCCTGGCTCTGACCACAAGAGCACAAGAGGCCAGCAATAGACAACACTAGAAACACAGGTACTGCGATGCAGCAGTCCGTTCACCTGGTTCGGGGCGGGGAGGTACATCTGCGTGAGAGAAGGGGACCCATCTGACTTGGCTCGGCCTCATCTCCCGCACTTAGCCCAATGCTCCCTAAGTGTTTGTGACGGAATGTCCTGGCAGCGATTCTTGGCTGAAGGCAAGCCTGTCCTCTAGGATCAAGCTGTTCCCAGTCTGCTCAGGGTGTGGGCACATACCTCTGCCTGAAGTCTCGGGATCCAAACACATTCGCTCACCAGTCAATGGCCTTGAGCAGGAACCTGTTGTTCCTGACGGCACCCCCACCGTCTAGATTCCAAAACCAAACCAAGCCCACTGCCATCAAGTGAATTCCAACTCACAGCAACCCTACAGGACAGAGTAGAACTGTCCCCATGGGTTTCCAAGATTGTAACTCTTTACGGGAGCAGACAGCCTCATCTTTCTCCCCAGGAGCAGCCAGTGGGTTCAAACTGCTGACCTTGCAGTTAGGAGCTCAATGCTAACCCTCTATACTGCCGGTGGCACCAGCACCACCAGTACCACCATCACCGGGGTCCCATACAGAATGAGTGCCTGAGATCAGCAAATTAAAAGCAGTTTAAGCAAATTAATCTTAAAGGCTTGAGGCTCCTCCACCTGGAAAGAGAATATGGCCTGTGGGGTCTAGAGGGATGCCTCTGCTGTGCGACTGGACCTCTGCGAAGCCTCTCTGTCCTCATCTCGAAAATGGGATTCCAGGGACACCTGCCTCGCAGGCTTTTACAAGAGCCAATACTACAGCTGAGGTGCCTTCCTGCGCGGCACCTGCTTGCTCGCAGAGGAACAAGGGGATGGCCACAGGGTGCAGTGGTTGAGAGGCACAAGGATCTAAGTCCAGGTCCCACGTCCCTTGCTATTTGGCCTGGGCAAGTCCTAAGGTCTCTCTGAGCTTCCATTTCCACCCTAGGCACCGATCCGGCACCTCCAAGCAAAGCACCACGGGGATTCAAGCCCCGGCTGGCTGCCTGCCCACTCAGACGGTGTGGTGAAAACGTGCAATTCCAGTGAGTTCTGGAAGGGATGACCTTTCAGGTCTGGCGAATCAAGGTTGGGCTATAAACAGCACCTGGCCCCTGGCAGGGAGGGCCAGCAGAGCCTAGGCTGCAACACTGGTGGGGGGATTAACCCTCCCCTTACCACACCCTTGCAAGGGACAGAGAGCATCCCCTGCTAAGATCCTAAAGGCACATGACCAAGCTGCAGAGGAAATACGTAGAGGGGCCGGGCTCTGTTGTCAAGGAATGCTGTCTTTGATAGGGGGCACCAGCCGGGCCCCACCTCAGGGCTCCCTCCTGCAGGATGGAAAGAAGCACTGCCCTGTCCCGCCCCACACCCTTGATCAAAAAACTCAAAGGAAAAAACCATCAAACTCGCTGCCATAATTTCCAACTCATAGCGACCTTCAGGGCAGAGGAGAGCTGCCCCTGTGGGTTTCCAGGGCAGTAACTTGTCGATCAAATCATTATGCTCCACAGAGCTCTCACTGGGTGATCTTCAGATGGCAATCACCAGGCTTTTCTTCCTAGTCTGTCTTCATCGGGAAGCACCGCTGAAACCTGTTCAGGATCAGAGCAACCACGAAGTCTCCAGGGACAGACAGGTGGCGGCAGTGCATAACATGTGCTGGTCAGGGACTGAACCTGGGACTCCCACCAAGGCCTAACTGCCCCGAGTAACCATTGTTCTGGCGTCGATTCTTTCCCATAGTGACCCCATAACATAGAACATCACTGCCCCAAGCAGCTTCCAAGGCTGTGATCTTTACAGAGGGAGACGGCCTCATTTTTCTCCCACGGGGCAGCTGGTGGGTTCAAACTGCTGACCTTTCCATTAGCAGCCAAGCACTTAGCCTTCAGAGGCCCTCATTTGTGAGTAAGCTAAATAGTCCACTGCCATCAAGAGAATTCCAACTCAGAGCAACCCTGTGAAAGGTTTCTGGGGACTGTGACTCTTTATGGGAGCAGGGAGTCTCATCTTTCTCCCCAGGAGTGGCTGATTGATTTGAACTGCTGACCTTAAGGTTATCAGCTCAACACCTACCCAAACAGCACCACCAGGCACCTTCCCCTCTGGAGCAGGGGCTGGGAAGTGTAAGACGCTGGCAGAAACCATTCCGTGTGGGTCATGGCTGTATTCTTGGTGTTTAGGTCCACTCCTGGCATGCAGCACATGCTCAATACCTCTTTGTTTCATAAATCTGTGAGTCCCCAAAAATGAGATATTAAGAAGGGGACAGACAATAGAAGGCCCTGGACCGAGCGGGGGTGGGGGGTGGGGAGAATGTAGAGCAAAATTCAAACTCGTGAAAAAGACCAGACTCACTGGTCTGCTGAAGTCTGGTGGAATCCCCAAGACCACGGTCCTTTGACACCTTTCAACTCGGGCACTACACCTACTTCTGAGATCACCTTTCCGCCAAACAAGAGATGAGCCTACAGGGTGAACCAGCCATAGGAGACCAAAGGGCAGTATCCGCCTTCAGAAGGCAGGGAGAGGCAGGCGAAATGGGTGAATGGAAATGAGGGACACTGGGGTTACGGAGGAGGAGTGCTGTTACCTTGAGGGGTTGCCACGGATGTCACAAAACACGAGGGACCTCAGTCGTTGCATGGGAAACTTTTGCCCTCCCAAAACCAAACTCACTGCCGCCGTCGAGTGGATGCCAACTCATAGGGACCCTCTAGGACAGGCTAGAACTGCCCCTGTGAGTTTCTAAGCCCGTCACTCTTTACAGGAGCAGAAAGCCTGGTCTCTCCCCGGCGGAACAGCTTGCCCTTCTCAACAGCAGACCTTGCGGCTAGCAACCCCGTCGTAACCACGACACCACCAGGGCTCCTAAACTTTCACCCTAGCCACGAGAAAATATTGGGGGAGACGATACCCATGAAACACGGCCCGACTCTGACACACACGGGGTTGCCAGGAGGCAAGTCAACAAGAGAGCAACTATTCTTTTTAACAAAAATTCCGTGCCCCATGAGGACAGCCTGCCCTCGCCCCTCCTTTGTCATGCCCCTGGTAGGGTGACTTACTCTTCTTACCCATATAGAAAGAAAGAAAGAAAGAGAGAGAGAAAGAAAGAAAGAGGGAGGGAGAGAGAAAGAGAGAGAAAGAAAGAGGGAGGGAGGGAGAGAGAGAAAGAAAGAAAGAAGAAAGGAAAGAAAGAAGCAAGCAGGGGGAGCTACTGGAACTGAGTTTGAAAGAAGTCTTCGAGCTCATTATGATAAGCAAACAGGGACATTTTCTGGAAGAAAACTCTGGGACAATATCAGCCATTGTTGTATGCTCTTTGAGAGAGAAGATCGTCGTTTCCAACTCTGGCTTACTGTTTGCTTGTCTGTTTCAAAGGTCTGTATTACCTTTTTCTTTTTAATCTAGTTTATTTTTCAAACACATACATCGCCCACTTTCCAAAACTACATAGGCCAGCTTCAGCAGTGAGGCTTCGGTCAACTCGGGGGTGCTGGGGCTTAGTAATGAGAGAGGGGCATTTACTGAGCAAGACCCGTGGTGAGCAGTGGCTTGTGTCAGGCTGTGATCCAGCTCAGAATGACTGCTGTGGGGGCGAAACACAGGGCTTTCTGCCCCCATAAATGGTTAGTCTTGAAGACTCCCAACGACGGTCCTACCCTGTCCGACAGGGTCACGAGTCAGCATCAACTTGATGCCAGTGAGTTTGGTTTTTCCCTAAACATCAAAGGAGCCCTGGTTGTACAGGAGTTCAAGCAACTGACTGCTAACCAAGCAGGTGGCAGTTCAAACCCACCAGCTGCTTGATTATGCCAATGTATCCAGCTCAACGCTCACAAACACTACCTCCCCTAATCTCACCCAGTCAGTGGTCTGCACCTATTTAACAGGTGAATAAACTGCGTCTCAGAGTGGGGGGCCATAGCTCACCGTGTAATATAAATGTTTAAGGCCATCAAGGTTGGCTTCTCACAGATCTGAACTCAAGTCCCAACTCTAGTGACCCTGGGCCAAGGACTCCAGCTCTCAGCATGGCAGTTCCCACCTCTACACGGTGGGATGAACCAGGGTGCTGCTGAAGTGGTTTGTGGTAAACCAGGGCGGGCAGGAGCACAGTGCCTGGCACAGTCAGAACACCAGCGCAGCAGACACGGCCCTGGCTAGGATGGCCAGCATCAATAGCATTTTTTATGTCTCAGGCCACCAGCAACAGCCAGAGTCACACCAAACATCAAGGTCAAGGCCACACAGGCTTTTTAATCACAGTCCCAGGAACAGGCCAGACCAGAGAGAGCCAAGGGTGGCTGTGGGGAATCACATGGTACAGCATGGCACACACGCAGCCAAATAAACATTTCCTTGAGAACAAAGGTGCCAACAAGTCTTTGTGTCCAGGGGTGGACCAGTCTGGGGATCCACTCAGGCCTCTGTTCCTAGGACGAGAGTCATACAGGCACCTCTGGGGCACTGCTTCACGTGGCTCAACAGGGCCTCCCCAAAGTAGCGACATCCACTAATGACAGCCCACTCTTGACAGCAACCAAGCATTGAGGCAAATTGCACCCGGGACCCCTGGCAATGTTCATCTCCCAGGGCAGGATCTGGCACGGGGCCAGGCCCGGGCTTCAGTGTCCTGAGGACTCATTACTCACTGCCGTGAAGTCTATGCCGACTCACAGTGCCCTGTAGGATGGGGTAGAACTGGCCCCTGTGAGTTGCCAAGATTGTGACTCTTGATGGGAGTAGAAAGCCCCATCTTTCTCTTGTGGAGCTGCTGGTGGTTTTGAATTGCTGACTCTGCAGTTAGCAATGGACTAAAAACCTCAGGTGTCTTCCAAGCACAGCTTGAGCCCTGGTCCCTACTCAACCCTCAGAAAATGCGATTGCATTTCAATGAGGAGAAAGATAAGGTCATGAGGGCCATTATTCCTCAAACACCCCACAAAATCAAGGGTAGCTGGCCTCAGTGAAGCCCTGGCGACTCAAAAACAAATGCACGCAGCCCCTACCTTCCTTGTACTTCCAGTGTCTGGAGAAAGCAATCGCGACAAAGGCAACGATTGCGAGGTTGACATGGAGTGCCAGCCACGGGGGAGCTGTTATGCTACGCACCACACGGGCACTGTCTCAGCCTTAAAAAGCATATAGCTAAAGGCTATCATTAATGAAGCACCTTCGATGGCATTGGCCTGGGCCCTGGACATATTCTTTAATCTCGCTGACACCATGGGAGCAGCTTGATCGCCGGCTGAGCCGGCAGAGCCAGCTTGGTCTCTGCATCCAGACGTAGACCTTGGTTCTGTTTCGGACTCCCCCAGTGTATTAGTTGTATGGCTTGAGGGAAATTACTTACCCGTCATTTGTCCATAAATAGGGAATATCATCCTTCATATTCTGCCCTTTTTGGAGGAGCCCTGGTAGTGCTCCGGGTTGGGCATGGGCGGCTCACTGCCAGGTCCTCGGGAGATGCCAGCCTCTGGAGCCCTTTCCAGGGTCGCTGCAGGTGGGGATTGACTTGAAAGCAGGGGGCCTGGCCTTCTTTTAAACCCCTGCCTTTCCCCATGCAGTCCTGGGCTTGGGCTTCCCTGTGCCTGCATCTTTCAGAAGCCTGTCCGTTACGTGGTACGCCGACCCCCACTTTGCGCAATGCCTACAAAGGCCTTCATGCATTTGTACTGTCCATTAGGGCTATTTGGTAAAGCTGTGTAGGCAAGCTGTGGCCACAGGCTTGTCAGCCACACTTGGGACGGAGGACTAAAAGCAAAACCAGAACAACTTAAGGCCATCGAGTCGGTGTCAACTCAGAGCGACTCTCTAGGACAGGGCAGAACTGCCCCTGTGAGTTTCCGAGACTGTCACTCTTCATGAAAGCATAAAGCCTCATCTTCCTCCAGGGGAGCGGCTGGTGGATTCAAACTGCTGACTTTGCAGATAGCAGCCCGACGCGTAGCCACTATGCCAGCAGGGCTCCTGGACGGAAGTTAGGGAGTCATTTTCTTCCTGGCTGCGCGCTTCCGTCCTCTCCCAGGCCTGGTCTCCAAGGGCCCTGGTTGGCCCTGGCTCTAAGTCTGCCCACACAATGGGCTTCTCTGAGCAGCAGACAGAGGCAGGCTGGCTGCCAGATGGGGTCCAGACTCCCTTCACAGATACAGACACTGTGGCTGGGAACAGACTGGGACATTTGTGTAAGCTCCTGACCAGCAGAAGAAAGCTAAAGGAGGCAGCCCGGGGTTTTGGAGGCCAGCAAAGTGGGGCACGGGCTGGCACCCAGAGTGTGTTGGTAACACCTGTTCTTCCGGACGTTAACAGGGAACTCTGTACCCCCCCAAGCCCAGGACCTGGAAAATATATACCCAGCTGCCCTGCCAAACTCCCATCCAAGGACAGGCCACCCTTCTTTGGCCCCTGGGAGGTGTCCTCAGCAGTAGGGCTGGGGGAGGGAAAGTTCTGAACAATGTGGCCAGTGATTCAGCACCCCCTGCCCTGGGAAGTGGAACCGAGGCCCACAGAGAGTCCCAAGAGGCCAGGATCCAGGGTGGGGCAGCTGCCAGGCCCTGACCTTTTCCACAAAGTATTCAAGGACTCAAGAGTAGCCACAAGGCAACATCCCCATTCCCTCTGCCCCCGCCCATTCTCCAGGCTCCTCAGCTCCGCCCTGAAATTCAGCATTCCTTGGCTGCCAGCAACCCCCCCAACACACACACCTCCTGTACCACCCTGGGGGGAAACACCTCCCTTCACCTGCGGGATCACAGGGCAGCTCAAGAGAGAGACTTCAGCTAAGAAAATGCAGAGAGGAGAACAAGAAGGCCACAACCTCTGCCCTTTCCTGGCCCCAGACTCCTCTGGCCAGTGCTCCAATCACTGTGCTTCTCCCGCCCCAGACCAGGCTGGGGCTATTAATACACCCCTACCACCACCCTGTCACCCCGGCTTAAAATCCTTTCATGGCCACCCTTTTTCTTCCAGAGAATGTCCAACTCATTTAGCCCGGCATTCCAGACCCTCCGGCTCTGCGGCCTGGAAAGCCTCCCTTTTCCCCCAGTTTCCTTCCTCATGGCTGAGACTGGCATCCGGCAGAATTCCTTCCTAAACAGTGCCCCTGGCTAGTCAGTTCCTCTCACCCTCTGCTTAGAATGTCCTTGCTCCAGCCCATACCCACATCTGCTTGGTGTTCGGGGAATACGTGCCAGCACCACCCCCTCTAGAAAGGCTTTCCTGACCAGACTGAAGCGACCACTGCCTCCTCTGACCCAGGGGCAGGCGCCGTGGTGGTCTGCTAGGTTTGCTCGGCTGTCTCCCCCACTAGGCTGGGACCACTGGGGGAGCCGAATAGAAGGAATGGGAGATGGAATTACAAGGACTCTCACTCGAGTGATTGGTAACCAGGAAAGATCTAGAACAACTATCAGCCAATAGAGTTGACCATGTAAATGAAACGGACAGAGTCCGTGGAAGACACAAACTCTCACAGCTCAGTCAAGAAGTAGAGGAGCCGAATAACCCTATTAAAGACATTACTATTGTGATTTAGAACCTTCCTATAAAGGGTGCATCCCTGGAGGCTGCTACCAAACATGTGAGGATGAGACAGAATCAATTCTAAATCAACGGAGAGGGAAAGCACGAAGGCCACTGACCTCTCCTCTGGGCAGGGTTCACCAACGAGAGCCCTTCCCTGGAGAAGAGCCTCAGAGAACATCAGAGCTGGAGGCCCTCAGTCCTGAAACTATACAGGTTGCCTCCCTTCCCTACTGGGTCCATGGTAGACATTATTAATCAGTCGTCTCCTTTCTGTTGATCCCAGATCAACCTCTCCCAATCCTTCTACATCTGGAACTCTCCGTAGCAACCAGTGGCGCGAACGTCCAGAAGGAACGCTACCAGTCATCTCCGATCTAGCCTAACACTAATGGAAAGGGAAACTGAGGCTCGAAGAAGGCAGATGCATAATACAGAGATGTATTATAGAACAGACGGGCTCTTAGGAACTGATTGTTATGTCTTTTAAAGTTTGTGCAGAAGACAGCGTTTATATGGCAGCTCCCCCACAAGACAATGAGCGCCTTCAGAAGATCCCTGTCCGCTGTAGCTTGCGACCCCATTGATTGCTCTGTATGCCAGCTATGGAGCCAGTGTCCATAAAAGGATCTCGGCTCAGTGAGGGATGAAGGGCGTGTGTGCGAGGAGGGCAGGCTTGGATATTAGATAAAAAGCCAAGAGATGTTTCAAGGGCCTCCTATTCAGAGATGTTCTTTTCATAAACTGATAGACCCTTTGAGAAGCCATCTAGAACACTGGCAATCTAAAGATGGGAAGAGGGGCTCATGGGGGGACTCACTGTGAGCTGGAAATGTATCTGCAGTAGAACTGTTACCATCTCTAAACTACACTTTCAAGTGCAAAGTTAGAAAGAGCTTTGCAAATCAACTAAAGTCTGAACTTGCACTGAGTATCAACTGTTTCAAACTGCATTGCTGGTTACCAATAACTGGTTATAAATGCCCAAGTAATGAGGCGTTCTTGGGCAGGAAAATAAGCTTCCTATACTGCCTATCGGAGCCCTGGCAGCACAATGGTTAAGAATGTGGCTGTTAACCGAAAGCTCGGTGGTTCGAGCCTAGCTGCTCTGTAGGCCAAAGACATGGCATTTGCATCCACAAAGTATCCACAAAGATTAAAGCCTTGGAAATCCTGTGGGGGCTGTTCACTCGGTGCTACAGAGTCTCTGAGTCAGAACTGACTGGATAACAATGGGTTTAGTTTTTCTTTAACATGCATACCATTTAGATGTGATTTTGTCATGAACACTGCTTTTAAAATATGTTTGATATACTTAAGCTTCTAGGGACTACCCCTTAGAGTCAACCTTTTATTTATTTATTTTGTAAGTATAAATAGAAAATGCATTTCTGCCCTTTAATAATAGAGAAACAAACTAACTCAAAACCGGGAGGAAAGGGAGCTCTGGGCAAGAGTGCAGATCCAACTACTACAAGGCACATGGAGAGGAGGGTTGGGGCGCCCGTCAGCCTGGCCTTGGGGCCACCCAGGGATCTGCAGCCTGTTTGCCTCTGTGGCGTCCTGGAGAGCCTTTTTAGGGAAACCAAGGCGACCTCGCAGAATCTGTGCCTCGAACTCAGCTCAGCAGCTTGGCTGGCCACAGCCTTCCCTATCCGCCCCCGCCACCTTCCTGGGCCTGTTCTGGGACAGGAGCCCAAGACACATTCCTCAGGCCCCCACGAGCCTCTGAAACTGCCGGGGTGGAGTAAGGAAAAGGCTGAGCAAAGCAGAAAGCTCCTAAGGGAGATAGGGGACACTCCCAGCAGGAGGCCTATAACAACCCACGGGGAAACTGAGCAAAGCAGAAAGCTCCTAAGGGAGATAGGGGACACTCCCAGCAGGAGGCCTATAACAACCCACGGGGAAACTGAGCAAAGCAGAAAGCTCCTAAGGGAGATAGGGGACACTCCCAGCAGGAGGCCTATAACAACCCACGGGGAAACTGAGGCCCAGAGAAAACAAGGGTCTCACCCCAAGGCAACGGCCACCCTGAGGGGACAATAAAGAATGGTGGTGATGACTGTACAACTCTTCTCCATGTGACTGAATCACTGAATTGCACGATACGTAAACTATTTGCCAATAAAATGGATTTAAAACAAACGAACAAAAAAGAAACATCACAAAAGAAGAAAGAAACAGATCTACGAATGTTCCCCTCAAAACCCACTCTCTGATGCTCATTCGAAGGATCTGATGCCCTGCTACCTAAGACCACGTCCTCTCCCAAGGGAAGACAGGTCTCCAGCTGTCAGGTCCCTGGTGGTGGAAGAACTTGGGGTTGAGGCCCTTCAGCCCCTTCTGAAAAGAATGATGGCTGTTCCTCCCTGTCCTTCCATGAGTCACATGGTGGCAGTCCCCACCATGCATCTCTTGTCCTACCCAGAACCCAGCAAGGCAGGAGTGATGTCCCCAACTTACAGAGGAAACGTAGACTGGAGGAAATGAAAGGGCTTGTCCGAGGCCATACAACTAGTGTGTGGGAGAGAGGAGATGCAAACCCAGGATTCTATGACTCCTCGCCGGCTTTCCCATGGCCGTCCTATACTGTCTAACTCCAGGCAGGTCTTCCAGGCAGGTCTGCCCACCTCTCAGCCCCGCTGATGTGCAACACTCCCACCCACCACCCTGCCGAGCCTTGGGGACCCCAGTGCTTACCTTCCAGCACCACCTCCTTGCCTGTCTTCTTGAGGGCCTGAACGGCCTCATCGTGGGTGGCAGAGGACAGGTCCTCTCCATTCACAGACAGGATGGCGTCCCCGACAAAGAGGGCCTCTGTCTGGTCAGCTGCCAGTCCCTTGAAGATCTTGGAAATGAGAATGGGCATCTTATTCTCCCGGCCCCCTGCACAGACACATCAAGAGGAAGAAACTGAGGCAGACTCTCTAAAGCTTAGGAGTCACAACAAGACACAAAGTCTTTACTGAAGGCTCTTCTTGGTACCCAGACCAAAGCTGGCAACGCGGGGGCAGGAGAGAGTCAAGAGAATCTCAGGCAAGAGTCTTAGACACTAGGGACACTAATAATACAAAGTAATAAGTCATGTTCTCAATTAATAATGCCCAAAGCTGGGCCACTGATCATTTGCTTAAATGCTTTGGGGATTCGCCAATGCTAAAATAATTGATAAGGTGCTTCAATCGCTTTTTCTTAAATATTTTGTATTCTAAGCCATTTTCCTATAATAGTATAACCCGTTGATAACACAACCCCCAAACCTGGAATTCAGACAGAAGTCAGCACTTCTTATTGCCCCCAAAGGGCCTCTTTAGCAATCAGAAAGCATTTTGATCCCAGGCCCAGGTTGAAAACCAATGCCGTATAATGTAGACACTTCAAAAGCCTATCTGAATTGCATCTCTGGTGCAAAAGAAGCCAATCCATTTTACTGAATTGCTTTATTGCCAAACTCTTAAATGCTCTTTTAAAATAAGAAATAGGAATAACCGCTCACAGGAGCTCAGAGTACCAGGTGCCAGGCACTGTGCTGAATGCTTTGAATGTCAATCTCATCGTCTCCTCGAAGCAGTCCTACCACACCAGACCCAAATCCTCCATCATCATCATCATCATCATCATCATCATCATCATCATCATCATCCTTCTCCTCATCATCCTCATCATCATCCAGTTGGTGCCAACGCATAGCAACGCTATAGGACAGAGCAGAACTGCCCCGGTGGGTTTCCCAGATTATAAATCTTTACAGAAGCAGAAAACCTCATTTTTTTCCTCCCAAGGAATGGCCAGTGGGTTTGAACTGCTGACTTTGTAATTGGTAGCCCAAGCAGTAACTTCCTGTGCTACTGGGGCTCCTCTCTGATCACACAGCCCCCTCAGTTTCCTGGTGGGAGAGTTGAAGTGTAGGAAGGGATCCTTTGCCTGAGGGCAGCCAGTTAGCAAGTACCAGAGGCAAGATTTTAATTCAGATCTCTCAGCTCTAAAATCAACACTTTTTACATTTCTTTTAGGATTTCAACTTACTGGGGGTTTTTTGTTTGTTTTGGTGGTTTTTTTAAAATCTTTTATTAGGGGCTCAAAATCTTCACCCTATGGTAGACTGATGCTGGGTCCTCACACATCACGGTACTCCTGGTCCATCCCCAGAATTTTAAAGATAAGGAACAAGTGGCCCAAAGGAAAAAAAAAACCCCAAAGCCACTGTCATTGAGTCCATTCCAATCCATAGGGACCCTCTAGCCCAGTGATTCTCAACCTATGGGTTGCAACCCCTTTGGAGGTGGAAAGACCCTTTCACAGGGGTCACCTGATTCATAACAGTAGGAAAATGACAGTGATGGCGTAGCAACAAATATAATTTTATGGTTGGGGTCACCACCACATGAGGAACTGTATGAAAGGGTCACAGCATTAGGAAGGCTGAGAACCACTGCTCTAGGAGAACTATTGGTTAAGGTGTCTGAGGCTGTAAACTAACAGAAGCAAACAGTCACTGCTCCCTCCTAAGGAACAGCTGGTGGGTTTGAACGGTCCACCTGGCAGTTAGCAGCCCAGCACCTAATAACCCACTGTGCTACCAGAGTCTTACTCCATGATCACATCGCAGGGTGGTGGCAGAACTAGAATCCTTCTCCAAGAGTTTATTCATCCAAGTGCACAGAAATTGAGGCCAGGAGAGGAAGGGGTGTCAGTCTGTCTCTGCCCTCTCCCATGTGAAACTACAGATTTTAGTTCAGTCGAAGTCAAGATCATGCCTGGATGCCTGTAGCTGGGCTGATCCTAGAAGGATGGTCACCATGACAACAGGAGCCCCATCTCCATCCACAGGACTCTGATGAAGGTTGTAAAAACCCTAAGGCTCCTAAAAGTACCCTCACACCCATGTGGAAGCAAGCAGGGGCTGGAGAATAACAATGTGTGCCCTTGGAATGTCCCTGTCCCTCTCGTCATACAGATGGAACTCTGTATGAACTCCTGAGTTCCTTCCTGCCCAAAGACTCCGACTGGCCCAGGTGCCTTATCGCCCAGGTTGCTGTGGTTTGGAGACAAGAGCGGCGCCTGTCTCTGGCTTTCCCACAGCCCTCTTTTAGACACCCTGGGTTTGGCTACCTTCCACTGGGATGAGCCAACACCCTGGGGGGGGGGGGGGTATTCTCTAAGGGAGGCAGTAGACTGAGCACTGAGGGTCAAATTAGAGATAGCACTCACAGGCTGTGTGACCTTGGGCTAATCACTTCACCTTCCTGAGTCTCAGGTTTCCTCCCCTGCAAAATGGGGGCTACACCTCCTCCCTTCCACCACTCCAGTGTGGTGATAAAATGAATCCTAAGCCTATAGCATGGGGTATGGGACACAGCTCCATTCTCAGACCCACACCCAGGATGGAGGGTCCAGTTGGCACCAGTGAGCATGGGGGGCTGAGACCCTACAAAGTAGGCAAGCAGGAACAGTTTGTACAGCAGCTGGAGGTGTGCAGGGGCTTCAACCACTTCGCTTTGGGAGTCTCTCCGGGCCTCCATTTTTCCTCTCATCTACCCAAGCTAGTGCTACCATGTGCTGGCAGGGTGAACGCCTCAGACGCCTGGTCTCCCAGAAACATCACACCTCTATTACTATCCTCGCCACTCACACAGCTAAGGAAATGGAGGTCCAAAGACAGAGAGGGACCTGTTCAAGTCCACATAGCTGGTTCTGGACTCACATCGAATCTGGCTGAGCCCTAGAAAAGGCTGTTTTGTCCTGGAGGCTGGGAGCTCAGAGAGCAGTGAGAACTCCACTCCCAGTCTGCTCCTCTTAGTCCTGGGCTAGGTGGCAAGGGTCAGGTCAGGAGACTCAGGCCAGCTGTCAGGGCTCCCTGCCCAGGTACACAGCCTCCCCCGGGCTTCAGATTTCTAGGTCCATCCATTCTGGCTCCCTGTCGTTGACTCAAGCCTGTGCCTCCACCCATGACCATGCTCCACCCTGTCCTTCCCAGACCCCATGCCCTGGCCTTCTCAGGGACCTGTCCCTCCCTGTGCCTGTAGTGTCCCTGGCCTTCTCCGCCCTCTCCTTTCCAGGGGTCCCTCTTGTCCTTGGTACCCATGCTATTTGCCCACCCACTCCCCCGAGGGTCCTTGGCTATGCCTCCACATAGAACCCACACCCACCAGTCCCTGGGTGCCCCAGTCCTCTCTGACACCCGGAAACCTTCCGTCCTGGACGTCCCCTGCACTGTCAGGGACTCTAAGTCACGACCTTGGTGCTCCCCATACCCCCCCGACCCCTCTGTCCCCTCAGAGTCCCCATTCTCCCAGACACAAGGCCTCCACTGCCCGTCCTCAGGACGCCACCGCCGCCAGCTCTCGCGCCTCCGGCGGCGCCCAGGACGACCCCAAAGCCCTGCGCCCTCGTCCCGCCGCGCCCACCTTTGATGCTGATCCCCAGCCCACCGGCGTCGGCCTTGCGCACGGTCACGCGGCGCCGCTGGAGCAGCAGCGCCTCGGGCGGCTGCGGGGACGCCAAGCCCGGCTCGGCAGCGCCGTTCAGCTGCGCGGGCTCGGGCTCCCGGGCGCCGCCGGGCTCGGGGCCGGGCTCGCCGTCGGCGGGACTCACGGTCAGCGCGTCCTCCGCCAGGCTGAGCAGCACCCGCTGCCACCGCTCGCCGCCAGCTCCCGAGCCCGCCCCGGCGCGCAGCTCCAGCAGCCCGGTGCGCGGGGCGCGCCTGCCCGCCGCCATCTTCGCCTCCCCGGCCCCCGGCCGCCGCGCTCGCCCGTCCCCGCCGTGCCGGCCCGCTGCGACCGAGCGCCCAGGCACAGGGCAGCGGGGGCCCGCCCGGGCCAGCCGCCACCCTCCGCCCGGCCGCCAGGGGAGGAGCCTCGTGGGGCGGGGCCGCGGGGCGTGGTTAGCGGTGGGCGGGTCCTCCGGTAGGGGCGGGGCCAGGACCCGATGGGTACCGTGTGGGGCCGGTCCCGCAAGTGAAGCGGGGAGCATAGGTGCGCATGCTTCGGTGGGTTTCTCCAGGCGGGATCCAGCTCCTGTCAGAGTAGAGGAGCGGGGAGGGGGCCCTAGGTTCCAGGGGACCTGAGCGTCGTGGAGGGTCGCTCACTGGGGTGGGGGTGGGGGGATGCACAAGAACGGGGAGCAGAGAATCCTGGTTCCGAGGGTGAGGTTTTGGACGTACGTGCGTCGAGGTGAGGCTACGTAGGGGCCAGTACAGGCCTTGATTTTAAGAAGTAGACACCTAGTCGTGAGGGCCTGCACCCAGGGACTTTGTGGGTCAGGGATGCCACGGGGCGTTTTTCACGTTTTTCACAGAGTGAGTGCCTCTGGCCTCCAGGGTGCTATTTATCTCCCTGACGCCTCCAAATGAGGTAGGTCCTCAAGCTGCGACCAGATTGACAGCTGGACTCCACCCCTGCACAAGTTGACATGATT
The DNA here is from genome assembly GCF_050624435.1 of Tenrec ecaudatus. Taxonomy (NCBI): domain Eukaryota; kingdom Metazoa; phylum Chordata; class Mammalia; order Afrosoricida; family Tenrecidae; genus Tenrec; species Tenrec ecaudatus. The sequence goes on along the minus strand of NC_134541.1, from coordinate 29,129,011 downwards.
ATGTAACTGCCACAGATAACAAGAAAGCAGCAGCCCAGCCCAGCCCAACTCAAGTCCGTAAGTCCCTCTTCAGACTCAAGCAGCCACATGCAATGCTGCAGAATACCGGAAGATCACAGAAGGTGTGTTCAAAGTCAGTGAGCACTGTTAGTGAAAACAGACCTCTATTGTAAGTTAGATCCGGCTTCCAAGCCTGTATCCATTCCATTCTAGCCCTCCTTTCTGCATCCCACATAGCAGCAAGGAAGGTAACATTCATTCATTCGACAAATAGTTAGCGAACATCCACCATGCGTGTGTCAGGCATTGTACCAAGTTGCAAACAAGGCAGATGAGTCCCACCTCATAGAAGATATCCTGGGAGGCAGGGTGGTAGGATTAAAACCATGGCCTTTGGATTCGATTTCCTGACCACAAATGCTCACTGTGCTAATTCCTATCTGTGTAGCTTTGGGCAAGCTACTGAACCCTTAAATGTTCATAATCATGATATATGTATAATAGGGATTGTGAAGAGGAATAAATAGAAGAATGTTGGCTAACCAATTAGCACAATCTCTGTACATACTAAGTATTCCAAAAATATTAATTGCAATATTCTCGGGAAGCAGACATCAATGAAATCGCTTTAGTTCCAGGCAATATGTGCACGAGGAAGTAGGGATGGAAGTTGAAATAAAAAATGAATATATAAAAGAAAGGAAGAAAAAGGAGGCAGGCAGAAAGGAGATGGGGAGAGGGGAAAAGAGTATACAGTACAGTATTGTACATCTTCATTGATATTTATTCATCTGTGCTGAAGATGGGGGTCAGCTAGAGAAATCTGGAGTAAACCAATTGTGATAAAGGGGCATATCCTGCTTGACCTTTGAAAACTTTGCTTCATTCGATGTGTAAAGAAGAGAGAAGGGGGCTCAGGCAGGAGGCAAGAGGCCAGGGGCCCGGGTGGGTGAGGCTCCTTTCCCAGTACCAACGCCTGTAGCCAAGCCCTTAAAAGTCCCCCCACGTACTGCCCTGCTTAAAAAAGAATTAATGAGCCCCAGACAAACTGGGTGGGAAAGAGGCTTGGTGCAGAGTTCCCTCCCTGGGGCAGGGGGGAGGGGGCTCTTCTCTGTGGTTATATTGGGAGGGGAGGAAGAAGAGGTGTGGGCAGAATAAAAGAAGGCCAGCACTGAAGGAAGAGGGGAGAGGAGCCAGAGATGTGGTACACATATGTGTCTCTACATGAACACATGTTTGTGCATATGTACCTATGCATGTATGGGGTGTGTGTGTGTGTATTAGTATGTGTGTGAATTCTAGAGCAGCAGCAGGAATGAACTGTGCAATCGGCCACACCCAGGATCCCTGTAGCTGCAGGAATGTTGCACTCCTGCACTGTGGTCAGCTGATGCTTCCCTGCTGTGGCTCAGAAACTGGTCTCTCTTCTCTCTCTCTCTCTCTCTCTCTCTCTCTCTCTCTCTCTCTCTCTCTCTCTCTCTCACACACACACACACACACACACACACACACACACACACAGTCTTGGATCTCCACACAACCCCAGAGGCAGGGCTTCCAGGGAGACCAGTTCGCCCCCAAGGGGACTGGAAAGGGAAAGAACACAGGTAGGGGAGCTACCCAGACACCCTTGACAAATTCTCACAAAAGGCTGGAAGACCAAGAGTCACAAGGGAGGCTCTAGGCCCGGGTCCAAGGGCAGAGCACAGAGGTTCCTTTAGCTGTGCCTGTCAGGCCCAGTAGTAGCAGTAATACTGAAAGCTAGCCTAGTGGTGTGCTTGCAATTCTAAGTGCTTTCCACAGAGCACTGGTTTTAAACCTCAAGACAAACCTCAGAAATAGGTCTCAGAAATAGGTCCCTTTAGGCAGCTGAGGCTCAGAGACCTGAACTATGAATTCCAGGCAGCCTAGGCCTGGAGCTCACTGGGAGGCCCCACTCCTCCAGGGAGAGGTTTGGGTCTTAGTGGAGGGTGGGAGGGGACGATACACATGACTATGCACTGTGACTTCTCCAGATGGGATGCACAGAAATCCAGCTGACTACATCTGTGGGAAGAGGCCGTGGAGAAGCTCAATATCAGCAGCTAAAGGAGCTAAGTGTAGAACAGACCAAAAGATCAAAGTGGATGTCAGAGGAGGCTCTGAAATTAACCTCCAAGTCACACTGAAGGCTTTAAAAGCAAGACTCCAGGAATTGACAGAACCCCAATTGTCATGTTTCAACTTGCTGATGAAGCATTGAAAATACTCACGTATCTACGCCAAGAAATCTGGAAAACAGATATATCTCGCCAACTGGCTGGAAGAGATCCATATTTGTACCATTCCAAAGAAAGGTGACCCAACAGAAGGCACAGATTATGGAGCAATATCATTCATATAACATGCAAATAAAATTTTGCTGAAGATCGTTTAACAGTGGTTGCAGGGAGCTGCCAGGAATTTGGGCCAGATTCAGAGAAGGACAGGGAACAAGGGCTATCACTGCTGATGTCAAATGGGCCTTGGCTAAAAGCAGAGAAGCCTAGAAAGATGTTTACTTATGTCTCATTGAATATGCAAAATATTTGAGTGTCTGACTCAATAGCAAACTATGAGTGACCTTGAGAAGAATGGGGATTACAAGGCATTTAGTTGTGTTCATGCAAAACCTGTATAAGCATCCAAAGACAGTGTGTGAACAGAACAGGGAATACCGCTTGGTTTAAAATCAGGAAAGGCATGCATCAGGGTGGTACCCTCTCACCATATTTATTCAATCTGTGTGCTGAGCAAATCCTCGGAGACGCTGGACTCTATGAAGGAGGCATCAGGATGAGAGGAAGACTTAATAGCCTGCAACATGTAGGTAAAAGCGAGGAAGACTTGAAGCACTTGTTGATCAAGATCAAGAATCGTAGCTTTTATATCGATGTGAATGGGACCCAAAGCCCATCTGTAGACAATTGGACATCCCCTTACAGGAGGGTCACAAGGAAGAGACCAGCCAGTCAGGGTGCAGTACAGACTGATGAAACACAACTTTCCTCGAGTTCTTTAATGCTCACACACACACACACACACACACACACACACACACAGTCATGACCCCAATTCTACCTTACAAATCTGGCTAGATCAGAGCATGTACATGGGTACAGACAAGAACTCACAACACAGGGAATCCAGGACAGGCAGACCCCTCAGGACCAATAATGAGAGTAGCAATACTAGGAGGGTAAGGGGACAGTGGAGGGGAGAAAAGGGTAACTTATCACAATGGTCTACATATAACCCTCTCCCAGGAGGATGAACAACAGAAAAGTGGGTGAAGGGAGACCGTGGTCAGTGTAAGACATGAAAAAAATAATAATTTATAAATTATCAAGGGATAATGAGGGAAAGAGGGTGGGGGTGGGGGGAAATGATACCAAGGGCTCAAGTAGAAATAAAATGTTTTGAAAATGATGATGGCAACATACGAACAAATATTCTTGACACCATGGATGTACATACGGATTGTGATAAGAGCTGTTCGAGCCCCCAATAAAATGATTTTTTAAAAGGGAGCATAGCCCTCAATATGGATTATAACTTAATATAAAGAAAAGCAAAATCCTCACAACTAGACCAATAAATAACATCATGATAAACGGAGAAAAGATTGAAGTTGTTTAGGTTTTTGTCTTGCTTAGATCTACAACCAATGTTCATGGAATCAGCAGTCAAGATCCAAGGATACATTGCACTGAGTAAAGCAACTGCACAAGACCTCTTGAAAATGTTGCAACCAAGGGTGTTACTTGAGGCCTAAGATGCACCTGACCCAAGCCACGGCATTTTCATCACATCACCCACATATGAAAATTGGACATGGACTAAGGAAGACCAGAGAAGAATGGTGCCTTTGAACTATGGTGCTGGTGCGGAATTTGAAAGTGCCTGGACTGCCAAAAGGACAAATAGATGTCTTAAAAGAAGTACAACTGGAATGCTCCTCAGAAGCAAGGATGACGAGACTTCATCTTGCATACTTTGTACATGTTATCAGGAGACAGCAGGCCCTGGGAAAGGACATCCTGCTTGGTAGAGTAGAGGGGCAGCAGAAATGAGGAAGGACCAGACCAGATGGATTGACACAGTGGCTGCAACAATGGCCTTGGACATAACGATTGTGAGGATGGTGCAGGACTAGGCAGAGTTCTCTTCTGTTGTCCACAGTCACCATGGGTCGAGAACTGGCTCGAAGGCCCCTAACAACTACAGCACCACGAGATTCTCATCTGTGCCCCCACCCTTTGAGGACAGGAACTTGCCTACCTTGTTCATTGATGTAGCCAAGCATCTAGCACAGTGGCTGGCATAGGATAGATGCTCAATAAATATCTATGGAATGAGTGAAGGGTAATAGGACCTTATCCCCTGAAAGATAGGTAGAGGGGTTGGTCTTCCAAACTGAACATCCATCCTAGGCAAAGGCATGGAGGGGACTAGGCTCAACATTTCACAACACTGGGGGGCCTCAGTGAGCTTGCTCTGTTCATGTAAGCTGTGTATTGCCTCCCATTAGGGCCCAGCACAGGTCTTAATAAATAAATATAGAAGTCCAGTAGTGTTTGTTGAACAAACGATGAACACCAGAACAGAGTTGAGGTTTCTTTTTGGAAATCTTTCAGTATCATTGGTTCTTGAGAATATGCTACCTCTAAAAATGGTTGAATGTAGACTAGTTCAATAGTTTGCCATAGGATCTTTCAATATTGCCACTCAAGCCTTGACTTTTTCCTTCGGCTTGATATGTACTGAATGTGTTTCTAATCCAAGTCTTTGCACATTCCATTATAATACTTTGCTTTGTCTACTCAAGCTGTCCTTTGAAATGTTCTGTTCGGGTTTTTTAATTTTTTTAATCATTTTATTGGGGACTCGTACAACTCTTATCATGATTCATACATCCATCCGTTGTGTCGAGCACATTTGTACATTTGAGCCCTTGGTATCAGCTCATTTTTCCCCTCCCTCCCCGCTCCCCTTCCCTCATAAACCCTTGATAATTTATAAAGTATTATTATTTTGTCATATATATATATATATTTTTTAGTCCAAGGATTGTTTGTTGGCTTTTAGGAGTGTTTTCCAGTCCAGTCTGTTGGGGCACCACGCCCTGGCCCCAAAGTCCACTTTCAGCATTCCCTGGGGACCTCGCTGCTCCATTCCCTTGCTGTTCCGCTGCACTCGGTGTGGTGGGATCGGAAGCAATTCCCACACTGTGTCTCCGGTGCTGTCCCCTGCAGGGCCATGGGTCAGTGAGGGACGTCATATCTCATAGTGGGGCTGGCCATGTGGTCCTCTCCATGGACTGGCTGCTCTAATTGGGGTCATCGTCCTCAAGGCCTGGTGGGCCAGGATGTGCTCCACTCTCTCCTACTCCCCCTTCATCTGCTCCCATGTGCTCTGATCAGGTATGTCCCTCTCCCAGAGCTGCAGATTCAAAGCCGTCCTTTGAAATGAATTCTTCTGGGGGGAGGGGCAGGCATCCACTTAATATTTGGTACTGGGGCCAGCCTCCCAGACCTCTCCACTGGTTCCCTATTCCACGCTGGAATGTTGCATTCACACCTTGAGGCACTGGGTTGAAGTCTGGTCCCACTTTCCCTGTGGAGATATAAACAATACCCTCCCCTTGGGTGGGTTAGTGCCCCATGCCCTCGCTCCCTTTTTCTTCCTTAAATTCATCCTTTTTTGTGTGTGTCATATCTTACACTGTCCGACGTCTCCCCTCACCCACCCCTCTGCTGTCCACCCCCCAGGTAGGAGGTTAGATGTAGATCCTTGTAATCGGTTCCCCCTTTCCACCCCACCCTCCCAGTATCCCCACTCCCACCACTGGTCCTTAAGGGATCATCTGTCCTTGATTCCCTGTGTTTCCAATTCCCATCTGTACCAGTGTACTTCCTCTGGTCTAGCCAGATTTGTAAGGTAGAATTGGGATCATGATAGTGGGGGGAGGAAGCATTTAGGAACTAGAGGAAAGTTGTATGTTTCATCGTTACTACACTGCACCCTGACTGGCTTGTCTCCTCCCCGTGACCCTTCTGTAAGGGGATGTCCAGTTGCCTACAGATGGGTCTTGGGTCCCCAATCTGCACACTCCCCCTCATTCACAATGACTTGATTTTTTATTCTTTGATGCCTGATCCCTGATCCCTTTGATATCTCGTGATTGTTCGGCTATACTTCATCATTTCTTCCATGTGTTTAACTACTGAATAACCTTTACTTTCTTTTCAGTCTTCTTAATGACCTTTTGCTTTCTTCATGTATGATGTCCTTTTGTGTGTGGGGGGAGGGGGAGGAAGCCAGAACTTTTATTTCAGGACAGTAGTCAAACGAAGTAGTTTACAAAGGAGGTTTTCTCAGGCTGCAGCTGCCTCCTTGGCTGCCGTCTGCTCAGGCAGCATCCTCTGCTTCTGCTGGGCCTGGCACTTGTGGGCTGAGTGGTGAGCTCCCTCCCAGGCCTTGGGAGCTTTGGACACTTGTGTGATCTGCTCCAACTCCCGGGCGGGCGGCACAGTTCTGCATATAGCTCTCGCCCTCCCGCTGCTGGCTGGCCCTCAGCCTCTCTTGCACAATGTTGGCAATCTCCTGGTCAACTTTGTAGTCCCTCCGCCACTGCATCGCGGCTTCTCACATGCTCAGGACATCCTTTTCCTGGCACTCAGTGGTGTCGGGCACGCGGCCGAACTGCCGGTGGTAGTAGCAGGTCTTGTTCTTGGCGTGCTGCTGCTCCATGAAGTCTTACACTCCCGAGGGTCACGGGCCGGTCCACGAGGCGTTCGAAGGCCTTGGTCACGTAGGTGATGGATGGGGTTGGGCAGCGAGGTCTGCGGAGAGGGTGCTGGTGTGCGGCATGGGGGTTCCGGTATATGCCCATGGCCCAACCCGGCATGTGTGATGCTCTTGATACCCTCCCACAGTCCACCAGGTCTCCTGCTGCTTGTGTTCAATGAGTGCAAGCTCTTTTAGGAATGTCTAAAAAATCAGGTGGGATCTACGGAAGGTCAGATTTTCGTTCTCGTCGTCGACTTAGTTTAATTTTCTTCAACTTCAACCTGAACTGACATAGGAGCAATTGATGGTCAGTTCTACAGTCAGCCCTGACCTCGCTTTGGCTGACGATACATCCCTTCACACAGTCGTCGGCGCCGTACGTTCTATCTGGTGAAGTCCATGGTGTAGTTACCATGTATGTGGTTGAAAAAGAGGTATTTGCAATCAATGAACAAGTCCATCGCCTTGCAAAATTCTATCATGTGATCTCCGGCTTCCTTTCCGTTACCAAGGCCATATTTTCCCACCATTGTTCCCTCCACTTTGTTTCCAATGTTTGCATTCCAATCACAAGTAATTATCAGTGGATCTTGATTGCATGTTTAATCAATTTCACACTGAAGATGTTAGTAGAAGTCTTCAATTTCTTCATCACTACTAGGTAGTAGGTGCTTAAATTTTAATAATCCTTATATTCGCTGAATTTCTTTGTGTTCTGCAGTAACATGATTTCGTGTCAACTGGATAAATACAATCTCAGAGGGGAGTCTAGCCTATCAGTCAGGTCACAAAGTCACACACTCCAGGAGGATCCTGGGAACTCCCTCCCTGGAGGTGGGACACACTCTCTCTCTGCTTCACCTTCCTGTTGACAAGCCACATGGAGCCACGCTGATGGCAACCAGAGCCCCGGAGATGCGTCCACCGCCATTGGATGCACAGGACTTTGCACCACCGGCCTGTGATCCCCCTGCATTTGACATTATTGCATGTGTCTGACCAGGAATTCATGGGCTAATATCGGACTTATGGGCTAATGTTGAGCTTAGGGACTTGATCTGAACTGGATTGGGATGTTTTATTGATGCATAATTACTTCTTGATATAAAGTTCTCTCATATATATTGACTATCTCTGGATTTGTTTCTCTAGTCAACCCAGACTAACACATTAGCATAGAGATATTATCCTATCACAGACAGCATTGCACTTCAAGATCGAGCTGGAAATGTTTTTTACGATGAATGTGCTGCCATTCCTCTTGAATTGGTCATTCCTGGAATGGTAAAAACCATATGATTGTCTGATTCAAAATGGTCAATACCAGGCCATTTTAGCTCAGTAAAGCTTAGGATGCCAATTTTATGCATTCCATTTCATTTTTTGATGACTTCTAATTTTCCTAGATTCATATTTTGCACATTCCAAGTTCTGACGATTAATAGATGTTTGTATCTGTTTCTTTTCATTTTGAGTTTAGGAGGCTAGAAACTTAACATCAGGGCCCCGACTGCAGGGGAAGGCTTTCTCTCTCTGTCAACTGGGGGGAAGGTCCTTGTCATTAATCTGAACCCACATTTAGGAGCTGCTCAAAACAGGGACCCATAGCCAAAGGATACGTCCTGCTCCTGGCTCTTCCTCCTTCGTGGTCATAGTCCCTTATTCTCCCCATTCCTTCTCTTTTTCCCTTTATCTTTTGTAAGATAAGAAAGGTGATAGGTGCTCCACCCCAGGAGAAACTCCCCTGGCATGCCCTGAATCATGATACTGCCTCCACGCTAATCCCCTTACAATTGATGGGTTGAGCCTCTCAGCTCACATTCAGGGATCATTACACAACTGCTAAGTTATCTTATTACATGATTGCCAAATCACTGAGATTAATCGCCCAGCCATGTTGACACACATTTTGTGGAGACACAATTCAATCCACGACAATGCACAAGATTGGGCACAAGGATCAAGCAAGAGAATTCCAAATAATTTCTCGTGATAGTATTTCCCTCAAGGAGGCAAGGCATAACTCCTCATGTGTGGGCTTTGCCTAGTGCTTTCCTTCCAAAGAATACGAAATGAAGAGAGCTGGGGGGAATCATTCTAGCCTAAAGAACGCGGCAAACGCTCCCTCAGGCCCGCAAGGCTGGCATCAATCACATGAATAATGTGACTCTTGATATAATATTATGAAAGTAGCCTTTTACCTCTGTAGGCTTCTTTCCAAAAATCTATAACTCCATCCTGATCAGGAGAAAAACATCAGTTTCATCTCAATAATGGGAAATTCTACAAAATACCTGACAGTTAGCCTCAAAATGGTCAAGGCCCTGACAAATAAAGGAAGCCTGAGAAACTGTCACCGCCAAGAGAAGCCTAAGGAAACATGAAAATGAAACGTAAGGGGGTATGGTGAGCACCATCCTGGAAGAGAAAAGGGGCATTAGGGGTTACAGGTTGAATTGTGTCCCCCAGAAATAGAGATCATAAATCCTGACCCCCTGTACCTGTGGGTACAATCCCTTTTGAGAATCGTTTTCTTTAGTTTTTCTTCCTGGGACCATAATCAGTAGAGAGTGTGAGATGTGAGAGAGCAGATGAGAGGGGGAAAAAACAAGAGCAGATTAAACACAGAAGAAAGTAAACACAGATGGGGCAAGACGGATGCTAAGCCACGTGAAAATCACTGAAAACCCAAGGAAGGAAGCCGGTGAGGGACAAGGACCTTCTGAATATAGAAAGAAAACCTTCCCCTGGAATCGGGGACCTCAATTCAGACTTCGAGTCTCCTAAACGGTGAGGCGGGGGGATTCTTAAGACAAAGTTTTTTGCGAGTCCTAGGGGGTCATGTAACTAAATGTGGGGGTCTCAACAAATTTGGCAATGGTAAGTGATTTCTGAACACACAACGATCACGATTTAATTCAAAATCATATGTAATGAGGCTCACATGCTTCTGGTGGCGTTTGCCCGTGTTGAAATTTCTGGGGCAAAAAGGGGTTGTGAGTACAAGTTTAAGAAGCCTTGGTTTCAGCTTCCCACGTGTGCTATTTCTGTTAGCCCTCGCTAACTAAGACCCAAGGTCAGATTTAAGGACACCGAGGACTAACAATCAAGGATAAAGTGTCACCAGTGGTTCATTAGTTGGAACAAAAGCACAATCATAAATAAGATGTTAGTAAAGGAAGAAACTCAATGTGAAGTATATTCCGACTATGTACTAACCTCACAGTATGTTGGTGAATCTAAAAGTGTTCCAGAAAGGAAAGTTTATATTTTAAAAGCCATTCGAGTTTTATAATTTGGCAGTTCCTCAAATATTAAACAGTTACCATATGGCCCAACTCTCCCACTCACAGGTGTGCACCCAAGAGAAACATACACGTTTTAAAAATAGAAACCTGTGATAGTTAGGTTTTGTGACAAGTGACGGGGCCAACATTCTGAATGGTTTGGCATTTGAGGCCTACTAACCCCCCACAAGGTGATCTAACATAATGTAATCAACTCCATGATAAGATCTGCTATGGGCAGCCAGGCAGCTGTAAGAAGATTAGGCTGGGCTGCAATCCCCTTATACAGGTCACAGCCCTGATGCAATTGAAAGTAGGTAGCAGGGTGTGGTCTGCTTCTTAGATCTAAGTAGATGCTGTGGATGCTCTTTTCCTGACTCTGGACCCTGCCTCTGGCTCGTTGACCTCCAGTTCTTTGGACCTGAGCCAACGGCCTGACATATTGCCTGCCCATGCCAGAAGCTATCAGCGACCTGCCCTCTGACCTGCTGGCCTTGAATCCATCTGCCCCTGGCAGGCAGCCTGTGGTGTTCCTGCCAACCCAGGGTTCACCAGCCCCTGAGGCTACGCGAGTAGAGACAAGCCTCCAGTTTAAGATCTGACCTGTGGACGTGACACTGGGCTGGATTTATCTGCTCTTACAACTGTGTATACTTTTCATGACAGAAATTTCCTTCAATAAATATATGTCGCTGGTTTGGCTTCTCTAGAGAAGCCAGCCTAATACAATGCTCATGATAAAGTGAAATATACCCACACAAAACTTGTGCATGAACGTTTACAGCAGCGCCTTAGTCATAATAGCCAAAAGATGGAAAGAACCCAAATATTCCTCCGCTGATGGATGGATAAACAAAATGTGACTCACCCATGCAATGGATTTCTACCCAGCAGCAAAAAAATGAGTACTGATTCACACTACCACATGAAAGCACATCAAAAACAATAAGCTATGTCCAAGAAGCTGATTACCAAAAGCTAATGCAAAATGATATTATTTTATGATACCATTCACAGATCATACATGGTCTAATATTGTATCGTAACATTGATGTTAAAGGTATAAAATGGAAAAATCAATAGAAACAGAAAATAGGTCAGTACTCACCTAGGGCTGGAGATGGAAGGAAGATGGGGAAGGGAAGTGACTCCTATGGTACGCAGGGTTTCTTTCGGGGTTGATGAAAATGTTCTAAAATTAGATTATGATGATAGATGCAAAACATGGTAAATAAACTAAAATTTGCTGAACTAGTGACTTTCCAGTATGTAAATGATGAAGTTGCATATATAAAAATAATTCTAAATTATTTATAGCTTATTATTATACCCTGGTGACAGTGGTTATGACTGGGTGGCAATCCACAAGGTGAGCAGTTGGAAACCAACAGCAGCTCCACAGGGGCTTTCTACTCCTGTAAAGAGTTAGTCTTGGCGATGGGGAACTAGATCTGTGTGCATATATGTATAGGTTTAGTATTAAGGTAGCAGATGGACATTGGGCCTCCACTCAAGTACTCCCTCAATGCAAGAACACTTTGTTCTAATAAACTGGCATTCTGTGATGCTCACCTTCCTGACACAATCACTGAAGACAAAGTGGGTGCATAAGAAAATGTGGTGAAAAAAAAAGAAAATGTGGTGAAGAAAGCTGATGGTGCCTGGCTATCAAAAGATATAGCATCTGGGGTCTTAAAGGCTTGAAGGTAAACAAGTGGCCATCTATCTCAGAAACAACAAAGTCCACATGGAAGAAGCACACCAGCATGTGTGATCACGAGCTGTCAATGGGATCAGGTATCAGACATCAAAGAACAAAAAATCATATCATTGTAAATGAGGGGGGAGTGCAGAGTGGGGACCCAAAGCCCATCTGTAGGCAAGTGGACATCCCCTTACAGAAGGGTAACAGGGAGGAGACGAGCCAGTTAGGGTGCAGTACAGCAACGATGAAACATACAATTTTCCACTATCATAATTTTGATTCTACCTTCCAAATCCTGGTAGACCAGAGGATGTACACTGGTACAGATAGGAACTGGAAACACAGGGAATCCAGGACAGATAAACCACACAGGACCAATAATGAGAGTAGCAATACCAGGAAAGTAAGGGGAAGGCAAGGTAGAAAGGGGGAACTGATCACAAGAATCTACATATAACTCCCTCCCTGGGGGACGGACAACAGAAAAGTAGGTGAAGGGAGATGTTGGACAGTGTAAGACAAAATAATAATAATTTATAAATTATCAAAGGCTCGGGAGAGAGGAGGGACAGGGAGGGAGAGGAAAAATGAGGAGCTGATACCAAGGGCTCAAGTAGAAAGAAAATGTTTTGAGAATGATGATGGCAACAAGTATACAAATGTGCTTGACACAATAGATGTACGTATGGATTGTGATAAGAGTTGTATGAGACCCCAATAAAATGAGTTAAAAAAAGAAAGAAAATGATGGTGGTAGCGATTGTACAATGATGCTTGATCTAATTGAATTATGGATTGTTACAATATCTGTAAGAGCTCCCAATAAAATGATTTTTTAAAGGGTTAGTCTTGGAACTGTATCTGCTTTTAAATTCTGTGAAGTTCATTTATCAAAAATAATTTACACAAATATAAAGTGAAATGTTTCAAATTCAAGGTAATGTAATGTAGTGTTTGTAAGATACTCTTGTCTAATATTATGCAGTAGTATCTTGATTTGTACAATATTAAAATGACTTCATTCTAACACCCACTGATCTAGATTAATTGTGTAAGTTCAGATTTAAGATTATGGGAAAGAGTGCTTGTAATACTTGTGCACGTATTGGAAGTTCAGTCTGGTTTGAAAAGAGTAATTTAACTGTTGGGTGCCAGGAAATAGGTTTTCTCATAGTCCACTGCCAGCCCTGGGCAGGCCGTCATACCTGGCACAGAACATTAACTGTTCACCTTATTAACAGAGAGGTGAATAGCTTTGAGATAAAGTTTTAGAGAAAATTTTTTAAAAAGAGTTTGTCTTGGAAACTCACGAAGGCAGTTCTCCCCTGTTCTATAGGATCACTATGAGTTGGCATGGCCTCGAAGGCAGTTGATAAGATAGCAAGTAGGAAAGATTTATACTTTTTAAACCTTAAAAGAATCTACTGCCCTACTTATGTGCCCAAATATGATAGAGGAGCTGTAGAATGGATTGTCCAAGTACTCTTGTCCTGTCTGGTTTGAGATTTACACGTAAACAAGTACCTAAAAATTGATCATCTCTTTTATTTATTATTTTAAATGGAATGATTCAAAAGTAACAGAAAACCATGGGCATCAAAGCAGATTTTGCTACAGCCTTGTCTTATTTTATTATTATTCATTAGCTGGGAGAGTTACATTTCAGACTATCTACCCTGAGCCGAATTCAACAGTTCCACCCATTCATCAATCCCCACACCTGTGTTCTATCCCACGTTGCCTCCTCCGGGATCTTTTTGCCCTCTGTGCGCTTCTGTCCTCCTTCATTCCCAAGTCTACACCTGTCAACTCTCTAATCCAGGGACTCGCCACCGCTACCACCCTTCCCTCCCAGCTGCCTTGGGAACAACCTCCTACGTCTGTCTTGTTGGAATGCCAGTTCGGGGTCGATGTTTATCCGTAGAGTAGAGCAGCTATCTCTTCCTTTCTCAGCAGCTCAGTAACATGTTTGTTGAGTTTATCCAGGCTTCTTTTAGTTTTTTGTTTGAACTATTTTGAGCAGGAGGGTGGGTCGGAGCATGTAATCCTCTAAACTCTTGACCGATTTCTATTTTTAGAAGATCTTCTGGGGCTTGGGAAAACATGGGGGAATCGACAAGGGTGATAGCTGAACAACATGACAGCCACCAGTTAATGACACAGAACAGTATGCGTGAGAATGCTGGGGTGCAAAGGTTTTGTTATGTGTGTACAAGAGGCTCAAAAAAATTCATGGGAAATGAGAATGAAACAATAATGGAATGATCAGGGCGTTTTTCTTCTAGCTTTTTGACATCTCTTCACATTTACCACAATTTTTTTTTTAATATGGAACGCTTCACGAATTTGCGTGTCATCCTTGTGCAGGGGCCATGCTAATCTTCTCTGTATCGTTCCAATTTTAGTATATGTGCTGCCGAAGCGAGCACGTTACCACAATTTTTTTTAATGTTTTTAATCCCTCTGGCTACCAAATAGAGAATGGACAACATGATGGGGAGCGGGCAGGGGACTAAGGAGGAACTTTAGCAGAGTACCCAGGTTTACCCATTGCTATGTGACAGCTCCAAAACACAGCAGCTTAAAACAACAGTCAGTTTGGTTATTCATAGATCTATAAATTTGGGAGGCTCAGTGGGGCCAGTTTGGCTCTACTACGCATAGTACCAGATGGAGTGATTTGGGTGCTGGGAGATCCACTTTCCGGATGGACACTCACATGGCTATCAACCTGATGTGGGCTCTTCAGGTGGGCACGCACACTGTGGACGTCCTTTCCTCTCCACAGGCTGCCTGGGTTGCCTCCCAACATGGCAGCTGGGTTGTAAGAGAACAAGGTACAAGGTGGAAGGACCTTGTTCTCATGGTCTAGCCTTAGAAGTCACATGACATCTTTTCTGTTGAATTCTATTAGTCAAGGTAATCACGCGGTTCTCCCTAGATTCTAGAGGAGGAAAATCTGACTCACCTCCGGATGGGAAAATGACCCAATTCTAGAAGGACATGGTGTATGTATAGACAGTGTTAGACCGTCATGGGAAATACAATATGCACAGAGGCTGTTGGCATTGTCTAGGAGACAAACAGAGGTGTGTTGGGTTGGGGAGGGCGGGTACCACAGCAAGGATGCGCAGCAGTGAACATAGTTAAGAGGCCCTGAGGAGGTAGGATTGCTAAGACTTGCTGATGGTTTAGGTGAGCATATGAAAGGTAACAGTCCGAAGACACCTGAGGAGAAAGCGTCAAGCAGGAAGGAGGGGTCGGAGGTGAGCCCTGGCAAGAAATCAAGAAGAAGAGAGAGAGTGTGTAGATGACCAGCTCAGAATGGTTTGCTGTGAACGTGGCAGAAAAATGAGACATTTTGAGGAGCTGATACCAAGGGCTCAAGTAGAAAGCAAATGTTTTGAGAATGATGATGGCAACAAATGTACAATGGATGGATGTATGGATCATTATAAGCGTTGTATGAGCCCCCAATAAAATGATTTAAAGAAAAAAAAGAGAGAGATTTGCTTGTGCAGTGAGTGGGGTGGGGTGATCATGATGGGTTTGCTCTTGCACCAGGCCCTAATCCTGGGCTTCTTGCCTCTGGCCCCGGGGCAAGAAAACATGCTCAGGGGTTGATGGTGATGCTGCTGGGCCTTGACGGTGCACACATGGCTGGTATGGGAGCAGAGGGGACAGGAGCCAGGGCAAAGGGTGGTTGGTTGGTTTCCTGGCAATAAGGAGGGGACCAGGAAGATATTCACACTGGTAGAGATATATACAGAGTCACGGGCTGAGAGATCTTTCAGGAACTAGAGGTCCAAGTGGGGCAACAGTGGGGGCCTGCCAACTGGCTGCCCACCCAGCCCAGTGCTGGCCCCTCGCAGAAGACCCAGACCACAGGCCGGGACAGAACCATGCTAGGTGTCCACATCCAAACTGTTCACCTAAAGTGCCAGGAGAGGGCAGCAGAGAGTCGAGGCAGGCTGGTCATCCCAACTGGTAGCAAGACTTGGGCACTGCAAAGAGGAACAGACCTTGTGAGATTGTCACTTCTAAAGCACTGTCCCCCTTCCTGGTCCCTGTGAGAATGACACACCCACTTTACAGATGGTGACGATAATAATGATTGTTGCCAGTATGATCCCCAACACTGTCTACTGAGCCCATCCCAGCGCCCCTCCTTTTTGTTTTCGAATTTTTGTCACGCCACTCACCTTGAGCAGGTGCCCTGAGCTCTCTGAGCCTCAATGGCATCATCTGTAAAGTGGGGGCAGTGATAGTACCTAGAGGCTCGGTTTTCATTTAAATAAGGCAATGGATCCACAAGAGCACATTACGTGCACAGTAGATTTAAAACTAAAAAAACGAGTTAGGCTCTTGAAGTTGCATTGCTCCTGTGCAGCCCTTACTCGGGTCTGCCACTCGGGTCAGCAAACACCTTCACCTTCACCAAGGAAGCCTAGGATCCGAGAGGAAAGAAAACCCAGCTTCTAAAGGGGAGGAAAACTGCACCCCGACTCCCAGACACGGGCCAGCGTGCGGCTTGGAACAGTCAGCCTCTCGGTTCAGTTTCTTCTGAAAAACTGAGATCGTGAGGCTGCCCACCGCCTGGGTTGTTGAAGGAGCCCTTGGTAGTGCAGTGGGTTACAGTGGGCTGCTGACCACAAGGTCAGCGGTTCTAACCCAACAGCTGCCCCCAGAGAGAAAGATAAGGCTTTCTAATCACAAAGAGATACATAGCCTCGGAAACTCACAGGGCCAGTGCTACGCCGTCCTGAGTCAGAGTCAACTGGGCCAAGTGGGGAGCAAAAACCAAAATGAAGGTTGTTTTGTTCATTAGGATGAAGTAAGGTAAGATCTTTGTCGTGGGTTGGGTTCTCTATAGAAGCAAGACAATGGAGCTTATGTATAGATGAGGGGGGTACCCCAATAAAAGACAGATTTTTTTCTCCCAAAGCTATGTATATATTGGCTCTTTTTTTAATTAACAATTTTATTGGGGGGCTGTGTTAGCTTGGGTAAACTAGGGAAACAAATCCACAGAAACTCATATGGATGAGAGAGTTTTACATAAAGGATAAGTGTACATTAAGAAAGCATTCCAACCCAGTGCTGCTCAATCCCCTAAGTCTAACATTAGCCCATATATCTGACACCTATCTACACAGTCCTCCTCCATCTCACAAAACACACGCAATGACGCCGACTGCAGGAGGAAGCTGAATCATTGAGCAGGTAAGCATCTCAGCGCTGGCCGGGGTCTCCACACAGCTTCTCCAGCACCCAGGCCTGCATCTGGGTAAGTCCATGTGACTTCTCCTCAGGGATGTCTTTCAGGAAGTGAGCCTTGCCAGTTGAAGCAGGGAACTGGCTAAGACAGCTGCACCCTGGTCCGACCATCAGAAAGCAAGAGACCCAAGAACCAGAAAGGTGAGGCTTACTGAACCATTTAGCTCTCTTACTGAACCAATTAATCTCACATGTGTTTTTCAGCCAGGTTGGCACAATAAACCTTAACTATCTCAGGGACTCTTACAAATCTTTTAACAATCCATCGTTCAACTGTATTAAACACGCTTGTACATATGTTGCCATCATCATTTTCAAAGCATTTTCTTTCTACTTGAGCCCTTGATATCAGCTCCTCGTTTTTCTCCCTCCCTCCCACCCTGGTGAATCTTTGATCAATATATATTATTATTTAATGTCTTACACTGTCTGTTGTCTCCCTTTACCCCTACCCTCATGAAATCGATACTCCTACTACTATTTCTGAGGGGTTTATCTGTCCTGAATTCCATATGTCCAGAGTTTTATTATTATTATTAAATACTTTTATTGAGGGCTCTGATATCTCTTATCAGAATCTATACACTCATCCATTGTGTCAAACACATTTGTACACTTGTTGCCATCATCATTTTCAAAGCATTTCCTTTCTACTTGAGCCCTTGGTATCAGCTCCTCATTTTTCCCCCCTTCCTCCCGCAGTGTCGAGAGTTCTTATCTATACCAATGTGTGTACTCCAGTCTAGCTGGATTTGTAAGGTAGACCTGGGTCATGGGAGTGGGGGATGATGCATTCAGGAAGTAGAGGAGTGATGTGTGTTTCCTCAGTGCTAGACTGCACCCTGGTTGAATCATCCCTTCCTTGTGACCCTTCTGTGGGGGGATGTCCAATTGGCTACAGATGGGCTATGGGTTTCCACTCCAACCCTACTCTTTCACATTGATATAATTGTTTTGGACCTTTTGATACCTGATACCTGCTCCCGTCGACACCTCATGATCACACAGACTGGTGTGCTTCTTCCATGTGGGCTTACTTGCTTCCCTGCTAGATGGCTGCTTGTTTAACTTCAGGCCTTTAAGACCCCAGACCAAAGCTATGTATTTTTTTTAAATGTAAACAACCTTATCACCTTCAACGTACTTTCCATTACACTTAATACATTTGTCAAATCTGCTATTCCATTCTGGAAACATTTTTCAGACTTATCTGTTTGGATGGCTGACAGTACCGCCCTCGTTTTTTTCTTCACCTCAGTGTTGTCAAATCGCTGCCCTTTCATGTCTCTCTTCATTTGAAGAAACAAAAAGAAATTGAATGGAGTGAGGTCGGGTGAGTAAGGTGCATGAGGCAAGAGAGGCATGCTGTTTTTTTGCCAAAAACTGGAGCACTGAGATAGATGGCTGAGTGAGCAGGTGCATTGTTGTGGTGGCAAAACCAGTCCCCCGTCTGACACAAATCAGGCCTTTTTGGTCACACACTGTTATGCTCTCTTTTCAGAGCCTCTGTATAGAAAGCTTGATTACCAGTCTGACTTAGTGGAGTGAACTCCAACTGTACTACAAGTCGACATTTTCATCAGTTCAGGAAGTTGATGGGCATCCAGAACGAGGTTTGCCATCGATCAACATTTCACCTTTTTTTTTTTGACATTTCACCTTTTTAGAAACAAGAAAACCACTCATACACTTGAGTTTTCCCCTTCCATAGCACTGTCCTTGTAAGCTGTGTTCAACATCACACCAGTTCCCTGTGCCTTTTTCCCTCAGCAGAAAACAAAATTTCACAGCCACTCGCTGTTCTCTTAAATAGTCACAAAAAAACAGGGTCCAAGTGAGACTGCTTTTAAGAAAAATTTCGCTGTGACCAGAGAGAACTTCTCAGGTGACGCCACTGGGTGCACGAACTCAGAGTGGATTTGTTTCCCTAGTTTACCCAAGCAGGGAAAATGGATACTCTGTGCATAGAAAGACCGATTTATCCCAGGAAAGTGCTCCAGCACGGCAGAGGCTGGCAAGCTCCAAATCCAAGCTGGAGGCTTCTCCTGACTCACAGCAACAGGGCTCACAAACCCAGGATCAGATGCCCAGCTGCTCACTGCGGAGACAAAAAAAGAAGGCGCGGTTGGCAAGTAAGATGGCAGGCTGCTGACTCACAAGTTGTGGAGGATAATGGTCCAGCAAAAGGCAAGAGAGCTAACATCCCTATGACCACACCTCCAGGAAGCTCCTTCAACAAATTGGCTGCTCATAGCAGATCTCATCGTGGAAGTGATTACATGCATCAGAGTTCCTCCTGGGCATGAGCACGTCGTAACTGTCATGATTCTCACCGAAAATCGTGGTCCAGCCAAATTCTTGACCATCACAACCTCAAAAGAGCTTAGCAGCGCCTAAGTCTAAATGCTATTGTTATTACTCTTCGCATCGATGCCTAAAGATTTAACCTCTTAGAACCCCTCACAGCAAACTCATCCTCCATTTCTCAGGCTCAGCCCTGCTTAGATGCGCATGGCTGTAGACCTCTATCAAGAGCGTGTTAAGATACAGAATGCCAGGCCCCAGCCACAGATTTCTGAGTCCGTGGATCCAGGGCAGCTGGAGAATTCGCATTTTTAGCAAGTTCCCAGATGGTGGTGGTGGTCCAGGAGCCATATACTGATAACCTCTGCTTCTCAGCTCTCCCAAGTCAGCCACTCTGACCCGAGGTCCTCTACCCAACCTCTGGCCCGCAGGGGTGGGGGAACACTAGGGATGGGGATCACTCAATAAACACCAGAGATTGTAGGCTGGGGTGAGAAAAGGGAATTGGTCTCTGGTTCCAAATCTTTCCTTCACACTGCTATCTGCTGCCTGTTACCAACCAAAGTCAAAGTCCACCTCCCAAACTCAAAACCAAAGTCATTGCTAGGGAGTTAATTCTGACTCACAGCCACCCCATAGGACAGAGGAGAACTGCCTGCCCCTGTGGGTTTCCAAGGCTGTACATCTTTAAGGAGCAGAAAGCCCCGTATTTCTTCTGTAGAGCAGCTGGTGGACTCAAACTGCTGACCTTGTGGTTAGTAGCCCAACTTATAACCCACAACACCCCAGGTCTCCTGAAGGTACACCTTGAAAATCCTACCTTCAGCTCACCTGACTTCCCTCACTCCTGATGCTCATGACCACTGTCAAGTCTCAGGCCCAGGGGGTGTTGCTGGGGAGGCTGTCCTGTCCCAGACCCTGCCCGCCCCCCATGCTCTCAGCCCCTACAGCGGTTCCCCTCACCCTCCCCTCTGCTCTTTCCAAATCACAGTCATTACCTCATGACTTTGATATTCATACCTCCTTTGGCACCGGGGAGCCACTGAAATAGAACAGGCCCTGTGTCCAAATGTGAGAGGGATTCCTAGAGGCAGCTCTGCATGAGGGGCGCCCCAGTCCCGCTCCCCAACCTGCCTTCTGCCGTCCACAAGCTCTGGCCCAGGTCAGAGAGGACCCTGTCCTGCAGGCTCCCAGGCAATGGTGGGGATCAAACCACCCACTCTCCCATCTAGACTGGCACCGGGAAGTCGAGGCAGCACACAGAAGGCAGCCCAGGACTCCTGGCCATCTGAAGCACCTGTCCTCCTTCTTCTCGGCTCTGTGCCATAGCAGGTCCACCCTGGGAATCCCCCAATGGCTGGAGCAGCAGAGTCGGGGGTAACAGGAGTTAGGGGCCCCCACGGCCTCTCCAGTCACTTCCTTAAGCGGGAACCCTTTCCAGCCTCTTCCCCTTGCCTCCCCGTAACTGATCGAGTATTATTCAGAAGAATTTGTCAGGTTTCTCCGGTGGGAATGCCTCGGTCCTTGGCTTTGCATGAGAAAAAATTCACGCCGAAGCCTCGTCTGTGATCCAAGTGAGTTTTTTATAAAGGATAGAAGCAGTTTCAGGCATTACAGTAAACTGAACAAAAGCCGGATAGACCGCAGCCAGGCCGCACAGGAACGCAGAGAAACAGCTGGAAAAAGAGAGGGTGGGCTCCAAGTTCCAGCCTTTTTAGGGCCTTCCGCTGGAAGGCGTGGTCAACAGGGCTGATTGACCCCATTGGCGGAATTAAGCCCACCTGACCTAGATTGGTACCTACCCAGGTGTACCGCTTCCCTGGCTAGGAGCCTGAGTTTGGAGCATGTTCAGTCGATACCCCTGGTTCCTGCTCTGGCTACCTAACAAATTCTCACTTTAGTGCAGGAGGCTCGGGGTCTATTTCCAGCCAATGTGTCTCGTGACCAGCCACCACCCCTCTGGCCCTGGAGTCTTGAATGTTGCTATAGTCTCCAACACATCTCAGTGCACTTTCCAAACTCATAAGGACTAGGAAGAAAGGCCTAGTGATCTACTTCCCAAAATCAGCCAAGGTAAATCCAATGGACCCCAATAATCTGATTGGCAACCATCATGGGAGTGGCATAAGATAGGCGTCATGTTACTCTGCTGTGCTTGGGGGTGGGACACGGGACTACGAGCTGGTTGATAGCCGCCAACAGCAACATGGCCCATACGTTTTCTGTATGGTAAAACACTCCCAGCACCTCTCAGAGTTAGCCGCTGCCATCCAACCCATTTTAAAGATAAGGAGACTGAGCCTTTGTTAAAAAAAAAAAAGGCAACACAGTCGTCATTAGGGAAGTCCTTGGAATGAACTCCAGACCCAAGATCGTCAATGACCTTGCATAGATGCTCTGGGATCTTTGTCTTGTCCCCATTGAGGTTTTCTTATCTCCACCTGCCACTTCTTTGTAGATCCCAGGGGAGCGATGCAGTTGGATCCCAGGTTTTGAGTGCTTGAAACAACCAAACCAAATGCATTGCCATTGCATCGATGCCCGCTCCGAGTGACCCGACAGGACAGGGTGGGCCTGCCCCTGGAGGTTTGTTTCTGAGATGGGCGCTCTTTACAGCAGTGGTTCTCCACCTTCTTAGTGCCACACCCCTTCACACAGGTCCTCCTGTGGTGCTGACCCCCCACCATAACATTATTTCCGTGGCTACTTCATCACTGCGATATTGATACTCTTATGAATTGGGCGACCCCTGTGAAAAGGTCGTTCGAACCCCAAAGGGGTCGCGACCCACAGGTTGAGAACTGGTGCTTTACAGGAATAAAACACTCAGTCTTTTCTTCCAAGGAGCGACTGGTGGTTCTGAATTGCTGACTTCACAGTGGGCAGCTCTGTAAGTAATCACTCCACCGCGAGGGCTGGAGAGCGCGTCCGTGCTTTCCTGACACTAGCTCCGCCTCAGGACCAGTCTCGGAAGCATTTCGGGAGACTAGGAGTTGGAATGGACTCACTGGCCGTGATTGGAGGGGTTTTTGAATTGCGGACGAGGAACCTAAGAGCTTAGACAATTTCCTGAAGGACAGACTCACCTCCGCTAGGAGCCGACCTGGAAATCTAACTCCGGTTTAACTGACTCCCAAACCTGTTCTCCTCACCTTGAGATGGTGCCCGTGTCTGTATGCCCCTCGGAGCCTCGCTTTCCCCTTCCGCCGTCATCACGAGGGCTCATTCCGTGCCAGTTTCCCCGGGCCCCACCTGGCCCTGTGCATTAGCTCTATTGCTGCATTTGCATGTGGGACCTGGTCTACGCACAGGGCCACCACTCTATACCTTGCTCAGCCTTGCCCAGGGGTAAGTGGGTTTCCCAGTCTATGACACCCGGGGACATTGCCCAGGAAATTTCCTCCTCAAATGAGGGAAGGGACAATGTTGGCAGAAACATTGCTTAGGCTAGGCCAGGCCTGAGAGGGACAGGCAGCCAGGGACTAGACAAGCCAAGCTGGTGAGGCAGGGTGGGGGACAGGGGCAAAATAGAGCTTCCTTTGTCGAACCAGAAGCTGCAAGACTGCCCCATCCGTACCATCTGGCTCCAGCTCAGCCCACTAATACATAAAGGGAAAAGTTGGGAGGGGGTGCCAGAGAGAGCTGCCCACCTGCTCTGCCTCCTGGGAGAAGCCAACCCAAGACCTCCCAGGTCCATCTGGCCCACATATCCCCAGGCCCTGACCACCCCCAGGGACTCCTTTAGACAGGCTGGAATTGGCCGGGAGTGTGGCCAGCTTGTCAGGGTCACAGGTCGCTGTTAATCTGCCAGAACAAGGGCGGGCGGGCAGGTGGGCAGGCAGCCGGTGTGGGCAAGGTCCTGCCAGTTTCTGCCATCTGCTCCGGTGGCTGTAGAGGGAGCTTTGCCTCTTCTGGGGAGGCAGGAGGTGGGTGGAAAGAATACAGGCCTCTAGGAAAAACAGGCAGATGATTGGATCTCAGGAAGCAGCGATTTTACTTCTGGGTGGGAGCCCCCAGAGAAACTCAACGAGGGGCTCAAGGAGTCATTGCAGCATTGTGTGACAGGGAAATATTCCAAAGATCCAAGTACCCCTCAGTAGGGGACCGGATAAATATGAGACCGGAAATTGCTTCCTCAGTTTTACACAACCACTGAGGCTAAGATGCAGTCTCCCTTCCTCAATGTGACTTGAGAGCTTGGGGAAATGTTTGCCCCAAAGCTAAGACCCACTACATCCCTGGGTTAAGAACGTTCAGTTCCAGGCAGCTCCTACTTGCCCTTCAATATTATGTAAATTTGCCTTCACTCTGAGCCAACTGAACCACCCCCTTCAGCACCATCACCTCCTCTTGCTGCCGGTGCAGCTTTAAAATCACTGAAAAAGGCTCCGGGCCTTCTCTTGCACTAAAATCCATTGACATGGATTCCGCCTGGCAGCACCCTGGTCTCACTGGCATCCAGGCAATTCTGACTCACGGTGACCCAGCAGGCTGGGGTAGAACTGCCCCTGTGGGTTTCTGAGGTTGTAACTTTTTTATTATTGTCATATAACTTGCCCTTATATCAAACTTAAAAGTCAAAAATCTCTTCCGCAGATTGTTTGGGGAGACATATATACAATCCCATAGGGACAGTGGGGAGGGAGGGGAAAATGAGGAGCTGATACCAAGGGCTCAAATAGAAATCACATGTTTAGAAAATAACGATGGCAACATACGTACAAATACGCTTGATACAATTGATGTATGGATTGTCATAAGAGTTTTAAGAGTCCCCAATAAAATGATCATTAAAAAAGAAGACCCTAAAAATAATAGGGACAGATATGAGTTACTTGGCTTTAGTTCAACAAGCCATTCCCTGTCTCCTGGAGACGAACTCCACAGGAGTAGAAAGCCTTGTCTTTCTCCTGTGATTTGCAGCCTCACACGCAGTCGCCATGCCACCAGGGCCCTGCAGTGACCCGGTGGGTTTGTAAGGTCATAAATCTTGACAGAAGCTGATGCACATCTTTCTCAGCGGGCTTCCAACCCTGACCTTACAGTTAGCAGCCAAGCACGTAATCAGCGTGCCCCCAGGGCTCTTTTTCTGACCCTCAATAAGCCTAGGGACCCTGATGGCGTACCAGTTACTCATTGGGCTGCTAACTGCAAGGTCAGCAGTTTGAAACTACCGTCCACCTATGGGAGAAAGATAAGGCTTTCTGCTCCCATGGTAAAGAGTGACAGTCTTACAACCACAGGGGCAGGTCTACTCTGTCCCACCGAGTCGCTATGAGTCAGAATTGATCGGCTGGCAGTGAGTTTAGGGTTTGGAGTTGGAAAGAACCATCTGCCCCTGTTCCAACTTATGATAAATTCAACTTAAAGACCAGCTCTCTCGCTCAGAAAGGGAAAGTACCTGTAACCCACAGCTTCCCTGTTTGCTCCAGGACATTCCCGCCCATGTGTTTGTTTGAGCAGCTTGCTCACTTTGGCAAATAGTTCTCTCATCAATCAACAGTTTACCTAGCCATGTGTCAAGAGCCTCTTAAGTGTTCCCCGATCCTCAACTCTTAGGTCCCAGACCTTGCCCAGGCCCAGTCCATCTTGTGTCGCAAGACTCACTTGAAACCACGTTTGAGCCCAGATTCTTAAGCCCTAGGATTAGCTTTCCCTAAGTGCCACCTTTTCAGGGGCCCTACTACGCCTGCCTCGAGATACGCGGCTCCTCTGTGCAGCGAGTTAGCAAACTCAACTTGGCTTGACTCAGAGTAGCGGAGAGTCAGAACCAACTACGCTAAGAGTGTGCCCGTTGCTTCTTCCTCGTCTGGCCCGACGTTGGTCTTTCTGGCAGAGTCGACAGTAGACAGATCGATAGGGTGTCTCATTCTTTGGACATGTTGTCAGGAGAGGGCCGTCCGGGGACAAGGACATGGTGCTTGGTCAAGCAGAGGAGGAGCGGAAAGGAACAGGACCCTCCAATTCAGTGGTTCTCAACCTTCCTAAGGCAATGACCCTTATGTGGTGGTCATCCCAACCATAAACTGATTTTCGTTGCTACTTCATAACTATCATTTTGCTATCATTTTTGAATTGTCATGTAAATATCTGACAGGCAGGATGTATTTTCATGGTTACAAATTGAACATTGTGAAAACATAGTGATGAATCACAAAAACGATATGTAATTCTACGTGGTGAAATCTTTATTTCTAGTGACAAATATATGCAATTTTGTCTTGAAGCTTGGTGTAGCATGGGTAACGGTCTTCACGCAGGGGACTGGTAGGTGGGCGTATCTGCATGTGGGCAAACCCGCCTGGAGACAGATAGAGGAGGGGTGTCTCGGTTCCTAAGACCATCAGAAATATGTGTTTTCCGATGGTCTTAGGTGAGTCTTGATCCACAGGCTGAGAACCCTTGATCTACAACCTTACAATAGCTGAAGAAGGAGTCCGTAGAGCTGAGGACATTTTGGAGATGAGCTAAGAATAACACGGGGAGCTAAGCAAACAATTACACCCCCTGCCATCTAGTCTACTCCGAGCAGAGCTGTGTCCCAGGGTTGGCGACCTCTAAGTCTTGATGGGAGCAGACAGCCTCATCTTTCTCCCATGGAGTAGCTGGTGGGTTTGAACCACTGAGAGCGCCTTAAACAATGACAGAGAGAGCAAAGGGTCCGGAGAAAGAGTCATCCTAATACACTACATGGCTCAGCTATCTGACTCATGAGGACGCTATAGGACAGAGTAGAACTGCCCCCGTGGGTTTTCAATCACTCCTCTCAAACCCAAACTCACTGCCATCAATCAATGTCGCCAGGGTAGAACTGCCCCGGTTAGTTTCTGAGCCTGTAACTGTTCCCAGGAGTACAAAGCCCCATCTTTCTCCTGAAGAGCAGCTGGTAGCTTTGAACAGCCCAGCTCAATGCTTAACCCACCATGCCAACAGAGCTCCTGCAGATTCTCTAACGCTCTCCCCATTTTCAGAGTTGGCAGCTAAAGCTCACCGGGTCAAGAACATAGCTGAGGTCTGGCTCCAGAGATAACAACGGCAAATATTTCATGAGAACTTGCAATGGACCAAGCACCATGCAGAGCTCCAATTCCTCACCAAGTCTGTGAGCAGGTAAGCTGCCTGCACCAGCTTTGGTAACTACGTCTCATACACCTTTAGGGATGGGCTCAAAATCACACAGCCAATAGTGCTCCTTAGGCTGCTAACCATAAGGTCTGAAGTTCAAACCCACTAGCCACTCCCAGGGAGAAAGACGAGGATTTCTGCTCTCGTAAGAAGTTACGGTCACAGAAGCCCACAGGAGCAGTCCTGCCCTGTCCCGTAGGGTCACTGTGAGTTGGCATGGGCGCAATGGCAGAGGGAGAGTGGTGCTGTCGGTTGTGTGCATGAAGAAATGGAAGGAGCCCAGCTGAGTGTGGCAGGGTTAGGATTTAAGCCCAGACATGCCAGCATGCTAACCCATTGGACACTCCTTGGTACCCAGATGAATGAGCCCCTCGGGTCATCTCTCGCTGTCCCTTCCTCTGTCTCCACTTGCCTCACAGTCCTGAAGTTGGCAGCCTGCCTATACTGGCAGGTCTTGGTGACACGCGGGAGGCCCACAGGGCTGTGACCTTGCAAGCCATCTCTGAACTTTTGCCTAGACACCTTCCCAGGTCACAGGTGTTCCTACTGCTGTGTGACCTTCTCCTTCATACCCTGGGTGCCAAAGCCTCCTTCAGGTCCCAGTCAGGCCCAGTGACATGGCCACCTGCTCAGGCATCAAAAACCATCTGGGGCCCAGAAAGAGCCAAGTCTGCCTGACACCCTCTCAAGCAAACCCCAGGAAGCAGGATCTGCTCCCCAGCACTGCTCTGGTTCACCTCTCTGTCCAAGAATCAGCTCAGGCTCCAGATCCTTAGAGAGGGAAATCGAGCCTTTGGGGGTCTTGAAATAAGCCCCCGGGACACACATTCTTCTTTAAAGACAAGGAGGAAAGCCTGCTGCTGGAATCATTATGACTCTTGTCAGTCATTATTATTATTATTGACATTAGCTGATAAAAAAGATAACAAAAGTCCTAAGAGTTGATCTTGAGAGCTGTTATTGAATTATCTCAAGAATGCATTGAAGTGAGTAGTATCACCTTGCATTTTTGAAGGAGGGCAAACCAAGCTCAGGGAGGTTAAGGAACTTGTCCAGTGTCAGACAGCTGCTAGTAGTGGAGCTTCATTCTGAACACACCATCCCAGGGGACGACAGGGTTCTGACTCGCAGCAGCGCCATAGGACGGAGGAGGACTGTCCCTAGGCGGTAAATCTTTCTCACTGCCACAGAGTCGATTTTGACACACAGCGATACCCCTAGGACAGGGTAGAACTGCCCCTGTGGCTTTCCGAGACTGCAACTGCTTACAAGAGTAGAAAGCCTCATCTTTCTCCTGAGGAACAGCTGGTGGTTTTGAACTGCTAGTCTGTGGTTCGCAGGCCAATGCATAACCACTAAGCCAAGAACGGTCCATTTGGAAAGAGGCTGTGATTCAATAGACAGGTGCTGTGGGGTTGGGAGAGAGACAGATGCCAACCAGACCTAGAAGGAGAATGTTTGATTTGGTAAAAAAAAGATGTGAAATTGGTTGCTACAAATGAGTAAGTAAGCACAAGTCAGCCTGTGCCTACACTGCTTATTGGGGAATCCGACCCCAGGAAGTAGAACCAGAAGATGAATGGAAGGAGGACGAGAGATCAAAAAGTGTGAGGTGGAGAGTGGAACCCCAGCGCCCTTCACTCACCTTCACTCACGGCCATCAAGTCCCAGCAGACTCACCGCAACCAAGAGGGCAGGGTGGAAACCGCCCCTGTGAGTCTCTGAGCCGGTCACTCTAGCCCCGTCTTTCTCCTCCCGAGACTGGCAGTTCCCAACTGCTGACCTGTTGCATAACCACTGCCCCACCGGGACTTATTTCAGCTTAAATTGATTGGGTTAAGGATTCAGTCCCTTCAGTGCAGGAGCCACATTTCAAGCGCTCATGACCGCTGTATCAGACAAGCTCAGATACAGAACATGGCCATCATTTCAGAGAATCCTCTTGGACAGCCCTGATCTCGATGCGGATCCTAGAATCAGAATGAGTATGACCAGGGCAATCTTGTGCTGGAAACATCGTTCTTTAAGAGTCAGGGGAGAAAAAGATGGGTACCCATCAAGGGAGAGGAGAAACTCAGAAAAGGCCAACCTCATGGCGATTCAGACTCATAGGGATCCTATAGGACAGGGCAGAACGGTTCTGTGGCTTTCTGAAACAGTCCATCTTTACAGGAGGAGAAAACCCGGGGGAGGGAGGGGAAGCCCATCACAAGGTTGGCTATATAGCCCCTCCATCCCCCAGGGGGACAAATAACAGAAATATGGGTGAAGGGAGACAACGGACAGTATAAGACATGAAATAAAAACAATAATATGTAATTAATCAAGAATTTACGAGGGTGGAATGGTGGGGAGGGAAGGGGAAAAAGAGTAGCTGATTTCAAGGGCTCAAGTAGAAAGAACATGTTTTGGAAATGTTGATGGCAACATAAAACTAAATGATGAGTTGCTATGAGATTTGTAAGAGTCCCTCGATAAAATGATTAATAAAATTTAAAGAAAGAAAAGAAAACCTCATCTCTCTCCAGAGTAGCAGTGGCAGTTTAGAACTGCTAACCACACGGTTAGTAGCCCAGGGCTCCTAGGGAATGGGGAAGAGGGACTGGATCCAGATAGTGGATTGGGTGGAGAGGAAAACAAAGTAGTTGAACAGGCAACTCTTTCCAAAAATGCAACATCTGCTTCTGATAGATCTGGCTCTCCTCTCTGCCACTTGCTGCGTAGCTTTGGGCAATGCGTGCAAATTCTCTGCGCCTCGGTGTCTTTAGCTGTGAAATGGGAATAATGAAAGAACCAGCTTCACAGGGACGATTGAGACCTTTCAAGGGAGAACATGGATTAGAGCAGGGCTTTTCCATCATCTTTGATAAGGAATTAGCTTACTACTTCCAGTCCACTGTGGACTTACGAAGAGAAGTCCTGGTGGCACAGTGGTTATCTATTGGGCTGAGATCCAGAAAGGTCAGCAGTTTGAAACCACCAGCTGCTCCCTGGAAGGAAAATGAGTCTTTCTACTCCCGTAAAGAGGCACAGTCTCGGGAAACTCACGCACAGAGCTAGCTCTACCCTATAACGTCGCTAGGAGTCAACATCATCCACTGGGTGGTGACGAGTGAGTGGACGTGCCCTGGTGGCACTCTGGCTAGTGGTTCACACTCACCAGCTGATCCTGACGGTCTCAGGAACCCTGCATAGGGTCACTGGGAGCCAGAAATGACTTGATGGCAATGGCTTGGTTTTCCGCTTGGTGGACTAATAGTCCCTGGATGGCTCTGTCTGCGTTAGACCAGCGGTTGTGGTGACCCCTTTGGGGGTCAAATGGCCCATTCACAGGGTTGTCTAATTCTTAACAGTAGCAAAATGAGAGCTATGAAGTAGCAATGAAAATGATGTTATGGTCGGGGTCACCACAACCTGAGCAACTATCTGAAGGGTCGCGGCATGAGGAAGGTTGAGAACCACCGCATTTGCCAACGTACATTCAGCATTGGGCTGCCAACCACACGGTCAGTGGCTTGCCCATGCACTGTTCCTCAGGAGAGCGACGAAGCTGTCTGATTCAGTCTCAGAAACCTTATGGTGCGGTTCTACCCTGTCCTATGGGGTCGCTATGAGGAGTTGGCATCAACCTGGTAGCTGTGGGTTGGATTGGGTTGGGTACTAATCTAAAGGTTGGTGGTTTGAATCCACTCAACAGCACCTTGGAAGGAAGGCCTGATGACCTGCTCCCATACAGAGTGAAACCAAGAAGACCCTCTGGGGCAGTTCCGCCCAGAGACACCGGGGCTACCACAAGCAGGTCGGGGATGCAGCAGCCGTAAGCTTCTGGTTTTACTGAACTGGTACTTTCCTAAAATACAATGACAAAAAATGGGGGCTGGGGGTAAGAAAGATAATCTCAGGCGTGGATGTTACAGCAATGTCAACGTGCTAGAAGTGTCTAAACTCAGTACTGCCTCACTTTGCAGTAACACAGAGTTTGAGGCAAACCAAACCACAATGTACTCATATGAGGGAAGAGCACGTGAGTGCAGGGCTGGCACAGAGCCAAAGGCAGCCTTTGCTACTGGTGATGATAAGATTGGATGGAGGAATAACCGATCCACATCGGGCTCAGGGGGGGAGCCACTGACCACACCATTACTACAAGGAAAACTCTTAAAGGGCCCAATTGGGACCAAGGCCCAGGATGTTCCCTCTCGGATTCTTGTATTCAGTGAAGCGGGGAGAAGACATCGAAGCCTGGTAGGAGAAAGGCCTAGGCATCTTCTTTTGACCAGCCTCCCTGTTGTGCTGCTGACGCTCAAAGGCTGAGAAATGGATCCCTTTAACAGGTGACCTTGAATGGCTGCGCAAGGGTAGCGCCCAGCTCTCAAACCTCTCTTCCTCTGGCCACAGGCTTTCTCCAGATGCATCTGCATAACTCGTACCAATGACAGTGAGGTTTGCCCCCTGGCCCCTTTCTCAATGACACTCTGGTAGTACAGTGGGTTAAGTTCCTGGGCTGCTAACCAGCCTCTCCACACACAGATGAGCCCCTTGTTTCATAAAGATCACAACCTCAGAAACCCTATAGGGCAGTTCTAGTCTGTCCCAAAGGGTCACCATGAGTCAGAATGGACACGATGGGGCTGGGGTTAGCCCCTTTCTCGAGAGGCCCCGGGTGGAGCAGAAGGTTATGTGCTCACCTACTAGTAGAAAGGTTGGTGGGTCAAAGCCAGGTCCTGAGATCAACTTCTGAAAGGCCAAAGCCTTTCTGGAAAGCCTTACAGACAGCAGTAACCAGAACAACAATAAGCCCCTTTCTCGGATTTCTCCTCCTTGATTCACATTTCATGGTTTCAGAGTTCTATTAGTTAGAATTTCACAAGCTGAGAAATCTATTGATTAGAATTTTATGGCCCAGATAAATATTGATTAGCATACCTCCACAGCCCCAGAAATCTATTACTCAGTATTTTATGACTTGAGAGGTCTATTGAATTGAATGTCATGGCATCTGGCTGAGCCAACGATGCCCACAAGCTTCTCCAGTAAAACACACAGGACACTCAGCACTCCGCGCCAACTCTGGCCTGCCCTGGGAGACCACTCCTGACCTCCCCATTTCGTACCATCTCTCCTCAAACCCGCCCCGATTTCTTTTTCTCGGTGGTACTCACCACGACTTAATATATCAAATACGGTACTTTGTGGGATACAGAAAGATTTCTTCAAAGTTGTCTCCCCAAAATATATGCCAAACCCAAGACGCTGCTTGCTACACATGGTAAATGTCTGTACACTAGGAGGTCAGTGAGAGTGGGTCAGAGGTTATTCTCCTTAAGGGTATCAGAGCAACCAGACTGTATAGCTCGCCATCCTTCCTTGCCTCCTGTACTAAAATGTAAGAAATGGTACCGGGGCAGGAATGCCTTTTCAGTCTGCTTTGTTGTGGCTGCTGCTGAATCCTAAAACCTAGGACCGTGCCTGTCGCACAGCAAACCAAACCAAACCCCACTGCTATCGAGTACATTTGATTCAGAGAGACCCTTGTGAGGTCTTCAGAGACTATCAATCTTGAGAGGAAGCAGACAGTCACACGGTCACTAGCCTCTGAGCCATCAACCTTGCTGTTAACAGCCTGATGCTTCACCACAGCATCACTTGCTGAATGAATGAATGTTTAGAAATGAACTGTGGCATGAATGAATGATTGTACTTATCACACAGGAACCCCCCCCCCAACAAACTGGATTCCCACACATGGCAGCCCCATATACAGAGTGGAACTGTTTTCTGGGGAGCAGCTGGTGGGTTCTGCTCGCTTCAAGCGCTTTAACGGTTGCACCACTGGTGCTCCATTTTCTCTGGTTTCTAAAAAAAGGAAAAAGTCAAACTCACTCCCATTGAATCAATAGCACTGCCCTTTGGGTTTCCAAGACTAGCTTTTTTTTTTTAAAGACAAAAACTAATACTTTATATAAAAAATGAGCTTTTTACATTTCCTTTGTTCTTTTTAAAAAAAACATTGTATTGGGAGCTAATACAGGTATATCGTTCTATAGTTCTGTTAGGTAGCTAGTAGCATAGGGACTGTGATGTCCATTGATGCATGCCCAGGAGAGCCAGCAGAGGACAAAGCTGGATTTTCCCGCCTGTGGGCACCGATGGGCGTTAAACCTGGATCAGCCCACCTGGCCCAGGTGATTACAGTTCAGCCAATGGGATCGACCTGGGGTCATTCACCACGCCTCCCGGGGGAATCCTAGAAAAGGCAGGAACCAGGCTGCATGGTCGAAAGGAATCCTATGCCTGCTTAAAACCTGAAGCTTCTTATAGCTCTCATTAAATTCACTTGGATCATGAGCCAGGCTTTCCGCGTAAATTCTTTCTCGTGCAGAACCAAGGACGGAGGTTTAATTCTAGCCCCGAGAGAGACCTTCCAGTTCAATCACATCAAACTGTATCGCACAATTGCTACCACCATCCGTTTCAAAACATTCTTTTCTTTCTTAAACTCCTTGACATCAGATCCCTTTTACCCACCCCCTCCAGGGCACCCCCTCCCCGGAAACCCTTATTCTACTTGCTGTAACTCTTCATGGGAGTAGAAGGCCGCATTTTACTCCCGCAGCGCGCCTGGTGGACTTTAACTGTTGACCTCCCGGTTAGTAGCCTGACCCGGCAACCCACTCAGCCAACCAGGAAAATGGAGAATTCTAGAAACCCGTGGTTCCGGGAGAGGTCCTGACAACTAACTGGGCTAACACAGCGGCTGCCCGAGGGCCCCCAGCGGGAGTTTTCGGGTTACTGTGGCTAATCATCATCACTCTGACCAGGGGGGCTTTGGGAGGACAAACGGAGACTATGCAAATCTTTAGTACCAAGTCGGGGACCAAGGAGACGCTCCTAAATCCCCCGACCCCCGTTCCCCCCTCCCCCCCTAATTCCCCACCCCCAGATCATTCCTCATAGACCGCCTCCCCCATCCTCCCCTCCCCCCTCAAGCACTTTCACCACGCTTTCTACTCCCTTTAAGCCTCGGTCCAGACCGGAGTGGGCGCCCGCAGCAGCTGGCCAGGGTGCAAGGAGGGGCCGGTACCGAGGGAGGAGGCTCTGACCCTGCCCCCGCCCATTGTCTCCACCGCCAGCCCGCCAGCCAGCTGATATCCTGAGTCGCCGACACCAGCTGGCCGGTCCCACCCCCACTCCAACACCCCCTCCTCCCAGGCCTTTCCAAGTGCCAGAGCCTCCGCCCCCATCCGCATGCCGCCCAGAAAGACGCAGGGTGTGACCAGAGCGTTTGAGCTTTTGTCCCGCAAATGAAGCCTTATTTGCATTGCTTTAGCAATTTGCACACCCCATTCATTCGCAGAGGGTCAGACCTTGGCCTAGGCTTCGGGAGCCTGGGGCTTATTTGATTAGGGTTTTGAAATGTGAGTTAGGCGTTCTCTTTCAGCCCTAAACAATTCCTAGTCCTGGGACTTGGCCGACTGCGGCCTGGCTCCTGGCTCTAAAACACAGGTTCCTCCTCTGTGAAACAGGGTTAGAGATACCAAGGTCCCTATGGAATCTTTAAAGAGCCCTGGGCAGTGCTGGGCTGCTAACCAGAGGTGGGCGAGTCTGATCACATTCTCTGGAGAGGGTCCCCAAGTCCATGGCAGTCAGTGGGCTTGGGCTTTGGTATCAGATGGAACGGGACCCCTGGTGACTTGGAGGTTCAGCGGGTAGGCAGCTGGGCTGAGAACGGAAAGGCCCGCAGTTGGTCCCTGCCAGCCAGTCCATGGGAGCCAGGTGAGAAGGCTTGCTTCCATGAAGAACACAGCCCCGGAAACCCCACAGGGCAGGTCCTCAGGCCCGGACATCAGCGCCACTGCCCCTGAGGCAGGAGTGAGGTGAAGTGTGCAATGTGCCCCACAAGTGAGAGCTGTTCTTACTTCAAAGGAGAAATACGGAAAAAGAGCCACGAGGAGCTGATCCAAGTCGAAAGCAAATGTTTTGAGAAGGATGATGGCAACAAGTGTACGCATGTGCTTGACACCATGGGTGGATGGATGGATTGTG
Organism: Tenrec ecaudatus; assembly: GCF_050624435.1. Taxonomy (NCBI): domain Eukaryota; kingdom Metazoa; phylum Chordata; class Mammalia; order Afrosoricida; family Tenrecidae; genus Tenrec; species Tenrec ecaudatus. The sequence continues at coordinate 29,094,457 of NC_134541.1, read as the reverse complement.
ATGAGTTGTGCGAACCCCCTAATAAAATGATTTTAGAAAAAGGAGTAATACGTCCACGTGACCTCCAGAGCCCGTGCCATTCAATACGGCCCCACTAGACCCATGTGGCCATTGACGTTTCAATTCAGTGAGATTGCAACTTTAGGTGCATTGGTTACATTTCAAACGCTCGAGTCATCTGTGCAAGGAGCTACTGCTCCTACCCTACCAGACAACACAGCTTCCAAGTACTTCCATCAAGGCAGAAAAGGCTACAGAATGGGTGCCCCGCTACACCCTCTAATTCCCCTGAGGTCTTCTTCTCATGCCCCTCCCCAGGGTGGGGGTAGGGTCCTAGCTCCTACAGTCTTCTTCCTGGTACTCCTGCAAGGTAATGACCTTGGTGAGTGGGTGTGGTTCCTTTGTCTTCCAGCCTGCACCTGGGCAGGAGGGTGGAGAACAGGTGTGGAGCCTGGCCCTGGAGCATCAAGGGGTGAGCCAGCTAGACTGGGTTATAAAACAAACTGTTCTCACCTGTGTCCCAGGCGTCCCCTGCTGTCCCTGCCACCCTCGGGAGGTGGAGGAAAGGACAGTTCAGGAAAGCTGGGGCCCTGTCCCCACTGCCTCCCTAGAAGCTGTTTGAGGACACACAGCCTGGGACCAGCGATTTCCAGCCTAGCTGATGCCTGGGGAAGGTACGCCAGATGGGAGGTCCCGAGTGGAGAGGAGGGCAGCTTGGCAGATGCCCCAGAGGTTGTGAAAGGGGGAGCATGGGTCACACTCGGGCTCTTCATACTGTGCACATCTGCTGTGGCCCCGCCTCATCTCTGGGGACAAGCAAGAGCTTAACAACCGCAGCAATCCGGTCTCCTTCTCTGTGTGTGTCATTGGGCAACCTAGCATTTACAGCCCGAAGCCTGGACTCCTTAACCGTGAAATAAGGAGCAAAGGGGATGGTCTGAGGGCCAAGGTGTACCAGACCCACGGCGTGGCATTTTCAATGACCTCATATGCATGTGAAAGAAGACTGGAGACTTGACGGCATTTGCATGAAGATGGTGGGGAGGAATATTGAAAGTGCCACGCACAGTCAAGAAGAATGACTGAAGCTGACTTGGCAGAAGTACAGCCAGAATGCTCCTTAGATGTGAGCAGGGGAAGACTTGGTTAGATCCCTCCTGTGGGAAATACTTTGATCTTTGGCTTTGCACGAGCAAGAATTCATGCCGAAGCCTAGTTTGTGATCCAAGTGGGTTTTATGAAAGATAGAAACTGTTTCAGGTGTTACAGTAAACAGAACACGAGCACCCTCCTGGCACTGCACACCCACGTGGCACCCTGAGGAGGGGGAGAGAGACAGACAGACACACAGTGGGGAGGGGCCGAGGAGGCAGGAGGAGCTGGAAAAGAGGGCAGTGGTCTCCAAGTTCCAGCTTTTTAGAGACCACACTGGGAGGTGTGGTGGGAGATACTGGCTGACGCCATTGGCTGCTTAAGCCCACCTGGCTACATGGGGGCCCACCCAAGTGTACTGGCTTCCTGGCTCAAGGGCCCCATGCTGTTAGCCTTTATGGCCCGCTGGGCTCGCCTGCTTCTGTTCAGCAGCCTCCTGTAGGAGGTGCCTTGGCAGAGAGAGGAATAAGCCGGTTTCTGCCTCTAGCTACCTGGCAACTTCCCCTCCTGTGCTTTGTACAAGTGAGCAGGAGAGGCCAGGCCCTGGAACAGGACCCCCTGCTGGATATGCAGAGGGTCAGTGAGAAAGAGGAAGGCCCTCAGGAGATGGATTGACAAGGGGCTGCAACAGTGGGCTCAGACATGACACCCCTTGTGAGGGAGGAGCAGGAGCAGGCAGTGCTTTGTCCTGTGAGCCAGAGACTTGTTGAGGGTCCCAGACAATGGCCACCTGAGCTTCGGAATGTGTGTGTTCACCGCACAGCTTCTCCCACCTGAGCACGAGCTGTCTCTCCTTCCAACAGCTAGGTCCTTTGCACCTTGCAGCCATACTTGATCCTGCCCACCCCTCCTTCGTAACCCACAAAGGAGACATCAGCAAAGAGATTGGCTATGTCTTGAAATTATATCCCAAATCCAAACCCTTCTCCCATCTTCACTGTCACCACTTGGGCCCAGGCCCCGTTCTTTCTCCCTTCCTGATTAGGGCAGCAGCTCTCCTCCTTGCTTTCTCCAGAATATTCTTTTGTAGCCTATAGAGAGGTGAGCATGGCATTCCTGCTCCATACCATCCAGTGGCTAATCATGGAGGATGGGTGTGCAAGGGGAGAGAGTGCACTTGCTGGCCTTTCTGCAAAAACTTTCTGTAAAGGAAAAAACTTTTTTTCCCTGTAAAATTGATACAATTGGTATATGGATTGTTATAAGAGCTGTAAGAGCCCCCCAGTAAAATAATATATATTTTAAAATGCTATAAAACTAAAATTGGCATCCATGGGACTTCTAAAACGTGATGTAAGCTTAACAGAAGCACACCCCCACGTCTTTCTCCCGGGGAGTGCGGGGCAGGTTCAAACCTCTTGGCCAGCAGCTAAGAGCTTAACCGCGGTGACACCAGAGCTCTTTGCACCCAAAGCTGATGAAAAAAAGTGTATTTAAAACAAAACCCCACACATATACAAAACATTGTCCCCAAACTAAAAATAAGTCCACTGCTATGGAGTCACACAGGAGAAACATGAGCTTTCTACTGTCATAAAGACTGACACTCTGGGAACCACCCAGGAGCAGTTCTACCTTGTCCTATAGGGTCAGTGTGAGTTACACATGCAGGCATAGTTCTACCCTGTCCTATAGGGTCAGTGTGAGTTACACACACGGGAATAGTTCTACCCTGTCCTATAAGGTCAGTGTGAGTTACACATGCAGGCATAGTTCTACCCTGCCCTATAGGGTCAGAGTGAGTTCCACACACAGGAATAGTTCTACCCTGTCATATAGGGTCAGAGTGAGTTCCACACGCGGGAATAGTTCTACCCTGTCCTATAGGGTCAGTGTGAGTTACACACGTGGGAATAGTTCTACCCTGTCCTATAGGGTCAGAGTGAGTTCCACACACAGGAATAGTTCTACCCTGTCATATAGGGTCAGAGTGAGTTCCACACGCGGGAATAGTTCTACCCTGTCCTATAGGGTCAGTGTGAGTTACACACGTGGGAATAGTTCTACCCTGTCCTATAGGGTCAGTGTGAGTTATACACGCAGGCATAGTTCTACCCTGTCCTATAGGGTCAGTGTGAGTTACACACATGGGAATAGTTCTACCCTGTCCTATAGGGTCAGTGTGAGTTACACACGCGGGCATAATTCTACCCTGTCCTATAGGGTCAGTGTGAGTTACACATGTGGGAATAGTTCTACTCTGTCCTATAGGGTCAGTGTGAGTTCCACACACGGGAATAGTTCTACCCTGTCCTATAGGGTCAGTGTGAGTTACACACGCGGGGATAGTTCTACTCCATCCTATAGGGTCAGTGTGAGTTCCACACACGGGAATAGTTCTACCCTGTCCGATAGGGTCAGTGTGAGTTCCACACACGGGAATAGTTCTACCCTGTCCTATAGGGTCAGTGTAAGTTACACATGTGGGAATAGTTCTACCCCATCCTATAGGGTCAGTGTGAGTTACACACGCGGGAATAGTTCTACCCTGTCCTATAGGGTCAGTGTGAGTTACACACATGGGAATAGTTCTACCCCATCCTATAGGGCCAGTGTGAGTTACATATGTGGGAATAGTTCTACCCTGTCCTATAGGGTCAGTGTGAGTTACACACACGGGAATAGTTCTACTCTGTCCTATAGGGTCACTATCAGATGGCATTGAGTCAATGGCAGTGAGTTTTGTTTTACTGTGTTTATTGAGTCATAGAACTGCCCCTCTGGATTTCTGAGGCTGTAAATCTTTATGGGACCAGAAAGCCTCACCTTCCTCCCGTTAGCAACCCAATGCTTAACCCATTGTACTACCAGGGCTCCTAAACACTGTCCAGTGGGTCCTAAACTAACTCAGAACTAATGCAAATTCCTTACCACAGCCTGTAAACCTCACATAATCTGGCCTCCATCCCCTTGCTCAGTCTTTAACTCTCACCTGCTAAAATCATTTCTGTGTCATGAAAGTTCCTGTCCCACGCCCACCCCCTGCCCCTTGGGCTCTGTTGCCCCTTCTCATCACACCCATCCCCTCCCGGCACGGGGCACGGTTCCCTCACAGAGCTGAGGACTATTCCTGCCCTTCTGCAGGTTTTTACTTCTTTGTGTAAAATAACAGTCTCTGCGCACATCCCCTTGACGCGTTTTCTTCAGCGTGCCCATCACAGTGGATCTTCTCTTTTTTCTCCTGGCCGGGTGAGCATCTGGGTTGCTTGGTTGCTTTACTGGCTTGGGTTTGCTCTTGATGGGAATTGGGGTGCTAGGGTCTGCAGAGTCCTGACTGCCTTAGTTCGGGGGCCCTGAACCAATCTTGTCAACCTTTCTTTCTTTTCCTGTATATTCTTTTCTCACTCTTTGGAAGAAGTATTTTTTCCTTTCTGTTTATCTAAGTAGCTACCTCTCTAGGTGTGTTGCTAGTTATATATCTTTTTCTTTGTTTTAAATCAAGACAGAAGTTTATTAGTGGTTATCAAGAGTACGAGAGAGGGTGGGGGTATTTATGTATTTTGCTAAAAATGAATTTAACTTATTTATTTGGGGAAGTCAGGTTTTTAAGGAAGGATAGAGGAGAGCTAAATCAGAGGTGAGCTGAGATCAGAGGATAGGTAGGCAAGGTCCAATTAGGAGACCCTTGCAGTAGTGGGGTGCACATTTCTGCAGGTATGAGACATTTCCTAATACAATGTCCAAAAGGAGGCCCAAACTAAAACAGGTAGCTCACCCTGGACAGGGAGCATGAGCATCAAGAGGAAGCTGTGGATGCTAATGGCTTTTAGAGGTCAAGTCAATAGGAGGATGGTTGGGTGAGGGCTTGAAGAAAGCATTGCCTGAAGGGATGGGAAGTCCGCTGCTTTGGGTGGGATCTTTTCTTCCTAGGCACATCTGAGTCTTTTGCTCTCTCTCTCTCTCTCTCTCTCTCTCTCTCTCTCTCTCTCTCTCTCTCTCTCTCTTTCTTCTTCTTTTTGTTTCTTTCAGCTTTTTATTGTGAATTCGGTGAAAGTTTACCATCACAGCATTTCAGACACATTCTAATTTTTCTACTTCAACTCATCCATCGCTTATCTCACTGCTTCTCCCTGTCTCCTGTACATCAGAGTCTCTCACATTTACGTATCTCTGAGGGGAGGCGGGAGAGAAACCAGGCTTTCTGCTCTCATAAAGAATTGCGGTCTCAGAAACCTACAAGGGTAATTCTGCCCTGCCCCACAGGGTCACTATGAATGGGAATGGACTCAATGGCAGTGAGTTTGGGTTTTTTGGTTATGAAAGGAGGACCTTATTGACTCTTAGTAAGATGCCATATTTTCATCTCATAACTTAAAAATGTCTTAAGCAACTTTAATGCCCATGTGTGGGGCAGGGTGAGATCAACATGCTCAATAGTACTGATGGAGGTATGACTCGGTAAAACTTGTTGCTGTTATTTGACCTAATATGCCCATTTGAAAAGCCTATGAATCACAAAATAGAAAAACAAAACCGAGGGTCAGTGGTGTTCAATGAAGTATAACTTATAGTCTCACTCTCTGCCATCAAGTCCATGCCAACTCGTAGAAACCCTCTAGGTAGAACTGCACCTGGGGGTTTCCCAGAGTGACACTCTTTACCAGTGGAGAAAACCAAAACCCAGCAGCAGCCGTCAGGACCGTTCCAATCAGATTTCATTAAAAGTAGAATATTATGCACCAATTTATTTATTGCTATCCAGTCAATCCTGACTCATAGCAACCCTGTATAGGACTATGTGCAACTGGCCCATTGAGTTTCCCAGGCCCATCATCTTGAAGGAAGTAGATTCCCATCTCTTTCTCCCGCAGAACAGCCGGTGGGCTGGAGCTGACCTTTCGGTTAGCGGCCTAGCACTTAACCACTGTGCCACCAGGCTTCCTGACTATCATGTCACCACTCATTAAAACAAGGTTGATAAGTAATTTTTAATAACATGGGAAAATACTAATGTGTGTGAATTTTATAAAAAGAAATACTTTAACCGTATGACCTCAATTATATAAAGATATCCACGTACTTTGGGCATGTTCTCAGGAGAAACCAGTAGGAAGGACATCATGGCTGGTAAAAAATAAAGGGGCGGCGGAAAGCAAAGTGGAAGGCCTTCGACGACAAGTTTAAGTGACACAGCGGCTGCAACAACAGGCTGAAGCCTACAGTCAATCGTGAAGGTGGTGCAGGTCATCTGTGGTGCATAGAGGGTCGCTGTGGGTCAGGACCTACCTGAGGGCATCTGACGCCAGCAACATGAGGACAGATAACTCTGGGAATCTTTGATCCCAACAAACCTGCAGCAGTGCTAAGAACTGGGAGTGGCTTTTATTTTCTTCCTAACCTTGTCATCCAGAATACCAATTCCCATCGCTTCTCGGCCTTTTGGCTAAGATCAAGTGCAGAATACCAATTCCCTATCGCGATCGTGCTCCCAACTCCTCTCTGGATCATAAAGGATTGTGACTTTTATAAATCAACAGCCTTGAAAGTCAACTTGCTCCTCTCCTCCGACGTCTGTTGAATGCTTCAGCCTCCTTTGCAGTAAAAGCCCAGCTTATACGAAAGGTCCCAGTCATGCCACGTATTTCCCTGGCTCACAGAACAGGCTTGCTAAACAGTCATGGTCATTTCAGGCTCCTGTGTACTCAACAAAGACAATACACCTTGACACGGCTTCTTTTCACTGACTGTCATCTGGCCTGGCCATGTGGTTATTAGCAGAAAAGGCATGGCCAGGGCAGGTGGCAGGCAGCACAGACTTCTTCCTCCCACCCATCTTCATTGGCCTCTTCTCTGGCTGAAGAGAAACGCTTCCTAGATCCAGGAAAGAACTACCCAGGGCCCAAGGCAATTTCCTGAGCTCTGTTCAAGCCAATAGTTCCCGGAGAAGGTCGTAAAAGAATGTAAAAAAGGAAAAAAAAAAAAAAAAAAGAATGTAAATAATTGAATTCTGTAGCCTGAGACAAACTTTTGACTCAGGGCAAATCTCCTAACCTCTTTTAGCCACAGTTTCTTCAGCTGGAAAATGGGGCGATGGCCAAGATGAAGTCAAATTCCGCTTACAGGGCAGCCGTCCTGCCTTTGACTCTTGAGACTGGAGTATCACCTGCCCCGTTAGACCTTGAGTGACCAAAGAATCCTGCTCTGATCTGTTCCCAGAGACACTCTCCTTCATCCCCAACAAGCCTGCACCCCAAACCAAGCCAGAATGATTAAGAAGTATAAGAGATGGTGTGCTTGTGGAGATTAATTTATTATCTTTGTTTTTGAAAATCAATAAACCTTAAGAAGCCTGTATCTTTGTTTTTTTTCCATTGGTGCTATACTGCACCCTGACTGGCTTTTTTCTTTAATCATTTTATTAGGGGCTCATACAAGTCTCATCACACTCCATACATACATCAATTGTGTAAAGCACATCGGTATATTCATTGCCCTCATCATTCTCAAAACATTTGCTCTCCACTTAAGCCCCTGGCATCAGGTCCTCATTTTTCCCCTCCCTCCATGCTCCCCACTCCCTCATGAACCCTTGATAATTTATAAATTATCATTTTGTCATCTCTTGCTCTGTCCCACGTCTCCCTTCACCTACTTTTCTGTTGTCCGTCCCCCAGGGAGGAGGTCACATGTGGATCCTTGTAATCAGTTCCCCCTTTCCAACCCACTCACCCTGCACCCTCCCAGTATCGCCACTAAGAAGCCTGTATCTTTGAAGGCAGCCCTTCCCAGGCCTTCTACAAGAATATTTTCGTTAACCACGCCCCCCCCCCCAAAAAAAAACCTCCATGTGATAGCTCTCTCTAATGAAATAAAATGTAGTCATTGATAAAATTTAGAGAAATGGTTGATATACACAGCAACTTAGATAAATCTCAAAACCATGCTGGGCAAAAGAAGCCCAACACTAGAGTTCATGCTATGAGATTACATTTGGATGAAATTCTAGAAAATGGAAAGGAAGGCCCAGTGACAGAAAGCAGATGAATAGTTACTTAGACCCAGGAGTAGAAGTATAGATTGCTAGAGAGCTAAAGCAGTCTTTCAGGGACGATGGAATTGGCTGTTTCTTGTTAGTGGTGGACATTCCACAGGTCTCCATTACTCATCAAACTGTATTTCAAATAAATGTCGTTCACTGAACATAAAGTATATCTGAATAATGTCAATTAAAAAAACTACGTTGAGAGAAGTCAGGATGGAGAGTCACAGGAGGGACAGGTTTTTTTCTGACGAAAATTAGATCTTGGTGGTGGCTGCACAAGTCTGTGAATCTCCTAAAAATTACTGAATTGTATCCTTCAAATGGATGAATTATACTCTGTGTAAGTGATCTCTCAGAAGGGATGCTTCCCAAAGGCAATAGTCGTGGAAGTCAGACTCCTGGTGACCTCTGGATGGGCTCCTGACAGGAATATTATGGCACTATGGAACTTCCGGTAAAAATTGAGGTTTTTAATTTTTTTTGTTTTGTTGTTGTTGTTGTTTGTTTTTAGTCAGTTAGTGAGTGAGTGAGTGAGTGAGATAGTCAGTGAGTGAGATAGTGAGTCAGTGAGATAGTGAGTCAGTGAGTGAGTGAGTGAGTGAGTTAGTGAGTGAGTGAGTGAGTGAGTAAGATAGTGAGTGAGTGAGTGAGTGAGTGAGAGAGTGAGTGAGTGAGATAGTCAGTGAATGAGATAGTGAGATAGTGAGTCAGTGAGTGAGTGAGTGAGTTAGTGAGTGAGTGAGTGAGTGAGTGAGAGAGAGAGTGAGATAGTGAGTGAGTGAGAGAATGAGTCAGTGAGTCAGTGAGTCAGTGAGTGAGAGAGTGAGTGAGTCAGTGAGTGAGAGAGTGAGTCAGTGAGTGAGAGAGTGAGTCAGTGAGTGAGAGAGTGAGTCAGTGAGTGAGTGAGTCAGTGAGTGAGAGAGTGAGTCAGTGAGTGAGTGAGTGAGTGAGTGAGTGAGTGAGTGAGTGAGTCAGTGAGTGAGTCAGTGAGTCAGTGAGAGATAGTCAGTGAGTGAGAGAGTGAGTCAGTGAGAGAGTGAGTGAGTGAGAGAGAGAATGAGATAGTGTTAGGTTTTTAATTTTTTAAAACATTTAGTTGCTGTTGTTTAAAATACACTAATTCAATGGTTTCTGCATATACATTTTTCAGTAACGTTGACGATGTTCTTCAAGTTACATGAGCCGATCATTCCCACTCTCCATTTCTGAATTGCTTCTCTTCCATTAACTACACGTACTTCCTACTAAGCTTCCTATCTAAGAGAACCCGGGTGGTAATAGTGGTAAAGCACTGGGCTGCTAATCATCAGGTCAGCCGTTTGAAACTACCAACTACTCCCCTGGAGAAGAATAAGCCATGAGACTTTCTACTCCTTGGAAGAGCTACAGACTTGGAAACCCACAGGCTCGTTCTACCCTGTGCTGTAGGGTCATCATGAGTCAGAATCTACTCAATGGCAGTAGGTTTGTGAGTTTTAAAATTTTTTTTTTACATTTTTCTTAACATTTTATTAGGGGCTCATACAACTCTTAACACAATCCATACATATACATACATCAGTTGTATAAAGCACACCTGTAATTCTTTTTTTTAGGATTTCTTCAGCTTTTTATTTTTTTTAGCTTTTTATTTTTTTTATTATTATTTTTAACATTTTATCAGGGGCTCATACAACTTTTATCACAATCCATACATATACATACATCAGTTGTATAAAGCACATCCGTACATTCTTTGCCCTCATCATTTTCAAAGCATTTGCTCTCCACTTAAGCCCTTTGCATCAGGTCCTGGAGTTTTTAAATTTTTTTAAAGGTTCTTATGTGGTCTTTCAAGTTGCTATTGTGAGTTTGATCACATATAGATAGCTCTTAGAAGAGCACAAAGCTCAAGTCAGACTTTTTTTTTTTCCTCGTTAAGCTAAACTACAGTTTGGTTTAAAGTTTAAAGATTACTTCAGGGAAATAGTTTCAGGGATTCACCTACCCTTCATGATGCCCTGTCTAGAGTCTGTGAGAATTTGAAATTCTGTTCTACATTTTCCCTCTTTTAATCAGGAGTCTGTTATAGGATCTTTGATCAACATGTTCAGTTATGGTAACCAGGTTCTTGGGGGTGTCATGACAAAGAAAGTAGTTGGCATTGGAGGCAATTAGCCACCCGGTCCATATCTCCTCCTAGACTCCACTCTCCTTCCTCTGCGCTCCAGGTCTGTGAAGAGAATTCACTGAGCTTTGGCTGGATGGCTACTTGCAAGCTTTAGAGACCCCGGGCCTTATGCTAAGAAGTGTGAGGGAGAACCGAAGCACTGCTGTCCCACGAAACCTTAAACTTCCAAACCAAGGAACCAAATCCCGTGAGGATCTTAGCTGTACATAAGCTGTCTCAGCAGCTACTCTTTTGTCTTTGTTGTGAATATTTCTACCTCACAGCTTTTGCAGATTCAACTTTTTAGAGATATACAATTTATTGACAACCATTACAAGAATTGACTGTGCAGTCCCACCCTGAATCAGTGGAATATTTCCATTATTATTTTTAATCATTTTATTGAGGGCTCCTACAAGTCTTATCACAATCTATACATCGATTGAATCAGGCGTGTTTGGACATATGCTGCCCTCATTCTCTTCTAATATTCCTGTTATTATTAAGCCCCCTTTTCCCATTTCTTTCGGAACCTGATAACCTCTAATAAACTTTGTTCCCTACACCTTTGCCTTTTCCGGTCCTTTTATATAGATGAGGGCATCATATGCTATTTATACTTTTGTGCTTAACTTATTGCACTCAGCATAATGTCTTCCAGTCCCACCTACACCACAGCGTCTACCAAGACTTCATTTCTCCTACTGGCTGAGTCGTAGCTCATTGTAGGTGCACAGCCCAGCATCCCGTTTGGTTCATACAGTCTGTTTATACCGTCTGCCCATCTGCTGATGGGCAATCAGGTGGTTTTTAGCTTTGGGCTGTTGTGAACCGTGCTGCCATGAACCCTGCTGTTCAAGTCTCAGTTTTAGATTCTGCCTTCAAATCTCCTGGGTTTACACCTGGGAGCCGTATTGAGGAACTGCCACAACATTGTCCACAGCTGTGCCATTGCCGGTTTACATTTCCATCCTCACCAATATTTGTTGTTTTCTGTTTTTGTTGGTTTTTTTTGGGGGGGGCGGAGATACAATTTAATTCAGCATACCAGGTATACTGTGAATTTACCAAACTTTCTGAGGTCAGATTGTCAACTTGGGACAGAACAATTATGAATCTGCTTTTATGTAAAAACCAGACCCATACTCACTGCTGTTAACTCAAATCTGACTCAGAGTGACCCTGTAGGACCGAGTATGATGCCTCATAGGTGTTCCAAGGCTGGGCGTCATAACAGGAGCAAACTGCCACATCTTTTTCAGGTAGAACCGCTAGTGAATTTGAACTGCCCGTCATGCAGTTAGCCCAAAGCCTAACCACTGTGCTACCAGGGCTACTGTTGTTTGGTTTGGTTTTGGTTTTATATTTTATTGGGGCTCATACAGCTCTTATCACAATCCATACATACATCCATTGTGTGAAGCACACTTATACATTCGTTGCCCTCATCATTCTCAAAATTCGCTTTCCGCTTGGGTTCCTGGAACCAGTTCCTCCTCATTTTCCTTTTTTCCCTCCGCCTCCCTCCCCGCTCCCTCGGTGTTTGTTTGTTTCGTTTGTACTTTAGCCATCTTAGTGGGACTGGAGTGGTATACCCCAGTGTGGTCTGATGTGTATCTCTGATGGCCAGAGATGAAGAGGATTTTTCATGTGTTTGGTGACCATTTGAATGCCCTCTTTGGTCAAATACAAGCTTTATCTTGAAATGAGCCGTGGTTCAACCCACCCATTTCCATCAAATTCATTTCAGCTCCTGGTGTCTCACATCTCATAGAGGTGGTTACCGGGGTTAAGTTGGGGAAAAAAATCTTGTACGGCTGTATGACTGAGATATGTGCTCACTGCTATGTAAGTATATTATATTTCAAAGTGTCAGCTTTTCAATTTACTCTTTAAGGATTTACATGCTACAGTACAACAAACTGAAAGGCAGATGAACGGACTCCTTCTACATACATATCAATAAAGGAAAACACTTCCTATTTTCATGAGCAATTCATCCCCAACTGGGGAGTGTGAGAGAATACTAGTGAATGAACAGTATCTAACAACAACTACAAACGCATACGGCCTTTAGTTTATTGGAGGTTGCTTGTTGCAAAATGCTTCTGGCTTTTTCTTTACTTTGGATAAAATGGCTTTTATGATGCATGTCAGACAGGGCAAAAGGATTCACATGAAGAAGCTTGCCTTTTTTTCTGTACAGCTCAATGAGTGCCGAGAGATGCCTGCAGTCACGCCAGCAGTCTGACGCTCAAGCTGGAGAAGAGTTCCTTCAGTCCCCAGACTTTTCCAGGATCCCTGTACAGCCATCCTGTTCTCCTACTCGAAGTGTCTGGCAACCGCAATGTCTGTTTTCTATTCCGGCTAACCTCTTCACTCTGTAGTTTATGCTCCCCACAGTAAGTGAAAACACATTTTCAAAACATAATCATACTAAGATATTTCCCTGCTCCAGACGCTGCAAAATCTCCCGTTGGTCTTACAATAGAAGGCACATCCTCTTCCTGGATCACCAGAGTCCTGTCCTATCTGCTCCCTTCCACCTCTCTTTTCCCAGCAACGCTCGTCCCTTGCACGCTGCTCTAGTCTCACTGACTTGCCTCTGCCTCAACCACCGAAGTCCTGTTTCCTCCTCGGGGCCTTTGCACATGCTGTTCCCTCTACCTGAGCACTTGCTCTAGCTCAGCGGTTTTCAACCTGTGGGTCGCGACCCCTTTGGAGGGGGGGAGTTCAAACAACCTTTTCACAGGGGTCGCCTAAGACCATCGGAAAACACATATTCCGATGGTCTTAGGAACCAAGACATCCTTTATCCGTCTCCAGGCGGGTCTGCCCACATGCAGATACACCCACCTACAAGTACCGGAGGGAAGACTGTTTGTTACCCATGCTACACCAGGCTTCAAGACAAAATTTCGCTTACTTGTCCTTAGGAATAAATATTTCACCATATAGAATGACATATTGTTTTTGTGATTCATCGGTATGCTTTCATGATGTTCAATTTGTAACAATGAAAATACATCTTGCCTTAACAGATATTTACATGACGATTCATAACAGTAGCAAAATGACGGTGATGAGGTAGCAACAACAATAATGTTATGGTTGGGGGTCACCACGACAGGAGGACCTGTATGAAAGGGTCGGGGCATTAGGAAGGTTGAGAACCACTGTTCTCGCGATTTCCACTGCCTGAGACCCTCACTTCCTAACGGGTGTAGCTCCCATATAATTTCCTTAGAGAGGCCTTCTCTGGTGCCCACCCACTCCACTTTCTTTATGGTTTCATCCCATGGATGATGCTGCATGGAGGCAGGAAACTGATCCTATTTATTGACCGCTCGATTTTAGCACAGAAGCCCCGGTGATTAGACATTGGGCAGCTGATCAAGAAGTTGGAAAGTGGAGCCTGCCAGCTCTTCTGTGTCGAGCGGAGGGACAGTTGACCAAAGCAAGCTGTCTCTTCTTTCTGCCACAGAACAGCTGGCAGGTCCCCCTTTCTTTGTCCCAAAGGATCGTGATGAATCAGGGCTGACTTGATGCCAGTGAGCTTTTTAGTGGGTATCCTAGCACAGGGCACAAGGTAAGGTGCTTGATAAATATTTGTTTGATGGATGAATGGCTCCCTTCTTGGAGGATCCTTTTTATGACGCCGAAGCATACAGGACAGGGAGGAGAGAAGGGTGGGAAGACTTCTCTATCGTAACCACACCCTACCTGTGCATACCTCCACTTTAATACCTCCTGGTGGCCTCCTCCTGGGAAGAGTTACAGTCTTGGAAACCCACAGGGGCAGTTCTACCCTGTCCGATTAGGTGTCTGAGTTGGAAATCAACTTGATGGCAGTGAGTTGGAAATCAACTTGATGGCAGTGACAATAGTAAACAACAATAACAACAAATTGTTGCTTGACAGACCAAGAGGACTACAGAGAAAGTCAGATGGCAATCTAAGAATGGAAAACCAATGGAAAACGCCTAATGGATTATGTGTCATGAAGAAAAGGTGTATGGTGTTAGTGGAATGGATATTAGGAGTCTTGATAGGTTTGGCAGGTTGGCAAGGACTTCCCTGAGGAAGCACCAGCTGGACTGATAGCTGAAGGATGTGTCGAGTGAATGAGGGTCGGTTGTGTGGCTGGAGGAATATGACTCCCAGAGTTGAGCTTCAGAGCCTGATGCCCACGAAGACAGGAGAGGCCTGTCTGGCTAGGGTGAGAGCGATGGTGATGGAGCCGCCGGCCAGGACTCACTAGGCAAGCTGGGACAAGCGAGTCTTCATGCAAAAATGCAAGACAATTTCTTTTCCCTCCATGTCTGGGAGGGTAGGCAGCCCTTTGTGAAGGAGTCCTGGTGGGGTAGTGGTTACAAATTGGCCTGCTAACTGCCAAGTTCAAAACCACCAGCTGCTCCCTGGGAGGACCGGGCTTTCTACTCCTGAAAAGAGTTCCAGTCTCAGAAACTCACAGGGGAGTTTCGACCCTGTCCTAGCGGGTCGCTATGAGCAGGAATTGACTGGATGGTGGTGAGATTGTTTTGCTTGGGCACCTATTGTGCTTCCAGACCTGGGGCCCTCTTGACCAACCCGGCCTGTGAATGTGTTTCTGAATCAATTTCTCTCTTCGGGAAATTTTGACAATAACCTGCTTTGAGAACTGTTGACTCAGGGCAAGATTCTCACTAAATGTTTGTTAACAAATTTGTGCAGCGTATTCTATGTTCAGCCTTTTACACCTTCCACTGCTTCATAGTTATGCATAGCTATGCGGTCTTGTTTTTGTTGTTGTGTGTTGCTGACTGGGTTCTGACCTATGTGGTCTGCAAAAACCCAAAGCAAACCCATTGCCATTCAGTCAATTTCAGCTCATAGCAACCCTACTGGGCAGAGTAAATCACCTAAGGTTATAATTTTAAAAAAATTTTAAATCATTTTATTGGGGGCTCATGTAGTTCTTATCACAATCCATCCATCCATCCATTGTGCCAAGCACATTTGTACATACATTGCCATCATCATTTTCAAAATATTCTCTTTCAACTTGAACCCTTGGTATCAGCTCCTCATTTTTTCCCCTCCCTCCTTCACCCTCCCTCATGAACCCTTGATAATTTATAAATTATTATTACTTTTTCATGTCTTACACTGACAGATGTCTCCCTTCACCTACTTTTCTGTTGTCCGTCCCCCTAGGAGGGGGTTATAGGAAGATCATTGTGATTGATTCCTCCTCTCTCCCCCCACCTTCCCCTTCCTCTCCTGGTATGGTTACTCTCATTATCAGTCCTCAAGGGAAGATTATAATTTTTTACAGAAGTAGTAAACCAAAATTTTGTCCCACGGAGAGTTTGGTGAGTTGGAACTGAATTCTTGACCTTTCGATTTACAGCTCAGCACTTTACACACTGCCATTGGGGCCCCTTCAGGTGGTCTTAAACCCAACAGCAAACCCATTGCCACTGAGTGGATTCTGACCACAGTGATCCTACAGAACAGAGTAGAACCGCTCCATGTGTTTGCAAAACTGTACATATTTATGGGAGTAGATAGCCTGCCTCATCTTCCTCCTGAGGAGGGATTAATGGGTTTGAATCACCAACCTTGTGGTTATAAGCCTAACCTTTGGAAGGTTAATTATTCTTGCTAGGCTGCCCTTTCTTTTCTTTCTTCCCTTCTTTCCTTCCAGATTTAATTCAACAAGCATTTCTCTGCATCCTCAGAAAATTAAAATGTTTGCATCGTCACTGTGCTCCAAATAACCAACCCAGTGAGTGGTGCGCCCTGACACCACTGTGTCACCAGGCAAGATGGAGATCACCGCCCTGGTTCCCAGCACAGCGGATATCATGATCATGGCTCCCCTTGGTCCCCAGTGCTCGTGTAGATGCAGCTCGACTCCAGCTTCCCTGCCTCGCTGTCTACCTACCAGCAGGTGTGGGTCCACAAGCAGTACTAGGAGACCGGCCCATCCATCGTCCACCACAAATGCTTCTAGGTGGACTGTAACTTAGTTACTTCCTATCCTTTCTTGGCCAAGAGTAAATTGAAGTAGAAAAAGAGGCAAGATTGGCATCGCTTGACACTTGACAAAGGATTAAAGAACGGCGGAGATAAAAGTAAATGCTAGTCCGTGAGGAGGACAGTGCGTGGCCCCAGGGAGCACCCCAACATCCTGTAATATGGCCAAGGACTTTCCACTTGGTTCGTATCCGTTGTTGTTGTGCCCAAATAAACTCACTCACGGTCGTCGAGTTGATGCCAACTCATAGTTGAATATAGGATGGGGTAGACCTGTCCCTGTGGGGTTCTGACTCTTTACAGGAGTAGAAAGCCCCTTATCCCTTGAAGAGGCAGGTGATTTTGAACTGCCAATATTGTGTCTTGCAGCCTAACACGTAACCACGATGCCACCAGGGCTCCACATTTCAAATGCAGTGAGATGTACTGTTATTGGAATTTCCTTGCCCCCCCCCCATTTCTTCCTAAGGAGAAGGTCCCAGTCCTCATCCAAGTCCACACCCAAGAACTTATGGCCACAGAGTGAATCCCAACTCACAGTGACCCAATAGAGCAGAGTAGAACTCTCCTTAGGGTTTCTGAGGTTGTCAGTCTTTTCATGGAAGCAGACTGCCTCATCTTTCTCCCAAGGAGTGGCTGGGTTTGAACTGGTGACTTTGTGGTTATCAGAGCAGCCCAATTCTTAGCTCATTGTGCCATAAGGGCTCCTTTGTCCACACACAAAGCTGGGTAATAGCATTGCTTTGAGGTCAATTATGTGATGTAAGTTTTTCATCTTTTGTATGACTTTATAGGTTACTATGAATTGGAATCTATTGGACAGCAATGTGGTTTTTTTTTTAATGTGAAGATTTTTGGTCTTTCAAGAAGTTGATTGAAATGTGGGGACAGTCTGTCCACTAACTAAAAGACCAGTCAGATCCACAGCTTAAAGAAAAAAAATCATTAATTAAATTCTCTATAAATACATGCATTTCAGCATTCCTTTGGCTATCTGTTAGTCTCTTTATCTGGTATCAGTGGTAGCTACATAATCTGGTGTCAATTTGGGATTTGAGAGGATTAAGAGTGAAAGGGTGGAGTCTAGTCTGTCAATTGGGTCATAACCAATGAGGACTCTGTGTGGGCATGGCCTTCCCTCTGAGAATTCTGGGAACTCCTGTATTTTTTTCCTCCTTAGAGATGGGAGGCACATACTCTCTCTCTCCTCACTCCCTTGAAGACACTCTACTGACAAGACACATGGATGCTTTCTTAATGTACAATTACCCTTTATGGAAAACTCTCTCTTAAGCACGTATGAGTGTGGTTATTTTGTAATCATTTTATTGGGGGCTCATACAACTCTTACCACAATCCACACATACATCTATCATCTCAAGCACATTTGTACACTTGTTGCCATCATTATTCTCAAAACATTTTCTACTTGAGCCAATGGTAGCAGCAGCTCCTCATTTTCCCCCTCCCTCCCTTCCTTATGAACTCTTGATAATTTATAATATTTTTTTCATATCTTACACTGACCAATGTCTCCCTTCACCCACTTTTCTGTTGTCCATCCTCCAGGGAGGGGGTTATAGGTAGATCATTGTGATTGGTTCCCCTTCTCCCCCTACCTTTCCTTTCCTCTCCTGGTATTGCTACTCTCATTATTGGTCCTGAGGGTTTATCTGTCCTGGATTCCCTGTGTTTCCAGTTCTTATTTGCACCAGTGTATATCCTCTGGTCTAGCTGGATTTGTAAGGTCGAATTGGGAATCATGATAGTTGGGGAAGAGGGGAAGCATTAAAGAACTAGAGGAAAATTATATGTTTCATCGTGGCTATACTGCACCCTAACTGGCGCGTCTCTTCCCCGTAACCTTTCTGTAAGGGGATGTCTAGTTGCCTACAGATGGGCTTTGGGTGTCTACTCTGCACTCCCCACTCATTCACAATGATACAATTTTTTGTTCTTTGATGCCTGATACCTGATCTCATCGACACCTCATGATCACACAGGTTGGCATGCTTCTTCTATGTGGGCTTTGTTGCTTCTCAGCTAGATGGCTGCTTGTTTATATTCAATCCTTTAAGACCCCAGATGATATATCTTTTGATAGCCGGGGACCATCAGCTTTCTTCACCACATTTGCTTATGCATCCGCTTTGTCTTCAATGATTGTGTTGGGAAGGTGAGCATCATGGAATGCCAGGTTAATGGAACAAAGTGTTCTTGCATTGAGAGAGTACTTGAGTATATGAGTGTGTTTCTCTAGCCTACCCAGACTAACACAGTATATTTGATAATTTGAAAAAAATCTTTCACATGTGTTACTGTATTTTTTACAAGATTCCTGTTTTGAGCTATTTTGACTTTTTAAATGGGTATATTAGAGGGATTGTCACAAAAGTGACACTTCATTTTAACTCCATGCTTAATTGCCTTTTAGGGTTCTTTCATTGTATCCCTTAGTGAAACTGTAGGATTCCCCTCAAATGCTTTGGGTAGAATTTCCCCTATGATTGCTCATTACATGGTTGTTTTAAATATAAACCTGTTATTTCTGCAGTTTGTTTTTAAAATCTTGTTTTTAATTACACAAACAACATGTGAATGCATCCCATATTCTTGGTGTGAAGTATCTCAAATATTTTCTTCCTTCTGTTCCGATACCCATTTTATCCCTACATGTAACCACTGTTTATTTTCTAAGCACTTTTCTGTGGTTTGTACACTTATTCATTCACTGCCATTAATTCTGTTCTAACTCATAGCCACCTGATAGGACAGGGTAAACCTGCCCCTGTGGGTTTCCAGGACTGTAACTCTTTATTGGGGTCTTTTCCTGAGGAGAAGTTGGTGGTTTATAAACATGCAAATATATATTCATATTTTTGCTGTTTGGCACATAATGAGATGGTAATGAAAGAATAGAATTTCAGTTTGCTTTTTCAGTTCACAATATGTTTGGGCAAGTTCCCACCCCCCAAAAGAAACTTTCTTAACAATTGTGAATTAGGTGGGGGGGGGGTTACATATCAGATCATTATTTTTGCATTAATTATTTTAGACAACTTATGAAACCTTCCAAAGAAAGGCAAGCTACCTACATTTAAAACAGTGCATATTCCTTTTGTTTGTGTAATTATTTTTTTAATTGTGGCAAAATTATACAGAACAAAACATTCTTTTACAACTTCTACATGTATAATTCGTGCTATTGATTATCCTCCTCATGTTGTACAACCAATACTGATATTCTTTTCTAAATTATTCTACCACCATTAACATAAACTCAATGCCCCCTAAGCAAAAACTCTTCTTTCTTCACCCATGGTAATTATAGGTCATTTACTTTCTTCTTCGAATTTTTTAGTAGTTTTCTTGATATAATATTCACATATTATACACTTCCATAGTTAAATAGCTTTTTAAAAGACTTGTATATACATCATCACAATCACTTCTAATGCTCCCCTGCCCTCATATTATTCTTTAGAGTTTTATTTCACTAGCTCTACCTGGAAGACTTTTAACCAATTCCAGTTTTTGTTCTAAATATTTCTGGAATAAACTTCCTACCTATGTAGCCTTTGTGTACATGGGCAAACGTTTCTCTGGGATTCAGATTCTCCAGTGAAGTTTCCAATCTAATGCATGAAATATGGTAACACATTGTTTTGTTGTTTTCCTGGTAATTTGAGAGGTTGAGTATTTTAATATGATTTTATAACCAGATTTTTTCCTGAGATTTTATTCATTCAATTTGACTATTTTTTTACTGCCTTTCTTTTCCCTTTTTTGGTTTGTAAGTATTCTTTATTCTGAATATTTATTCTTTTTTGGTTAAATCTCAAATATTTCTCTTCTGCTTGTCTTTTTACTGTTTATGATGTACATAGAGGGATCTGCATATTGAAATTCCCGAAACTTAAGACGCTGGAACCTGAGTCTTGGGGGGAAACTAGTTCAGTTCTAGTCCACTTCTGCTTTTTGTGAATATCGTGGGGAAGGCCTTTCACTTCTCTGAAAAGGGAAAAACTATATCATCCTCCTTCCTTGTGAGGATAAACTGAATGGAGAAAATACAAATAGCACCTGAATAAAGAACTCAACAAATATTACTGCCAGCTAACTTTTATTTATATTGTTAGTATTCTGACGATATGTTAGAGGCCATTAGAACGCTGTAGGCCATAAAGGCGAAAGTAAGATTTGTCCCAAGGCATTCGCAAATGGGACCAGTGCCGAACCTGGAGAACGCAGGTGAAGCATTGTCTCCTCCTCCCTAAGTCCCGCCCCCTGGGGCTCCGCCCCGCCCTGGCCAGCAGCGGTTGCCACAGCGGGAACACCAGCGCCAGAAGTGTGGGCCTTGTGCGTGACTGGCGCGCGTGACGTAGGAGGGGCGGTCCTGAGAAGCTAACTGTACCGGGATAGGGCGGTGGGTTCGCGCGGAAGGGGCGGGGCAGTTCAGGGGGCGGGGTTTAATAGGAGCTGGACGTGCAGCCCAGTTTCCGCGTGCGTTGGTCCCACGGACGAGAGCGCGCGGCGGGGGCGTGCCTGGCGGGCGGGGCGGGGCCTAGTCGGGGGCGGGGCGGCGCGCGGCCTAACGGCGACGGCGGCAGTGGGAGCGCTGGCTGTGGCGTTGCGGAGTTCGGCAGCTGCAGGTCCGGCGGTGGCGCCTGCGAGCGACCGGGGCCGTGGGCTGAGGCGGGCGGCGCGCGGCTGAGCGCGCGGCGATGGTGGGCGTCCCAGGAGCGGCCGCCTTCCAGCGTAAGAGGAGGGGGAAGGCGGGCGGCTGAGGGGGGCGTGTGAAGGGCCTGCGAGTCCACTGGCGCTGGCTTCCCGGGAGGCCCGGGAGCGAGGCCGGCTGGGGAAACTGAGGCCGGAGCAGGGCGGCGGGCCCAAGGTCACACGGTGGGCCTGGCCTCTTGGGGCTTCGGAGGTCGCCCGGCGCTTCCCGCGCCGCCCAGAGGGAGGACACGGGGTTCACGATATGTAAAAAACAACAACACACACACACCCCAACTGGGACTGCGGCCTCGCAGCTCAGGCCGGACGAGCGTTCCATGGACTTGCTTGCAGACAAGTATTGTTTTGTTCTTCCGTCGCTCGGACCAGAAAGTCCAGCGCCCGGCGAAATATTACCTATACTGGATTTTTGAAGCGTGTGTCGATGGTGAGGGTGGGCCCGTGGAGCACAGGCTTAGAAGGGATCGGGCTGCCGGGGTTCTCGTCTCAGCTCCCCCACTTTTCGGCCCCACTTATGGTGACCTTGGGCCTCTCTGAGTCTCAGTTCTCCCGTCTGCAGAATGGGGGTAAGGAGAATTGCAGATCCTTCCCCCTGCACCCCTCGGCTCCCCACTCCCTACCCCCTCTACCGATTTTGTTGAAGGGCCAGTAGAATGCTTGGCACAGAGCCTGGTACATAACACGAGTGAAAACTCATCATTGCAATCGTTACTAAACCGTATCCAGTGTGAACCTCATTGGAGAAAACCTCTAAAATAGACAGCGCTTATGTATTTGTTTAAGACCTTTTTTTTTTCCTCCCAGAGATTTGTTGTCTCTCTGATCTAATTGTTAATTACGCCTTACCTGCATTGATCCAGTGGCCCCCGAGCATTGTGATATCCGTGGGCACAGGCAGAGTGTCTCAATACCAAAAATAAAATTTTCATTGGTTGTCGTTAGGCATTAGTGGCGGCCAACATTTTGTGAGGTCCAGGTATTTTGCAGTCTATTTAATATTTATTAAATCATCTCTTAAGTGAAACGGAGCCTTTTAGGCCCTGGGAATAGAGTGGCAACAAACAAGATAGATCAAACACGTGCTTTGAATTTAGTTGGGGGTTGAACGGGTAAATGAAGAGACAGAAAAATCCCTCCCTGAAGCTTAGTGGCAACCAGAATAAGAAGTACTTACCTTCAGTATGCACATTTTTGCAGGTGATGCAGCTTGAGGGAGGGAGGGGCTCTCTCTAAGGGCACACAGCATGGACTGGGTAGATGAGGGATTCCAGAGCAGTGTGGGAGCGGAGCCTACCTTCTTTAACACAAAAGGGTTACAACCTCGCTTCTTTCTCTTGGCACCCATTAAATGGTGCCAAACACTTAGATGCAGCCAGCCAATGCCTCATCCTAGTCGACCCTTTAATTGTTTTTGATGGTTTGGTGCAGGCAGATAAAGGTGACCTTAGGTATGATGGCAAAGGTGCCCCATCTCAGTAAAGTGAAAGGACCCATGATGTGAACTTAAAATCTTAATCTCTTTCATGCAGTGTTCAGTTGAAAAGCATGTCTGAAAGGACATTTTTTTTGTTTTATTATGTAACTTCGGTTAGGGATTTGTGCATGTGTTACTGTTCCTCAGAGAATTCTATATTACCTGCCTAGGCAGTAGAGCACTGATGGCATAATGGTTAGACCTCGGGCTGCTAACCAGGTCAGCAGTTCGAAAACACCAGCCGCTCCGTCTCAAGAACCCAAAGGGGCAGTTCTACCCTGCTCTGTTAGGTCTCTGTGAGCTGGAATTGACTCATAAGTGAGCCAGTGTGCTTCCTATAGTTACAGAGGGAAAGTTTTAGAGGGCAAGTTGTTGAAGTGGAATGGTACCGAGAAGGCTTTTTTTTGGCTTTTTAACCCTTTACTGAACGTTGGGCTTACAAAGCTGAGTAAACCATTGCCTCCAAAAGCTTATCTATAGCCTTGATTAGCTAATGCTTTTAACTATCAGTGCTGGGATCTCTGCCCTGAGACAAAGCTTGAGCCCCTGACCCAGAGACCCTGAGGACGTAGACTAGAGGAGTGGCCACAACTGTTTTCAGTGTTCATTCTATGTTATTTTAAGCTACCATGTGCAGAAAAAGACATTTGCAGAAGGATGAGCAAAAGCAGGCAAGGGGCAGTCCCAGTGTTAGCTTTTCCACTTTCCCTTATGAGCAGTCATTACAGCGACTAGGGTGGACCAGTGGTTTAGAGGTGGCCTTATCCTCTCCACCCATCAGTTTTGGGAGTTGTTGGGGGCGTCTTGCTTATTCAGTAGAGGCAGTAGGATGTAATGGCTTAGACTGAAATTTTAAGCTTTTGAAATTCACTCTGGAGTTTTGCCTAGGTGCAGGCCTTGTATCTCAAGACTTAAAGGTCAATTACTTAACCTTTCTGTACATTTTGTTTTTCTCATTTGTAAAATTGAGATGAGAATTCCTATTTGATTTGCACTTCTATGTCAAAGATTAGTCCACATATATGTTCATATAATGTATGTATATGTTAATGCAAACATACATGGTAATGCAAATAGAGTCATATTTTGGGCGCTGCTTGTGACTGAGGATACAATGACAATTTAGGACCTCACAAAAACTCTTAAAGCTGAGGTTTTTGGTATGTCAGAGGGGCGTGGCTGAGTGCTTTGTCAGCTTCCAGGTAAGGAGGTGACATTTGAACCGGTCCTTAAAGAAGTTCACTCACTCTCACTGCCATTGAGTTGACTCTTACTTATAGGGACTCTATAGGGCAGGGTGGAACTGCCTCTGGGGTTCCTAGACTGTCATTCTTTTTTTTCCTCATCATTCTTTTTTTTTCCAGTATCATTTTATTGGGAGACTCTTACAAATCTTATAACAATCCATCATTCAGTTGTATCAAGCACACTTGGACATATGTTGCCATCAACATTTCCAAAAGTTTCTTTCTACTTAGCCCGTGGTATCTGCTCCTCTTTTTGTAAGTACCCCCCCCCTCCCCTCGAGACTGTAACTCTTTCCCTGAGTGAGTAGTCTTTCTCCAGCAGAGCTGCTGGTGGTTTTGAACTGATCACCTTCTAGTTAGCAGTCCAGTGTGTAACCACTGCCACCAGAGCTCCCTTAAAGAAGTAGTGGGACTTTTTCCAGGAGGAGGAGGTGGTGCAGACTTACTGGCTGAGGTAGTGGGGTGTGGAAACTTGGAGGCTCTTGAGGGCTTGGTAAGTAGTTCCTCAGATCTGGAGCTATGGAGCACCTGGGTGGGGCCAGTGAATTCTGGCTGCAGTTGTGCCTGGCAGAGGCCAGATGGCAAGGAATCATGTTCCAGAACTTTTCATAGCACTCCAGCTCTTTCTCTGGTGGGACTTAATTAATTCTGTCACCTGAGTTATCTAAGAATATAAGTTCTTTGAGGCTTGTACTGTTTGCAATTTTGTTTTGCCTTGCAAGGTCCACCCCCATCCCCCCAGGTGTTTATTTATACTTAATATGATTATCACCAGGTCTTACAAAGTTGCCATGTCTTTTAGTTTAGGCTAATGCAGAATAGGAAGATGGGCACTTGGAGCCCTGAAAGCTAAATGTGAATATACCAAGCAGTCTCCTTCAAGCCCTGAATTGTTAAGAAGGATCCCAGAATTAGAAGGCCTGGCATAAAAGGGAGTGAAAAGTGGAAGAGAACTCAAAATCATAAATGAGATCAGACTTGGGAAACCCCAAGACTGTGACCCTCAGTCACCCTTCAGGTCTGGGACTGAATTTAGACTGAGTTACATTAAACAAACACAGATGAAAGGGGCATCCTGTATGCAGGGACTGAGGGTTAAGAAAGAAGCAGCAGTGGAAACTGGGAGGAAGTGATGATAACTGAGGGGATTGAAATGGATGAGTTGAAATGAAATGTGTATAAATTGTTGAATGTAAAACAGATGATCTGCGCTGTAAAGCTTCAAAACCCCAACCAGCTCTGCAGCATGAGTGTATCAGCAGTTTAGGGGGACAGGAGACTGTTAGATGACAGAAGTGTCATGCTTAAAAGTAGAATGGGCAACAAATGTACACATGTGCTGGACACAATGGATTTATGTATGGATTGTGATAAGAGTTGTTTAAGCCCCCAATATAATGATTTAAAAACAAACAAACAAACGTACCAGTAGAATGTTCCCAAGTCTTGGGGAAACCAACTCATTCACTGCCATTAAGTTGGGTCCAACCCACAGTGACTCTATAGCACAGAGTAGGGTTGTCTTACAGGACTTTGGCCAGACTGCCAGATCTTTCTCCGTAGAGCAGCTAGTGTGTTTGAACTGTCAGCTTCTTGGTTAGCAGCTGAATACTTTAACCGCAGTACCACCAAGGCTGGGGAAGGGAATACAAATTATTTTATTTTAAAACTTTTTATATGTTTGTGTGAAAATATACTGAGCCAGGTTACTTTACCATACAGAATTTTGTTTCCTAACATTGACTAATCCCTACAATGTAACAGCGCTCTGCCCACTTCCCTGGTATTTCCTGTTTCCATTTGCCTTTTCTGACTTTTGAAATTTATCCCTGAGCAACTCTGCCCTTTTGGTTTCCTTTTTTTGGTGGGTGGGGGCTGGGGCTCTCAATATAATTTTTTTATTGTGATGACAATGAAGTTTATTGTTGTATCCACTTTAAAGTGTATAGTACAGTGGCATGAAGTACCTTATAATATTGACCAATTATCACCGCTACCTCGAGAAGTCCTGGTAGCCTAGTAGGTTATACGTTGGGCTGCTAGCTGTTAGGTCAGCATTTGGAGACCACCAGCTACTCTAAGGGAGAAAGATGAGGTTTTTCTGTTCTTAAAAAGAATTACAACCCGGAACCCCACTGGGGCAGTTCTGCGTCATCCTATAGGGCAGCCGGGAATCGGACTCAACTAGATGGCCGTGAGTTTTGGTTTTGCCTATCACCACTGTTTAGTTCCAGAACTTTGTTTATCCCAAAGGGAAACTCTTCCCATTATACAGTCATTCATTATCTCCCTCCCCCACCTGCACGTACGCCCAGCCCCTCAAACAGAAAGGCCAAACTCATTGCCGTGGAGTCAATTCTGACCTTTTAAATCCTTTAATTGGGAACTCTTACAGATATCATATTCCATAGTTCCCGCATATCAAGCAGTATTATACAATTGCTACCAGTCAGTTTTGAAACATTTTCTTTCTTGAACTCCTTGATGTCAGCTCCCCTTCACCTCTCCCCCCCAAACCCTTATTATTATTACTATAATTATCTTGCTGCATCTTATATCATCCATTATATCCATTCACACACAGTTCTGTTCGTTCCCCTCAAGTGGGGTTATATAGTCATCAGTGCTATAGCAGCTGCCCCTTTCACGCACACCCCTTTCCATTCCATTCTCAGAGAGCCATCACTCCTGTTACTGATCCTGAAGGTCTACTGGTTGTTTCATAATTGATTGTGTTTAGGAATGAAGACCTTCCAGGGTATATAAATGACTGATTCTTCAAGGCTACTCCCGTCATCCAGTCGATTCTAACGCAGCACCCTTCTGAGAGAGTAGAAGTGCTCTTTAAGGTTTTGGAGACTGAAACCTTTATGGAAGCTGGCGCTTCTTCATCTTTTCCCCATTGAATACCTGGTGGGATTTGATCTGGAGCCTTGCTGTTAGGGGTACAAAACATAGCTCCTTAGTCTGTTTGTTAGGTGCCATTGAGTTGGTTCCAACTCATAGCCAGCCTCTCTGTGTACAAAAGATTACTGTCAAGTCTTGTGGACGTTTGAGCCTGTTGTAGCTGCTGTTGATAGTCCACTCCATAGTGGGTCTCCTTTTTGCCTGACTTTCTACCAAGCATGATCTCCTTTTCCAGGGACTAGTCTTAAGGAATCTTAAGCAGTTATAAGTGGAATGGTAAGTGACCATATTTATGAGAAATTTGTCCATTGTGCATTATTAGTGAAAAGTGGGGAGAATTGTCAAGTTTAGTGGCTCTCTCTGGACACTTGTAGAATTGTGGAAGAGGTATACTAGCAAGACTTCTGAGGTTGAAGAAGGTCTTTCATTTGCTCCTCTAGATTTGCCCCTATTCTGCCCACCCTATTCTCTAACTGGGGGTGCTTGCTTACCTACACGGCTGCATCACTGGCCTTCCTTCCCCTTTGGGGTAACACAATTGTTTATCATGCTCCTCCCCATGGCCATAGCTTCTAGCTGGCTTTGTCACTTGATTGAAAGCCACAATTCAAAAAATGGTCCTTTCTCAGTTTTCATTACTTTATCGTTGAGCCTGCTTGCACTAGTCCCAGAGTCGCAGGGCACTACATTGTCCCCTGTGATGATCTTGTACCATTGCACACATTTTTTCCCCCTTTGCCCCCACCCACCCCGCCCACCCTCTGTATAGTCACTTTTATGGATTGCATTGTATCCCCAAAATATGTGTTTGTAAATCCTAATCTCTAAGACTGCTTATCCCATTTGGGAATGGGTTGTCTGCATTATGTTAATGAGACAGAATTAAGATAGGGTGTTTCTTAAGTCAATAACCCTTGAGATGTCAAAGCAATGAAACAATCAAGCTAATAGAGGTGGGAGAAGAGAGAGGAAGATTGCCCAGGAGCAGAAGCCCAAAAGAGACAATAATCTTGCTTCAAAGACAACAGAGAGGCTTGCTCCCCGAGAGCTGATACTCTGAATTTGCACTTCTGACTTCCTGCGCCCTGGGAAAAGAGATCCCTGTTAGTTAAAGCCACACATTTGTGGTATTTCTGTGATAGCAGCCCGAGTTTGCTAAGACAAGCACCTTGTTAAATCCTCTTTGAATTTTCCTTACGGCACTATTCCTTCTCTTTCCTTTTTGGGCCATGGCTCTATAGTTGAATCTTGTATAGAATGATTTCTTAGATGTTCTCTCTGAGCTTACTTATGTGCTACAGGTACTAACAGAGGTACTTGTTTGCTTCTCCCACTTGTTGCAAATTTAAAAGAACTAAATCAGATGGTGAGGAGAGAGGTACTACCCTAAGCAAGCATACAGACAAGCGTCCCTCATCCTTTCCTGTCCTTCTTACCAGCTATGCCACATTGGCCAGGTGGCAATATGGGTTAGGTGTTGCGCTGTTAACCACAATAATTTTCAAGTTCATCAGTCCCTCCAAGGAGAAACATTGAGGCTGCCTTCTCCCACAAAGATTTACAGTCCAGGACAACAGAAAAGTGAGTGAAGGGAGACAGTGGTTGGTGTAAGGCATGAAAAAAAAAAATCCCACAAAGATTTACAGTCCAGGACAACAGAAAAGTGAGTGAAGGGAGACAGTGGTTGGTGTAAGGCATGAAAAAAAAAAATCAGATCATAGGGAGGGAGGGTGGGGAACAGGGTTTGTGTGTGAGCTGATAGCAAGGGCTCAAGTAGAAAGAAAATGTTTTGAAAGTGATGATGGCAACATATGTACAGATAATGCACGACACAATGGACTGTGATAAGAGCTGTAAGAGCCCCCCAATAAAATGATTAGAGAAATAAAGATTTACAGTCTAGGAAACCCTGTGAGAACAGATGTACTCTTCCCTAGGATTCCTGTGAGTTGGAATCAACTCAATGGCAGTTTGCGTTGGGTTTGGTTTTAGTTTATGCTACATTGATGTATTTAGTTATTTTCCCAAACTTGGATGAGAAAAACCACCAAAAAATCTGGGACCATAAACATAAAAAAAGAAAATGTCTGGGACCAGTTATTCTGGAGACAAATAGCTCTGCAGGTTCCCTGTAGACCTTGAGTCCATCACTGTTTGGGCAGTCAGTTTCCTTAATGAGCACAACAAGTTACATTACAGTTAATAACTTGCTTAAGTGAAAGATGAATCCATAACTGGAATAATTGACATCATCATAATAAATGGGGGAAACTGGAATTTTAAAGGATTTTTCTAGTTGGATCAAAAGTCAACCTTCATGGAAGAAGCAGTCAAGAAGTCATAGGATATATTGCATTGAGCAAGTCTACTGCACAAGAATTTAAACTTTCCTAAAAGCAAAGGTACTGGGTTGTCTTTGTCAGGTTAATAGAAAGATTTGGTGTAGGGTGTGCTTTGAGTCAACCTCTGATAAGTAAAAGATCTTATAGAATGTGCACCTTAACCAAGCCATAGTCTCTTCCATTGCTTCATATACACATGAAAGTTGGACACTGAGAAAAAGGCAGGAGTTGCATTTGAATTGTGTATCCATCCCTTGGACTATAAAAAGAATAAAGTGTTACTGTGAGTTGGAATCAACTCTATGGCAGTGATTGAGTCAGAAGTAAGGATGGTGAAATTGCCTCTTGCTTATGTTATCAGAAGAGACCAGTCTCAAGAAAAGGACATGTTTGGCAAAGTAGAGGGTCCTTGCAAACAAGGGCCTCTCAGAGAGGTGAATGCCACAGCCATGCAGAGATCCTGAAGGTATTTGTAAGGTGCCCAGGAGTCCGAGCCCAGTTGGTGCCAGTTGACCACAAAGACTTTCTAGAGGCAGAGGTAGACGAGACATGAGCCAGCTTGTTTGGATAATGGGAAAAAGCAGAATTTGTAGACAGATTCAGGGCTTGTGTCCTAATTCTACTGGGAAATTATTAAACTTATGAGAAATTTAAAAAATCTATAAATGAAGTTCATTCCTGCCTATTGACTGCTTATTTGGGGCTAGACTGTGCTAAGTTACATACCCATCTTTTGCCTTTTAATCTTTATTTCCATTTTTTTTATTAACTTCCATTCTTTGAGGTAAGCCTTAAATCCGAATTTTACAAGCTGGAGGTAATTAATCAGCTATTCATCTGACAAGCCTGGATTAAAATCTAAATCTTCCTGATTACAGAACCTCAGCCCATAACTCATTTAAAATGTCACAATGAATGGAAAAAGCAAATCTCAGTTCTTCAATCTCCATCACTGTTAAATTCCAATTTAGGGAGGATGTTCAGGCTCTCGTTGCTTGAGGTTGTACATCACTTGCCTCCATATGGTGGCCGTTGAGTGAAGTGACTTGAAAAAGCTGGAGCAAAAATATTGTAAAACCTCAATTTAATCACCTTTAGCTACATGTTAGAGTTTACATTTCAATGAGCCCTGTGTAGAGTTTGGTATAAGTTCTTTTATTTTTATTTATTTATTTTAACAAATTTTATTGGTACTTAATCCATATATACACTATTCAGTAGTTCAGTCATAGAGAGATATAAGTTCTAAGATTGCTTGGTATATGCAAGTCAAGGCAGATAACCCTTCCGAAACAGTGACTGTGGTGGTTCCCTGAGGGTATGGGAAGGGGCTTGGGGATGGGAGGATGGGGAGCTGAAAGTATTGATGACTGTGTAACCTCACTTGATGGGATCGAGTACAGAATAGTATGTGAATGGATAGATAGCACTGTGTAAGATGGTGGGTGGGGAGAATAAGGGTTTCTGTGGGGCATGGGGGAGGAAGGGGACAAAAGGAGCTGATATCCAGAAGTTCAAGAAAGAAAATGTTTTGAAACTGATTGTGTTAGCAATTGTTTAATACTGCTTGATGTGATTAAATGGTGGAATGTTAGGCTTATCTGTAAGAGCTCCCAATAAAATGATAAAAAAAGATTTAGTAAGTTCTTTTATGACTGAAGTATGGAATCATATATCTATTAAATCCGAATTAGTAATAAAAAGATACAAGTTATTTTGGTAACAAAGCCGTCGTTTGATTACTGATGTTTAGAAGGTTGGGATTTACCCAATAGAATCAGGGTTTGGACACTTAAAGTAATTTTGCCTTGGCTTTAGCTTCTGAATAAATGTATGCTAGTTTGGAATTGAAAGAAGCCCTGCAAGCAGACATCCCCTTGCAGAAGGGTCACGGGGAGGAGATGAGCTAGTCAGGGTGCAGTATAGCAATGATGAAACATACAATTTTCCTTTAATTCTTGAATGCTTCCTTTCCCTCACTATCATGATCCCAGTTCTACCTTACAAATCCTGCTGGACCGGAGGATGTACACTGTAAAGATAGGAACTGGAAACACAGGGAATCCAGGACAGATGAATCTCACAGGACCAGTGGTGAGAAGAATGGTGATACCAGGAGGGTGGAGGGAAGGTGAGGGAGAAAGGGGGAACAGATTACAAGATTACAAGGATCTACATATACCCTCCCTGGGGGATGGACAGATACACAGGGCTCAAGCAGAAATCAAATGTTTTGAAAATGATGAGGGAAATAAATGTACAAAAGTGCTTGACACAGTGGATGTATGTGTGGATTGTGATAAGAGTTGTACAAACCCCCAATAAAATGATTTAATTATTTTTAAAAAACATGAAAAAAAATAATTTGGGCAATGAATGTGCAAATGTGCTTTACACAATTGATGTATGTATGGATTGTGATAGGAGTTGTATGAGCTCCTATTAAAATAATTTTTTAAAAAAGAAAAGAAACAAGCAAAAATAATTTATAAATTATCAAGGGTTTGAGAGGGAGGGTGGCAGAGCAAGGGAAAAAATGAGCTGATATCAAGGGTTCAAGTAGAAAGAAAATGTTCTGAGAATGATAATGGCAACAAGTTACAAATGTGCTTGACACCATGTATGGATTGTGAAAAGAGTTGTATGAGCCCCCAATAAAAAGATTTTTTTAAAAGGAGCCCTGGTGGCATAGTGGTTACACATAGGGCTACTAACTGCAAGGCTCCTTGGGAGGAAGAAGAGAAGAGGCTTTCTACTCTGGTAAAGAGTTAGGAAAACCACAGGGGCAGTTATATTCTGTCCTATCTGGTCGCATTAAGTCAGCATTGACTCAATGGCAGTGAAGTTTTTTTGGTTTATTTTGGAGCTGGTTGGCCTTTCTACATCAGAATAGAGTCTAGAAATCAGTAGAAATGGCCTTTTTGCTTGTTCTTGAATAGTAAGCTTGGTGTAGGTTATGTGAGTCCAGACTTTATGATTGGTTGCTGACTTTAATGAATGTAGGCACAGAAAAAATGGTTTAATTGATAGTTGTCTTTTTTAATCATTTTATTGGGGTCTCGTACAACTCTTATCACAATCCATACATCCATCCATTGTGTCAAGCACATTTGTACATTTGTTGCCATCATCATTCTCAAAACATTTGCTTCTGCTTGAGCCCTTGGTATCAGCTCCTCATTTTTCCCCTCCCCTCTACTTCCCCCTTCCTCATGAACCCTTGATAATTTTTAAAAATAATTTTATTGGGGCTGATACAACTCTTATCACAGTCCATACATACATCGATTGAGTAAAGCACCCTTACACATTCGTTGCCCTCATCATTCTCAAAATTCGCCTTCCGCTTGGGTTCCTGGAATCAGCTCATTTTCCTTTTTTCCCTCCCACTCCCTCCCAATAATTTATAAATTACTATAATTTTGTCATATCTTACATAGTCTGGCATATCCCTTCACCCACTTTCCTGTTGTCCATCCCCCAGGGAGGAGGTTATATGTAGATTCTTGTAATTGGTTCCCCAAATTAATAGTTTTTAATGAATGAGTAGACCCAAGATGAGTTATGCTTTAAGTTCCTATCTCTTCCAGGGTAGTAAAAACAGTGAGGAGTGGTGGGAAAGTAAATCTCCTTTACCTGCTGGTTTCAGATGCTTTTAGATTCAGAGTATTTTTTTACCTGTTGGTTTCAGACCCTTTTAGATTTAGAGTATTTTAAACCTAAAGTCAGAAAGTGATCACTTAGGTATAAAGGTCTGCTTCAAATCCCTGAAAGTTTGAGGGCTGTTACTGGAGAATTTCTTCCCTAGAGATCGTTTGTGCATGGATCTGATTACTAAGGACAGAGCCTGGATAGCACCACACCGGCAAGCCCCATGTGCAACCTGAGCCATGTATGTACACCACAGAGCCTGTTTCTGGGTTTTATTATGGGCTCAGTGAAGTCGACTTAGCTTGTCTGCTTTCTGTCTCTGGCCCCTAGAAGGCCTTGAGGATATTGGAAACTCTTGGGGCCAGGAACCATTCATTAAACTTGTGATATCAGCCAATAGCAACAATGTGTGAACTCAGTCTGACTTTTCCAGCCAGTTCTTAAAAGAGGGAGAAAAAACCCCCAACTCTTTGCTAGACTTTCTGTTAAAAGGTCTGTCTTAGAAAAATCCTGGGAAGGAGTTACCAGTTGACCACAAATTTTCTGATTTTAGCAGCTGAGCAGGTGATGTCAGTGAACTTCAACCCTTCCCCCCGCCCCCCCAACCACACAGGCTCATTCTGCACAGCTCTGTGAGAAGAGGTCTACTACAGTGGAGAGATGGTGCCAGCAACCTTTACTTTGGAATGTGGCTCTTTTAAGAGTTTGATTCTCCCTCTCTCTGCCCTTTACATTGTAATGAAATGCAGACATTCAAGTGCAGGTCAGAATAACCCAGAGCTAGGTATCCTTTGGTCTAAATTTATAGTGTTGATGTTGGCTAGACCTTTCAATTAAATTAACTGATGGTGACAATTATGTAATTTGACCTTGCCAACAGCTTAAGTGAAATGTTACTGCAGACAGTTCCGGGGTTACAAATGGCTTCCATTCATAAGTGTCTTTAAATTTAATGTGTACCTAAATCAGAAGATAGGTACAATGACATCTATAAACTGTGACAAATCATAATTTATAGTATCCCTTTTTATGCACAAAAAGCATTATAAAAACATTTCCAGATACACTGAAACATTGTTACCATAATAATGGAATAATCATAAGAATGCTTCATTGCAGAATAGTACCCATTTGTTACTGCACACCATCGTTTGTACCTCAGATCTTTAATATTGGAAGGGGGGTTGTAAAAGTTATACTTAAGGTCAGCTGTTTGTAACCCAGGGACTTTTTGTGCCAGGCATTGTACACTTAATGGCTTTGACACACAACTTTGCCCTTTTTGTCTCTTACTGGTATTTTCTTTATTGCTTTGTAAACTTAGCCTACTTTCACTTGTTTGAAGTTACATGGAGCTAGAGATCCATTCTGATGGAGCTACGCTAACCACACACACATGCTACCATTGGTGTTGTTCCTGACTCTGAATGACCTTAGGTCATAGGACAGGGCCTTAAATCTTTATGGAAGTAAGTTGCCCTTTCTTTCTCTTGGTGGCTCATGGATTTGAATCGGTTAGTTGCTTAACCATTGTGTCACGGAGGCTCACTCTTCCCTTCCTTTTGTTTTTGTTTAGTGAGCAGAAAAAAGTTTTATTAGCGTAAGAATCAAAGAGAAAGAGATGAGAAATGAGTCTCCATTATCAAGGATATGTGTAACCAAATCCTTCCTTCATTTATTAATGTTCATGGTAATCTTCCGGGAGCTCTGATGGTATAGTGGTTAAACATTGGACTGCTATTCAGATGGTTAGCAGTTCAAATCCACCAGCAACTCCACAGGAGAAAGAGTAGGCTTTCTACTCTAGTAGGCGGTTACAGTTTGGGAAATCCACAGGAGGTCACCATGAATCAGTATTGACTCTATGGCAGTGAGTTTGGTTTGGGAGTAGTCTTCTGAAAAATGTACTATATTTTAGTGTAAATAATTACGTGGTATGCAAAATTAGTATCTTTTTCTTCCAAAAATACTTTGCTGAGCAGGGAGGTGTGACGTACCTTATACTTCAGTGAGGAGGGCATTGGCTGGCAAAAATGTGTAGCATTCATGTTATTTGTGTAAAAATAATGAGTACTTCCTGTAGTAAGTTACAAATTTAATGTATCTTTACCATAAAGTATATAATGCTTACTTCCCAAAAATAAGACATGCTCTTATGTAACCCCAGTATACTTAGGAAAAAACGCAGATGAAATATTAGCTAACATACAGATCATGTTCAAATTTGGTGGTTGGTTCTGATAATATTTTTACTAGGAAGGGGCGCACCCTCCCTCCCCCCACTCTCATCCGGTTTAGGTTCATGTATTGTATTTAGTGGTCATGTTTCCTTCAGTCTGGAAGAGTCAATCCATCAGTCTTTATCTTTCATGACCTTGACTTTTCTGTAGGGTATTGGCCAGTTATTTTCTAGAAAAACCCTCATTTTGGATGTTTTTCTTCTCATGGATAGATTTTGATTATGCATTTCTGGCAAGGTCATCCCAAAGTCATGTGTGTCCTTAATATATCAGGAGGGAAGTATATGATATTCATTTGTCCATTGCTAATGATATTAATGATAGTAACTAACCACTTGGTTAAGATGATGCCTGCTAAGTATCTCCCCTATAAAAGTATTTATTATTTTTCCCTTTTTAATTGATACAATCTTATGGGAGAGGGGGAGGTTATTTTGAGTCCATTTATAAAGATAACTTATTTTTCAACAAACTTTACCCTCTGACTTTAGTATTGGGAGATGAATTTTGTTTGAGTAAATTGTACTGGTAGTTGCTTAATCTATTTAATTCCTTTTATTGGAGAGAATTCTAGGGAGAATTGTCTTACTCTTACTTATATATGTTAATATGGGTTTATGGACTCACATTTTATTTGATGGGCTATAATCTGTTGCTATTATTGATTCTAGTTCTCAAATGGGTCCACATTCAGCCATTAGGAACCCCTCTTCAAGAATGCAATATTCTTGAATCACTTCATTACTTTTGGCACACCCCAAA
Organism: Tenrec ecaudatus; assembly: GCF_050624435.1. Taxonomy (NCBI): domain Eukaryota; kingdom Metazoa; phylum Chordata; class Mammalia; order Afrosoricida; family Tenrecidae; genus Tenrec; species Tenrec ecaudatus. The sequence goes on along the minus strand of NC_134541.1, from coordinate 29,058,793 downwards.
ATGCTTCAGGTTCATCTTTTTCCCATCTGACCATTGAAATTGGCTGTTTCTCCAAGCTGTTTTCTGACCTCTCGATTAATAGTCCAGTTAGTAACCCACTCTGCCTCTCCTGATTCCATCTCTCTCAGTTTTTCTTTGACCTGACCAATTATAACACCTCAGAATGCCTCATCTTGACTTACTGACAAGATAAAACAAAAATATTTCCTCTCACAGAACAGGACCCTTGTGTTCTAGAACTTACTACCAGCTTCTTTTCAGACACTCATTCCCTAAACGATGTGTCTTTGTTTTGATCAAGGCCACAGAGAAAGCTTTAGCCTTTAACCTCCTAATTCTATTTGTTTTAAAGATCATGTTACTGGGGGCTTTTACAGCTCTTATAACAATCCATACATCAATTGTACATATGTTACCTTCATTATTTTCTAAACATTTACTTTGTATTTGAGCCCTTAGAGCAGCGGTTCTCAACCTGTGGGTTGTAACCCCTTTGGGGGTCAAATGAACATTTCCCTGGGGTTGCCCGATTCCTAACAGTAGCAAAATTACAGTTATGAAGTAGCAACAAAAACAATTTTATGGTTGGGGGTCGCCACAACATGAGTAACTGTATTAAAGCGTCGCGGCATTAGGAAGGTTGAGAACCACTGCCTTAGAGCTTCTTAAGGGAAGAGAAAGACTTACTTTTGTGAGTGGCTAATGGATTTGAACTGAAGACCCTGCAGTTAGCAGCCTAACATATAAACTACTTAGACAGTTGACTCTAGTGAGTTACACAGTGAATTAAGGTGTGGTAAAACCACTTTGTTTTTCAGTTCCTTTTTCTGTGAACTTTTTGAAGTCCCTCATATTCTTTTTTTTTTTAAAATACTTTTATTGGGAGCTCTTACATCTCTTATCACAATCCATACATTCATCGAATGTGTCAAGCACATTTGCACATATGCCACCATCATCATTTTCAAAGCATTCTCTTCCCACTTGAGCCGCTGATATCAGCTCGCCATTTCTTCCCCCTCCCTCCTCGCCCACCATCCCTCATGAACACTTGATAAGTTATAGATTATTATTTCCATATCTTAAATGGTCCTCCATCACCCCTCACCCACTTTTCCGTTATTTGTCTTCCTAGAAGAGGTCTTAAAGTTGATCCTTGTTATTGATTCCCCGTTCTCCCTGCACCCTCCTCTAATCCTCCTGCCCTTGAATATTCTTATGTAGGTTGTATAATATCAGTATATAAAGAACCGACTCACTTTGTATTGTGTTTCATTGGACAGATTTCATCATTTAAAAATAATTTTTTTTACCCAGCCCACTATTAATGGACATTTGTATTCCAGTTCTTTGATTTTACAAACTTTGCAATGTAACTTTGTAGAGAATGTCTTTCCATGACTCTGTAAATTGTTAGAAGTAGAATTGTTGGGTAAAGAGTTTGTACATTAATGTAATTTTGATAAATGATGCCAAATTACTCTCCCAAAGAGATATACCAGTTTTTATACTCTTATCAGTAAAGTGACCAAGTAAAGAAGGGGGAGGAGAGGGAGAAGTTGAGAATAGACCAGGTGTGGGGTATTTAAAAGTAGCTGTGTGTTAATAGGATTTAAAGAACTGGGAGAGAAATAGCAGGGGCTGAGGCTAGAAGTCTTCCGGCAGGGCTAGGTCTTTTTTGCCTTTTTTTTTTGTATACTTGGATTTTATAATAGCTCATGGAGAGAATGACATAATGAAGGCAGTGTCCTAGATAGAGTAAGTACCCTGGTGACCCCATGAAGATGGACTTGTAGAGACTAGGCAGGAAACAATGAAATAGATTAACTTAATGCACTTGCCCTTCTTTCAGACCAAGTGTCTCAATTTTGGTTTTGGAAAATATGACTTGTGTCTTTTTTGCAAATTACCTTTTAATTTTATATTTAAAATGTAGCTTAAAAACATAGCTTTTGACTCTCTCACTCACTCTCTCTCACACTCACTCACTATCTCACTAATTCAATCACTCACCCTCTCTCTCACTTACTGACTGTCTCACTCTCTCTCACATTCACTCAGTCTCTCACTCTCTCACACTCACTCTCACTCACTCACCCACTCACTCTCTCACTCACTTACTCTCTCACACTCACTCACTCTCTCACTTACTGTCTCACTCTCACATTCACTCAGTCTCACTCTCTCTCACACTCACTCTCACTCACTCACCCACTCACTCACACTCACTCACTCATCCACTCACTCTCAGTCTCTCTCTCACTCACTCACTTAATCTCTCACACTCACTCATTCATTCACTCACTCACTCTCACATTCACTCTCTTTCACACTCACTCTCTCACACTCACTCACTCTCACTAATTCACTCACTCTCACTTACTCTCTCACTAATTCACTCACTCAACTCTCTCACTAATTCACTCATAAAAAAAAAGAAAAAGAAACATAGCTTTTATGTGGATACACTACATAATACATGTTGTTAGGTACTGTCCACTTGGTTCTGACTCATAGCAACCCTGGACGTACAACAGGAGGAAACACTACCTGGTCTCATACCATCCGCACAGTTGTTCTTATGTTTGAGCCTATTGTTGCATCAACTGTATAATTCCATCATAATTTTTTTTTGGGGGGAGTTGAAATTGATGGATTTTTGACTGCAGGGGATGGTCTGCACCCCAGCTCTCACTTTGCTCAAGGGTCAACTGTTTACGACGTGGAGAAATCGGATGGGGAAAGCATTCCTGGTTTGGAGACAGGAAACTTTTTTTTAATTTTATATTTCATTTTATTTTTTAATCATTCTATTAGGGGCTCATACAATTTTTATCACAATCCATACATACATCAATTGTGTAAAGCACATTTATGTATTCATTGCCCTCATTATTCTCAAAACATTTGCTCTCCCACCTAAACTAAACCCCTGGCATCAGCTCTTCATTTTTTCCCCTCCCTCCCTCATGAACCCTTGATAATTTATAAATTATTATTTTGTTATATCTTGCCCTATCCGACGTCTTCCTTTACCCACTTTTCTGTTGTCCATCCCCCAGAGAGGAGGTCACTGGTAGATCCTTGTAATCGGTTCCCCCTTTCCAACCCACCCTCCCTCTACCCTACCAGTATTGCCACTCACACCACTGGTCCTGAAGGAATCATCCGCTCTGGAGTTCCTGTGTTTCCAGTTCTTATCTGTACCGGTGTACATCTTCTGGTCTAGCCAGACTTGCAAGGTAGAATTGGAATCATGAGAGTAGGGGAGGGGGCAGGGGAAGTATTTAGGAACTAGGGGAAAGTTGTATGTTTCATTGTTGCTACATCGCACCCTGACTGGCTCGTCTCCACCCTGAGACCCTTCTGTAAGGGGATGTCCAGTGAGCTACAAATGGGCTTTGGGTCTCCATTCTGCACTCCCCTCCTCATTCACTATGATATTTTTTGTTCTGATGATGTCTGATACCTGATCCCTTTAACACCTCATGATCGAACAGGCTGGTGTGCTTCTTCCATGTGGGCTTTGTTGCTTCTGAGCTAGATGACCACTTGTTTACCTTCAATCCTTTAACACCCCATACTGTATATTTTTTGATAGCTGGGCACCATCAGCTTTCTTCACTACATTTGCTTATCCACCTGCTTTGTCTTCAGCAGTTGTGTCAGGAAGGTGAGCATCATAGAATGCCAATTTAATGAAGAAAGTATTCTTTCATTGAGGGAGTACTTGAGTGGAGGCCCAATGGCCTTCTGCTTCCTTAATACTAAACCTATAAATATATGCACATAGATCTAGTTCCCCATCCTCATATATAAATATATTTACATATGTACATGCCTTCATTTAGACCTCTATAAATGCTCTTTGCCTTCTAGCTCTTTCCTCTCTTTCCTTTAACTTTCCTCTTGTCCAAGTATCATGCTCAGTCTTCATTTGGGTTTCAGTAAATCCTCTTGGTTACTTACCCTTGATCATGCCCTACCAGGCCTCCTATACCCTCCTCACCACCGATTTGGATCACTTGTTCCCTTGTCCCTGGGTTTGTTAACACCACTACCTTTCCCCCCACCTACCCCTCTTCCATGTCCCCTGGAACTGTTGGTCCCGTTGTTTTCTCCTCCAGATTGTTCATCCAGCCTATCTTATTTACACCTGCGGAGATAATAAGATGCACAAAAACAGATCAAAACCAAGCCACAACATACAACAACAAACCAATGACAAAAACTAAAGCAAAACACAACAGGAAAGAACAACTTGTAGTTAGTTCAAGGATTGTTTGTTGGCCTTTAGGAGTGTTTTCCAGTCCAATCTGTTGGGGCACCACACCCTGGCCCCAAAGTCCACCTTCGGCATTCCCTGGGGACCTCATCGCTCCGTTCCCTTGCTGTTCTTTTGCACCCCCTTAGTGTTTTGCCTCGGTGTGGCGGGATCAGATCAGGTGCATTTCCCACACTGTGTCTCCGGTGTTGTCCCCTGTAGGGCTATGGGCCAGTGAGGGACATCATGTCTCATAGTGGGTTCAGCCATGTGGTCCTATCTGTGGACTGGCTGCTCTAATCAGGAACATCGTCCTCCAAGCCTGGTGGGCCAGGATGTGCTCCACTCTCTCCTCCTCCCATTTCATCTGATCCTGTGTAAAAGAAGACAGAGTCTTACTTTTGGAGGCGGGTTGTGGGCAGCATTTGGACAGGGCTTTTGATAGCCGGTGCCAGTGAACAATAGGCCAGGCAGGTTAAAGCAGCGTTTCGGGAAACGTTGAATGTTGCACTCTAATATTTGCCCTTAGGTTGGAGACACTGGGGCGTTTCTGATTGTATTGATATGCATGGTGACATTTTGCCTGTTAATGTAAACTGATTATATTATCAGGTATAAAAAGCCCAGCTGGGAGATTTGCCTCATGCTGACATTTGTATTGTGTGTAGTACTGCTGCTTGCTTGCCATTAGCATGGAATGCTGAAAAGACAATTATGTTTTGTAAGTGGTGTAGCCCAACAAAGAACCATTAAGTTAAGGAATCAACTCACTGCCATTGAGTCGATTCAGACTCAGTGATGATATGAAAGGGTACAACTGCCCCTGTGGGTTTCTAAGACTACTTTTTATGGGTGTAGAAAGTCTTATCTTTCCACCTGTAAGTTAAGGAAGTAGAAGAATTCTCAGTTACTGTTTTCTTGCAGGTTATCACCCCCACATGTTTGTAATACAGTGCAGCAATTTAGCTGATGCCATCTTTTAATAAGCTTTCCATTGTTTGGTGCTTCAAGATTTTGACAACCAGAAGACTCATTTTCCTCTGGGATAGGAGTGAATGTGGGCAAGTTGGGAGTGTGGGGTGTGTGTGGTATGTGTGTATTGGGGAGTGGTGTGTGTTTTCAGAGTCACCTAGCAGAGTTTTTTAATACTTCAACGTGTGATAATTTTTTTTAACATCCTCTCCTAGGTGATTCTCATTCTTGCCTGGTTATAAACCACTGTTTGAGCCATTCTGTCCTGCCCCCACATTATCTTCTTGTGATGCTTCTAATTAGAAGAAGGCGTTCAGATGGAACTTTGCTGTCCCATAAGGACTGCTGACCTCCGGTATATCTTTTGGCAGTGAGCATTAACTCATGTTGTCCACTTGCTGATCAGCTTTTCCTGTTGAATCATGGCCTTATTTATTCTGTTGTCATTGATTTTATTTTGCCTCAGTCTCTTTGTCTTCTACATTTGGTGCCTGTGCTAAAAGCTTCCTTCCCATTTATGTGAAACTGCTTTTTATCAGAACAAAGACAGAGAGAGTGATTGGATGCTCTGTCCTTGCTGTCCTAGCAATCTTTGAGCTTGTTTTGAGCATCTAGGAAGTGTGCACAGTGAATACTTAGGTTTTTGTTTCTGTTGAGGCAAATGAATATTTGAAATATAAAATCCAAACCTTTTGACATTGAGTTGATTCTGACTCACAGTGACCTCATGAAGGTTTTAAGCCTATAAATGTTGAATAGAGCAGATAACTTCATCTTTACCCCTTGGAGCACTTGATGGGTTTGAACTACCAACCTTGTGGTTAATAATCCAGTGCTTACCCAACAGGGCCATATAAAGCAAAAAACTAAACTCACTGCCATTACGTCGATCAACTCCTAGTGATCCTAAAGTCAGGGTAGAACGATCCTTGTGAGTTTCAGACACTGTTACTCTCTACATGTGTAGAAAACCTTTCTTATAAGGAGCAGCTAGTGATTTCCAACTGCTAACCTTGAGATTAGCAGTCCAGTGTGTAACCACTGTACCACCAGGGCTCCCTAGGAAAGTACAAAGGTCGTTGAACTGAAGGTCTCTGAGGTGCTTATTCTAGTCTGTGAGGGCTATCTAGTCTGTCATTCAGGGAGTCGGAAGTACCAAATCCGAAGGAGACACCCCAAAACCCCTCAGCGCTGTATATGGCATCTGACACTCTCTAACAATGTAATAATACCTTTAATAACCTTACTTCCTTCACTCTGGTGGCGGCAGGTGAAGAGGATAGCTATGCAGAGTAATTGGGGCATGCAAAATTTGGAGGCAGCAACTGGCTCAGATTTAATTTTTTAGTCGTCTTTTCTCTTCCAATTAAGGCTGTCACTTTAAATAAACAATTTTTAAGCAATCAAAGTTTCCAAGTTTTTCTAAGCACATGTTGGTTGTGGCAATGACAACTCTAATGTGCAGTAATCAAAGCTTGCTTGATTGTAGCATATTTACATAAATGCAGATTTGGAACTAAGTGTGACAGGATTATCTGGGGTGGTTGGCAAGGATTTGTAAACCCAAAAGGGGTTTATTTAAACTTCTGCTCTCAGAAATAAGAAATTGGGTTCTTATTAGGGCATAATTGGCTTGACTCCAGCTTTTTAGCTGGGAGGCTGCTGAAGAGTTCATTTATTGTGAGAGTTTGGACATGATGAGCACAAACTTGTTTAAAGGGAAGAATCTCTTTGTACATTTATTCATTTGCCAGCTCACCCCTGTTTACATGTGGACCCTCCTGAAGATGACAAGGAGAACAAGCAGACAGTCCAGGCCTGTGAAATACTAGACCGTGACAGACTGGTTTCCATTCCACAGATTAGAGGGAGATAGAGGTTTTGAGTATTTTTAATTTACCCTGAATAAATTGAAAAGAAACCTGTCGTGAAAGATCTGTCAGTGACATATGTGTAATTTTCTTCTTATTAAATAGGTCCTTGTAGCTAGGTAGAGTGCCCTGGGGGGTGGAGTAGTGGGATTCGCGTTGACTTGGCAAGGTCAGCCATTAGAAGTCACCAGTTTTCTAAAGGAGGCCTGGTGGTGCAGTGTGGTAAACATAGGGCTGCGCATCACAGCTTGGCAGTTCGAAGTCACCAGCTGCACTTCAGGAAGACAGTGGGACAGCCTTCCCATAAAGATATTTAAAGGTCTTGGAAACTCAACAGGGCCAGTTGTATTGTGTCCCTGTGAGTCAGAATTGATTTGTTGGCAGTGAGTGAGTGTGTCTGTCTATATAGACAGTGTAGCTTAGTGCAAAAATAATTTTGGATTGATTTTTCAACACTTAGATTTCAGTTTATGCTTGGGATTCAAGATGTGACTTTAGGATTGATTTTTCAACACTTAGATTTCAGTTTATGCTTGGGATTCAAGATGTGACTTTAGCCAATCACTCAATCTTGAACTATATTTTAAAATATGAAAAGAAACACTTGAAAATAATATTGTGCATTTAGTGAAAGTTTACACAATTCATTAGGCTCACATTTTGTTCAATCTTGTTTAAATTGTTCAATGATACGTTACCTTTTTGAAGTTGCAGCAGCATTCTTCTTAATTGAGTCCTGGTGGGTCAATTTTCAGTGTTTTAGTGTTTCCCTGCCTGCTTCCTCACCTGATGTTTGCTTTACGTAATCGTTGACCTTTTGGTCTCATGGCTTCTTTAGTTAAAATCAAATGAAAATAAGTTTGGAATGGCTTAAACGATGTCTTACAGGGTTGCTGTGAGTTGGACAAGGCTTGATGGCAGAGTTTTATGATTTAGTTCAAAGCCGGCTTTCAGGGGGTTGGCGGGAGTATAGTTTGAGAATTAAGTTCAGGGCAATAATTCATCTAGTCTTCATTGGTCCAGGAGGTCTAAATCCCCTTGAGAATTTGAAATTCTGTGCTCTCACCGACACTGTAACAGTCACTGAAGAACTTTTCACTCTTGCTATCCAATACACAAAATTTCCAGGGCAGCTCCTCCAGAGCAGGGCCATGAACCGACACTAGCCTTTTTGAAAAACATTTCACTCAAGTAATACTAGGCATTCTTAGGGAAAAAGAAGAAATTCCAATACCTAGAGTAACAAGTTAAAATTTCTTTTCACCTCATCACTGAAAGCTTGTCTCTCCAGGGACCTCTGTAGTACACAAATGTGTAGTGTTTCTCACAAGCGGAACTATACTCAACTTAATATCTTGCTGAGGCTTAATAATTTCCAGTCAGCTAGGGAACATCTACAAAACTGTTTCATCAGATCTTTGATTTAAACAACAGCAACGACGTTTATCTCTTACGTTGTCTTAAGTACCTTGGAACAGATTTTATAAACGACAGCAACATTCAGTATTGATTTGCTCAGTGTTAGAGTGAGATGCCTTTCAGGGGATCACACCTTTCATTTCAGAGACCTTTGCAAAGGCTCTGTAAGAAAGGCAGGTGTATGATGGAATGCTTCCTGAAGTTGCCAAGCGCCATTCAAATCCTCTTCCCTTCCTCACAAAGTGCAAACTCGTCCTTTCTGGAGCAATTGGCTTCTGCAGATGCACCTATTACATGGGTTGGTAAGAGAGGATGCTTTTTCATCTGACTTAATAGTAAGTAAATTTTAAAAAGAATTAATGGGTTCTCTAACCAGACAGAAGTGTGCTGGAAATGAACATAGGTCCTTCTTGGTCTTGTTGACACAGAGGAAGAGAGTAGCATCCGGCGGAGTCATCCCTCCAAGCCAAAGTCATAGGCGCCATGCCAGCTTTCAACCCATCGTGGCACAAAGCTATTAGCGAGCAAAGGAGCCTTGGTGGTGCAATGGTTAAGTGCTTGCCTGCTAACTAAAAGGTGGGTGGGTCTGGTAAGTTGTTCAACAGGCTGCTCTGGGCACAACAGTGGGCCCAGTAGATATGACGGGCTTCAGAGAGTTCATGGAAAAATTTCTTTGTCTTTTAACTTCCCCACTTCTCTACTCCCTCCATGTCAGGATGGCAGCCTGTTTTTGTTTTTTTTTTTATTTATTTTTATTTTTATTTTTTAAATTTTAACAATTTATTAGGGGCTCATATAATTCTTATCACAGTTCATACATATACATACATCAATTGTATAAAGCACATCTGTACAGTCCCTGCCCTAATCATTTTTTTCTCCTCTTTTCTTTTTTTACATTTTATTAGGGACCCATACAACTCTTATCACCATCCATACATATACATACATCAATTGTATAAAGCACATCCAGATGGCAGCCTGTTTGTGTGAAGATTTAGAACCTTGGAAACCTTATGGAGCAGTTCTTCTCTGCTCTAGAGGCTTGCTTGTGGCAAACAGACTTAGTTGAAAATAATAATTAATGAAAGAAAGAAAAAAACAAAATGCTGTGCACACAAGCTTCCAGGAAGCTAGTTCAATGCAGCATCTGCGGCCTTATCCCTCCAGATTGAAAGTCTGAAGATCAGGTGGTGCCCAGGAATTGGCCTTTCACCAAACTGCCCAGTTTAATTCTCATAGGCACCCTGTAGAACAGAGTAGAGCTGCCCTGTGGGTTTCAGAGGCTGCACATCTTTTTTGTCTACCTTTTCTTCTATTTTTCTTAGTATCTTAATTTAAGAGACTAAATCTTTACAGGAGTACACAGTCTCATCTTTCCTGTGGGGCCAAAGGTGGTTTGAAACCATTAACATTGCAGTTAGCCTCCCTGTAACTCATTTCTCCACCAGGGCTCCACAAGAGAGGGGAAGGGGGTCAATATGAGAGTCAGAATTGACTTGATGGCAGTGAGTTTTGAATTTTCCCAATTAATTATTATATAGGTAATCTAAAGACTGCACTCAGACCAGGAGTAGGCAGAGTCAATTTGGAAAAACACTATTTTTTTCAATCCTAAAGTTTTCATCACTTGAAGCAAAAGCTATTTTGATACTGGATAGTTTGTGGTAACTAGAAAAGATAGACGGCGGGGCTGATGGCTGCTTTTAGTTTTCTGATTTGTGTTCTCATTTAATGGAGCTGCAGAGGACAGGGGTCCGGGCAGAGAGGACAGTTTGAATAAGACCAGAAGCAAAATTTAAACCAGAATGTAGAAAAGAGGCAGTAATTGTTCTAATAGGCTTCTCATTTGAGGTTATGAGTACGCATCCTGACTCTTACTGACCTACAAGCATTCGGAAAGATCTTTGTATTTATCCAGTTCTGCATCTTTCCGCTGCTCTGCCTCTCATCCTAGAGAGCTTTCTGAGGTGCAGTTCTCCCTGTGCTTGGGAGCTGCTTCTGTGTTCCCTAGCTTCAAAGATGCTTCTGTTTTCCAAAGTTGTGTGGAATCTACTTCGTTGTTGTTTTGTTTTTTAGCTCTTAGTTTTAACCTGTTACTCCTAGCTTTGTCCCAGAACCACAGATAATTGGTTGTCAAGCTATCAGATGGATTTTTGGATATTCTCAAGTCATTCTCAGATAAGTCATCCTCCTTCCAATTTTCTTACGTACTTAGTCACATCAGGAATCAAATAATGGGGCAGTGATTATAAAGGAGCCCTGTGTGGCACACTTGTTCAAGTGCCCAGCTGTCAAACAAAAGGTTAGTGGTTTGAACACACTAACTGCTCCAAGGCACAAAGATGTGGCAGTGTGCTTCCATGAGATTACAGCCTTGGAAACCTACTCCATTCTGTAGGGTCTCCATGAGTTGGACAGTGGGTCTTTGCTTTGGTTTTTGGAAGGATGTCTCAGTTGTGGTGTGTGTTTGATGCACTGAAGCTTTTGTTTAACTGTAGTCTTGAGTCATTAACCGGGGCTGGGTCTGAGATGGGCATTTCTAACAAGCGCACAGGTGGTGACAGTCCTGTGGGGTGTGGGCCACACTATTTAGTATCAGGGAATTAAGAGTAGAGCATAGCTCTGAGCTCCTGACTCCATTCTTAGGCATTAGTTCTCAATTTCGGTTGCATGTTAGACTCATGTTGGTGACTGCAGAAAAGTTTTGCAACTCCTATTTCCCACAAAACACGTAATCTATCTAGACCAGAGCATGTACACCACCAGTACAGATTAAGAGCTCTTGACACATGGAATAAACCCTTCAGGAACAGTAATGAGAGTAATGATAGCAGGAGGGTAAGGGGAAGGTGGTGTTATACATCACACTATGATCAATGTGTAACCCACACCTCCACCCCCTAGGGGGATGAACAACAGAAATGTGGGTGATAGGGACAGTGTAAGATATGAAAATACAAGTAATTTATAAATTATCGAGGGCTCGGGAGGGTGGTAAAGGTAGTGAAAAAGAGCTGATATCAAGGACTCAAGTAGAAAGAAAATGTTTTTGAAAATAATGGCAACATATGTACAAAGGTGCGTGACACAATGAGTGGGTGTAATGGATTGTGTCAGAGCTCCCAATAAAATTATTTATAAAAAGTTATATATCCAGAATATGTAAAGAACTCATAAGACTTTGAACAATAAGAAAAACATACTAACAGGATGGGCACAAAAAACTTGAACAAATATTTTCCCAAAGAAGATAGGTGGATGAGCAACTAAAAAAAGCACATGAAAAAATACTTAGCATCAAAAAAAAAAAAAATACTTAGCATCATTATCAACTAGGAAAATGCTAGCAAATCTCTATAGGACACCCCCACACCTGTTGGAATGGCCAACATAAGAATCCTGGCAAGGATGAAGGACAGCTGGGTCTCTCAGACCACTGCTGGTCGGGGCGCAAAATGTTGATGCCACGCTGGAAAATAATTGGGTAGTTTCTTATAAAATGAAACATCCCTACGCTGGTTCCCAGCAGTCACATTCCTCTGCATTTATCCTAAAGAAATAAAAAACTTGTGGCTACACAAAAGTTGTACCATGAATGGCTCTACTCCTAATGGTTAAAATCTGGAAACAGCCCAAGTATTCTTTAACAGGTGAATGGGTAAGCACATTGTGGTATAGCCGCACATTAGAGTATCATTCAGCTGTAAAAAGAAGCTGCTGTTACAGGAAACTGGATGCAGCCCAGAGGAAGCAGTAAGAAGCCAGTCTCCAAAGGTAACAAGCACATTATACAACATGTTTCACAAGACATTATTATAGTAGTGTCTAACTGATCAGGGGCTGCCCAAGATTAGGGATGGAGAGAGGAGAGTGTATGACTGTCAGGGGCTAGCACAGGGAATATTTTGGAGTAATGGAATCATTCTTTGTCTAGATTTCACATAAAAGTGAAACTTTACATCAGTGTCTGTGAATTGCAAAAGAATAATAAAAGGTTTATCCCAGGAAGCTTTTTTTTTTTTTTTTTTTATGACCCTGTCTGAAACTAGCCCAGGCTCCAAGAGCACTGAGGGGCAGGCTTCAATGTTTCTTTTCCTCCTTTTACGACCACCCAGACCAGTGTTTTGATCCGATGGGAAAGGGAACTGGAGGGTCCCAGGAAGCTTTTAAAAATCATTATTTGGTCAGGTGGCACTTCATACAGTTAATCAGAATTTTGGAAGGTGGGACATGGATGCAGATTTTAAATCCTTTTGGGATAGTCACATGTGCATTCCAAGTTGGCAGCTACTGTCTTAGAGAAAAGTCACTGAAGAGATGCAAATCTCTAACTGTATTGCTTTACCAAGCTCTCATATTAGAAATACATATGAAATATATTTGAAGTATATTTAATAAATATTTTTGAAGCTTGAAATGTATTTCATGTATTTGCCATGTATTCATGGAACATGTTTAATTTTTCATACTATTTTCCTCTATAAACCATCAAAATATCTTTAAAAATCTTAATTTTTTAACATCCAAATTAAAGACTATGGCAAAAAATTAAACATATTAGCTTTTTTGCTTATTTAGACAAGAAATAATTACTGTTTTGGGGTTACTAATGTTTAGGAGTTGTTCTTCAAAGAGGAGAAAATTCCTCTGGGGATTTTAAGTAAATGTTAAGTATCGTGGCAAGAATTTTAAAATGTCTCATTTGTAATTCAAAATTTCCTATGTTTAAAGCTAGAGAAACTTTCTTAGTTTTCACATACTACTTATTAATGATTCATTTTCATTGGCTGGTATCGACACCACCATTCTTATGAAACACTTAAGTGCTGAGTGAGTAATGGCCTTGTTTTATCAAAGATGATCTTCCTATAAATAACTAAAGTAGCTGAGAAATGGTTCATGACAGCTGACTTTGTAGTCTAGGATTGTTGTGCTTTCTAACAGTCCTTTAATATTGTAACTTTCTTAACATGATCATTGTATTTGTGTCTGGGGACTGAAAGACATATTTTAACATCCTGTAGTTTAAAATGTTGAAAGTGCTGGCCTGAGCATGCCTGATCTGTAGCTAGCATTGTTCTAGCAAACTGCATGGTGTGGCTGTACAGAACCAGGTGTTTTGCTTTAACTGCAGCTGTACCATCTGTGGGACCAGGTGGACAGATTCTGTGTCATCAGGAAAACACAGCTGCTGAGACTTAGGAAAAGAGCTAGTTGACTGCTTTTCCTCAGAAGTTTGTAAGCACAGTTTCCACCTTTGCACAGGTGTTGACCCTAGTCAGAAAAACAATAACAAAATGTCTGAGTTTGTAAATTTGGCTACTTAAAATTTTTTTGTTAGTATTTTTTTTAATTTTAATTTTTTGGTGTTTGGTTGCTTTTTAATAAATCATTTTATTGGGGGCTCATACAATTCTTATCACAATCCTTACATACATCCATTGTGTTTAAGCACATATATATATTTGTTGCCATCATCATTCTCAAAACATTTGCTTTCTACTTGAGCCCTTAATATCGGCTCCTCATTTTCCCTGTGCCTCCCCACTCTCTCCTACCTCATGAACCTTTCATAATTTATATTTTGTCATGTGACACTGTCTGACATCTCCCCTGCCCTCTTCTCTGCTGTCCATCCCCCAGGGAGGAGATTATATGTAGATTCTTTTTTTAATGTAAAGTTTTATTAGATTAGGAATATTTAATTAACACAAAGTCAGAAAATAGTTAAATTCAACAGCATAAAATTGCTTCTACTTAATACAAGTGCTGTAAGTTGGAACCTATTTAAATGGGAGTGTTTCTTCTTCCTATTAGTGAACACTGACATTTTCATTACACCATATAATCCAGGTTTCAAATAAATAACAATGCCTTTCTGATCTTTAAATTTTTTAATTTATTGTGGTGAAAATGTAATTTGACCTCTTTTAATGGCTCCTTTTCTTAAAACTAGCTCAATCCTCTTTAAACTTACCAGCAGAGGTTCACTGATGAGTTTTAGATAGTTGACATATACGTAGATTCTTGTAATCAGCTCCCTCTTTCTACCCCACATTCCCTCCCACCCTCCAGGCATTGCCACTCTCACCACTAGTCCTGAAGAAGTCATCTGTCCTGGGTTCCCTATGTTTCCAGATGCTATCAGTACCTATGTACATCCTCTGGTTTAGCCAGGTTTGTAAGGTAGAATTGGGATCATGATAGTGGGGAGAGGAAGCATTTAAGAACTAGAGCAAAGTTATATGTTTCATCTTTGCTACCCTGCACCCTGACTGGCTCATCTCCTCCCCACAACCTTTCAGTAAGGGGGTGTCCATTTGGTTACCGATGAGCTTTAAGTCTCCACTTTGCACTCACCCATATTTACAATGATATGATTTTTTGTTCCTTGATGCTTGATACCTGATCCCTTTGACAGCTCGTGGTCACACAAGGCTGGTGTGTTTCTTCCATGTGGGCTTTGTTGCTTCTGAACTAGATGGCCACTTGTTTATCTTCCAGCCTTTAATATCCCAGACGCTATATCTTTTGGTAGCCAGCCACCATCAGCAGGTGTTTGGTTTCTTGAGGATGTTTCCAACCGATGATGCTACTACCTTCTGAGAGTGTCACTCTCATTGAGGATTGTTATAAATAGCAATATGTACATATAGTATATGATAAGTTCTTCTCTCTGGATAACTGGGAAGTAAGCATAAAGGACTTTTTGTTTAGGCAAAACAGCAAAATAAAAATCAGAGTTCTTGGGCACTAAAATATAGGATAGAAATAGAAGGACGCTTCAAAAAGTCTATGGAAACATTATATTTTTATAATTGCATTTTTCCATGAACTTTTTGAAGCCCCCTTGTTACTTTTTTTCACCCCCTTGTGTTACTTGATGTGGTTCTTCTAACCATAGGTCTTTAAACCTTCATCAAACAACTTTTTATTTTTTAACTTTTATTATTTTAAGCTCAATTTATTCTGAGCCATGCATTTTTCCTTCTTCAGTTTCTTCTGGGAAATCTTTTTCTTCTGTGCAACCTCCTCTTCTGATTAGGGAACAATGTGTTCCTTTTCAGTCTGGATCATATCAGTGTGGCAGGGGGAGCTCATGGATGGATTGATCTGACCATGAGCTCTGTAAGTCCGGCGGCACATCTTCGGAGCTTTGTTCACCTGGATGTGCTCAATGACCAGAGAATCCACATCTAAACTCTTAAGTTCAGCATTACTTCTGCATTTTTAAGAATATGAAGCAAAAATTCAGCACTCTTTTTGGGCCTCCGACCCTGGGTCCAACCCCACTGGCCCGGGCACACCTACCAACCCCACCATTGTAACGTCTTAAGGGAACACACTGCTTCTGCAGAGTGACGTCTTTCAAGTACTTGGTGGCTTTCCAGATATGCATGCCTTTGATGGCCTGGGCAGTTTCACGGGTGTTCTTGAAGTGGACGCGGAGATTCGACCCTCTTGATTTGCAGAATTTGTAGGGTTTTCTGGGTCAAGTGCGTAGCGACCCATTTTGGCAGGTCCCCTCAGGGGGTGACAGTTGGAGGAAGCCGAACAATTTTTCCTTGATGGGTCTGGGTAGAAGAAGGTGGGGGAAGATACTGATAGGATTGTATGATTCAGTTGTGATTATTAAGAACTAATTGTAATTATAAACACTTGGGACTATAACATGGGAGTTGTTGATTTTTGCCATTCTGCCTAGTATAAAATGAGCCATCTCAGCATCTCACTCCCATCAAGAAAGAAGAGCCAGGAGTTGGAGCTTGCCCTTTGAACTTGTACCTCCTCAATGCTAGCACAGACTGGAGAAACGGCAGAAGGGTGACAGCAGCAGAACCAAGAGCCAGAGCACTTGCCCAGCCCACAAGGGCCAAGGAAGCTTCCTTGAGGGCACTAGGCATGCTGACTCATGGAGCTAGAGCTGAGATGGTGTGCCCCATGGCACTTATAAGCAGCCCTAAAAGAGCTCTGTAATGATGTCTGATCAGAGCAGATACCAAGGCAGAGAGAGGCCTTCCTACTGATGCGAGAAGAGGCTGTTCTGACTAGAACTGTGTCCTGAGCTGTTCTGATTCTGAAATGTTAACCGGTTAACTTCCTAATCAACCTCACAATCTTAATGTTTGTGAGGTCAGTGTGACCATTGTAATGAATTGTTGAAGCAGGTAGAGATGTAGAGTGTGCCACGGGCAAGACATGTGGTGTCAGAATTGATGAGCGAGTGGAGGCATGTCTAACTTCAGCCTCACAGGAATTGTTTTTGGGTAGGTAATGCTCATGAGTATGCTTCTTGCTACCTTTATGAAATCAGAGGTCAGACACTGCTTCCATGCCATTCCTTAACACCTGTGTAGACTTACCTTCTAAGGACTCTTGGAAGAGGGCCTTCGCCCTAGCTATTTAACGTTTGGGAACATTAACCAAAAAGTCAAAACCAAATGCCCTGCCATTGAGTTGATTCTGACTCACAGTTACCCAATAGTGTAGGGAAGAACCGTTCTTTGAATTTCCAAGACTAAATATTTACTACAGAAGCTGTCAGTCTGATCTTACTCCCAAGAAACAGCTGTTGGGTAAAACTGCTGACCCTGTGTTAGCACCCCAGTGCTTGCCATACTGCACCACAGGGCTCCTTTAGAAAACTAAGACCTAGTCCTGATGCTATCAGAGATGGATTCCTTAGGGAATTGGAATAAAATTCAAAGAAACTTCAACTTGTGAAAAATCCTGTTAAAAACCAGTGATGTCAAATATAGTGATGTTCTACAGAGAAACAGCAAAGGCAGTTAGGCTCATTGGACCTACAAAATCTTTTTTTCCTGACGCACTCATCAGTCAGTGTAATACAGGGAGCCAGGAGGTTGCCCTATCAGATTTAAGGTTTCCCTTCATGTTTATGCACCTCTTCTGAGAGTTGTTATGTAGACAGAACTCGGAGGGCTCAAAGATCTCCAAATTGTACTGAGAGAAAGGAACCGCAATGGAAAGGTGTTAGGGCACTGTGCCTGAAGCAGAGAACACTTTAAAAACCAAAATCAAACCCACTGCCATAGAGTTGATTCGGACATATAGTGACTCTGTAGGGTTTCCAGACTGAGAATCTTTACCGGCATAGAAGACTCATCGTTCACAGACTTGATAAGCTGCCAAGGGCAGGTTTGCAGAAGTTGTCCAGTGTACTTCCTCACTTGAGCACCAGGCAAAAGAGGAAGGCAGCATCAACTGAACCTTAACCACACCGAGCCCGAGGAGGTCCCCACAAGACACATTTTCCCCCTAAAGATATATATATATAAAGAACCAACCTTAATCACCTTCAAAGTTCTCTCCATTACACTTAATGCATTTGTCAAATCTGCGCTTCCATTCTTGGAAACATTTTTCAAACTCATCTGTTTGGATGGCTGACTGTTCCTCCCTTATTTTTATCTTCACCTCTTGTACCCATCAAATTGCTGCCCTTTCATGTCCCTCTTCATTTGAGGAAACAAAAAGAAGTCACATGGAGTGAGTTCAGGTGAATAAGGTGTGTGGGACAAGAGAGGCATGCTGTTTTCTGCCCAAAACTGGCACACTGAGATGGAAGGCTATGTGAGCAGGTACACTGTTGTGGTGGCAAAACCAGTCCCGTCTGCCACAAATCAGGCCTTTTTTGTTGCACACTGTTATGCAATCTTTTCAGAACCTGTAAATAGAAAGCTTGATGAACTGTCTGACCTGGTAGAATGAACTCCAAACACTGGAGTTTTTCCTTGTAAGTGTGTTCAACATCACAACAGTTTCTGCAGCATTTTTTCCCCGAGCAGGAAACAAAATTTCACCGCTGGATGCAGTTTTCTTAAATTGGCCACGACAAAAAATGAGGTTCAAGTGAAACTGCTTTTAAGAAAAAATTCACTGTGACCAGAGAGAACCTTCCCAGACAACACCACTGAGTGCACTAACTCAGAGCAAGTTGCTGATGCTCACCTGGGTGGTGGGATATGGACTATGAAAACTCAGCCCAGCATAGCTTCTTTTGGTATCCCCTCATATATTCTATGTTAACAATCATATCCTTTATAATGCATCTCACTGCCATCAAGTTGATTCAAAGCCATAGCAACCCTGTAGGACAGGATAGAAGTGTATCTGTCAGTTTCAAAGACAAATTTTTTTAAAATAAATCATTTTATTGGGTGCTCTTACAGCTCTTATAACAATCCATACATCAGTTGTATCAAGCACATTTATACATATGTTGCCATCATCATTTCCCAAACATTTTCTTTCTATTTGAGCCCTTGGCATCAGCTTCTTTCTCCCCCACCCCCCATGTCCCCTACCCTTCCACCCTGGTGAACCCTTGATAATTTATAAATTATTTTTATTTTCACATTTTACACCAGGGATCCTCAAACTTTTTAAACAGGGGGCCAGTTGACTGTCCGTCAGACCTGTTGGAGGGCTGGACTATAGTTTTTAAAAAAAACTATGAACAAATTCCTATGCACACTACACATGACTTATTTTGAAGTTAAAAAAACAAATGGGGCAAAAACATCTGGCGGGCCAGATAAATGTCTTTGGCAGACCACATGTGGCCTGCGGGGTGTAGTTTGAGGACACCTGGTTTACACTATCCACTGTCTCCCTTCTCCCACGTTTCTGTGTGCCTCCCTGATATGGGGGAGGGGGATTATAAATTGATCATTGTGATCATTCCCCCTTTCTCTTCCTTCTCTCACCTTCCACGTACACTCATGGTATCACTACTACCATTATTGTGCCTGACATGCTCTGGTCTAGCTGAATTTGTAAGGGAGAACTGGGGTCATGACAGTGGTGGTGGTGGTGATGGAGCACTGAAGAACCTGAAGAGTATTGTGTGTTTTGTCCGTGCTATACTGCACCCTGACTGGACGACTGTAACTCCTTTGGGAGCAGAAAGCCCCATCTTCTGAAAAGCAGTTAGTGATTTTGAATTGCTGACCTCGCAATCAATCAGCAGCCCAATCAGTGTGTGATGAGTATGCCAGTAAGGCTAAAGATGATTAATTCTAATATTCAAAGATTTTTAAATGTGCAATCAATTCTTACCAGGAGATGAGAAGTTTTTACTTTCTTTTGAGTATTTACACCTTTAACAAAATGAGTGCTTTGGGAGGACTGGGTGATACTAAGAATTGATAAATAGAGTTGGAGGGTGGAAGCCTGTACAACTGATGTCCTACCCAGTAAGAATGCACCTAGTGGTCATTAGATACCACCACACGCCATTTTTACAAAAATAAACTGGCTCTTAAGTGTCAATTCCAGGGAAAAGTATTATATTTCTCCATACCTCACTTTATTTTTCTCCACAGTATTTATCTCACCTGGGGTTTTAGTATACAAGGAGATTCAATTTTTTGTGGTTAAAAAAATTATTATTTGTAGAAAATGGAATTTTTTCACAGACCTTTTGAGCCTCCTTTTATAAGTACCGTATATACTTGTGTATAAGCTGAGTTTTTTCAGCACATTTTAAATGCAGTTTTTGTAGTAAAATTAGGTGCCTTGGCTGATTTTCAGGTTGGCTTATACTTGAGTATGTACAGTATGTGTTTGCTTGTATGTTGAATGTCTCTTCCCTTTAAGCCCGTTAGGGGCAAGGACTTCATTTTGATGTTTCTTCTGTAGGATTCAGAGCTGTACCTGGCACAGAAGGGATATCAGTAAGTACTTGGTTAATTATATTTCCCCAGGATTCCTTGGAGAAATACTTTTATAATAACTTCACTTTAACCTTGCGTACTTGGTTTTCACAAGAGTCCAAAACGAGCTACTATGTATTTTGCTGCCTTCATTTTCTGTAAGACTACCAATCCCTTCTTGCTCAGCCTCCTGAAGGCCAGCAGGATGAGTTGGTGTGCTGTCCTTGCTTAGAAAAGAAAATTTGAAAAAGAAATGAAAAGAAAATCTGTATAGAGGAAGAAGCTTTAAAAAGCTCGGAGGAAAATGACATTTTCTTTTCATTCCAATTTCCCCAGGAACTTTTTAGAATTCCCTACTTTAGAACTCTTTAGTGATTGAGTTTTGGCCCCTACTTTGCCCTCCTTGCTTTTAGAGACTTGTTGAAAACTTATTGCTATGGTCACACAAATAGATAGCACTATTATGGGGCTTGTTGGGAAGTTAATAGGTTACAGTTTAAGACCAGAAATTCACAGGGTACTGTCAGGAGTACCTCTTATCAGCCATGCCCACAGGCACACACCTCATCCCTCTCTCTGGTCCTTAGCTCCTTGGCCGGTCTCTTCTAGGGCAATGTTAGAAAGCTTTTTTAGAGTTGCCAGTAAATATTCTAAGGGCACGCACCAATAACCCCAGCCCAAGATGCTCAGTGGGTTGTCAAATATAGGGTGCCCCACCCCACATATTAGGTTCCCGGAGGTAGCACACTCCTGCAAGTGACTTTCCAGCTTGAAGACAGTAGCTTTCTGGTTTGTGGGCCTCCTGCCCAATCTCAAGCTCTTAGGCTGCCTCCTCTGCTTTCCCAGGTCTACTGGGGTGTCACAGAACCCTGTCTGTCTGCCTGGATCAAGAAAGGTCTGTGTAAGTATCCTCTCATCCAAGGGACACATTCTGCCCTGGTTTTTTTCTTTATGATCGTGAGATCTCCCTTTTCCACTAAGGCAGTGGTTCTCAACCTGTAGATCAGGACCCCTTTGGGGGTTGAATGAGCCTTTCACAGGGGTCGCCCGATTCATAACAGTAGCAAAATTAGAGTTAGGAAGTAGCAACAAAAATAATGTTATGGTTGGGGGTCATCACAACATGAGGAACTGTATGAAAGGGCCGTGGCATGAGGAAGGTTGAGAACCACTGCACTAAGGTTTTTAATAATATGGCTCACTTTAAACTTACTTAGTATAGCAAAACTAACCAAGTCCCTTGTTAGAGCGACATATATATCTTAATTGTATGGTCTCACCCCACACAGGTACCATTTTCTTACCTACTTTATTAGCAAACCATCCAGCTATATATAACTCACATTGACATTGCCCTTCCCAGTCATTTGATAAGAATTACAAAGACTATATGACTAAAAGAGCTGTCTCAAATAGTTCACAGCACTGCGATTTTCTTATTAGCCTTTTAAAAAAATTATCTCTAAACTAGATTTTAGAATGCTTCAGTGATATGTAGAATATGTATATGAATCTTTACTTTTCATTAAAAGGATTCTGTGTAACAGTGTCTGGCACATAGTTGGCATTTAATGAAAATTGGAACGTTTCCTAATAAGCCTCAAGCAAGATATTTTCTTAAGAAAGACTGACTCGTGCCTTGCCATGAGGCATCTGGGCTAAGAATTTTGGCTAGGCAGGAAATAAGGACATGGAATGCAGGGAGACTTGACTTTCAAGTAGACGGCTTTTCTAAGTGCTCTTCTTTTGAACACTGTGCCTTTTGGGCTTCTGTGCAAATGGTGTTGGAATCCAGAATCTGAAAGTTTGAAGAGAGAAACCATCCCTTACTCTTGCTTTCATATCTGGTCTATGGTTCTGAGATTAGGAAGGGATTTTGGACCTGGGTTCCCAAATGCTTTGTACCATACCCATCCTCCTTTGTTTTATTTTCTAGAATTTATCTAGATGAGCAAACTACAAGCTTTGAAATCCTGTTTCAAATAATTCTGTTTTAATTCCTTTCCCCCTCCCCTTTATCCAGATGTTTAATTTACACACGTGAAAAAAACAAACCAAGCCAAGATCAGTTTTAACAGGAGAGAAGTGTGTTCACAGCAGAGAGATAACATTTCTTGCAATGCTAGAAATGGGATGGCAGTAGTCTGATAAAGTACAGTTTTTCTTGGTATTAATTTTGAGGGAAAATGATACAAGATTGCTATACATGAGTTAGGAAAAATAATCTGGAAAATAGCATTTTTGAGGACATTCCCCCTTAATGATGTGTAATTCATATATCATACAGTTTAATAGTTCAGTCACATCAAGAAGAGATGTACACCACAGTCAGTTGTAGAATATTTTCTTCATTCTTGTACTCATCATTATTAATTTCCCATTCCCCCTAACTTCCCCTGCCATACCTCCAAGAAACCATTAATCCAGATACTATGTCTCTAGATTTACATGTCCTAGATTTCATATGCAGGAAAACATGAAAAAAACTAACAAGAATAACAAAGTAAAACAAACTCAGTTGAAAGGAAAGCAGAAAGTATTAAAAACTGAGACACATTTAAATAGATCATAAGGGACATCAAATGTTAGGGTGCTAAATATTAACCTAACTGCATCTGCAACAATTAGTTTTCCAATGCATTCTGCATGTTAGCAAGACTGTTCACATCCATTGCCCATGACTAGAGGGCATTCAGCAGGGGCTTAATCCATGTGTAATTTTCCCTTCACTTGCAAAACAAAACTGAAAATGGATCAAAAGGGAGGTCAAATGATTTTACATTTGACCTAAGTACATCTGCCATAATTGACAACTTTACAACGCTCAGTGTCTGATAACAAGGCTGTTCGTATCCCTCAACTGTGATGAGAGGTATTCGCTGGAGGCTTAACCCATGTGTAGACCCTGCAAGTGGATTCCACACTCCACTTCCATCTGCAAACCAGGTGTTCACAATTTAAGCTCTCAGAAAAATATCTTTTAAAGATATAATTCACATACTATATCATTCAACCCTTTGAAATGTGTAGTTCAATGCTTTTTAGTGTATTCATAAGGTATAACCCGCACTAATTTTTTTTCACCCCTAAAGGAAACACCTTACCCATTTGAAGTCACTTCCCATTTCCTCATTTTCCAGTTCCTGGTAACCATGAATCTTTCTGTCTCTAAGGATTTTCCTATTCTGGACATTCATTTAAGTAGTATAATGCTATGATACAAATTAATTTGTGACTGGCTTCTTATGTGTTTTAGGTACATTCCTTCATATTGTAGTGTGTAACCCTTTTACGGTATGCACTTATTACTTTGTCTTTTTTTAAGGTTGCTACTCCTTTATTAGCATATGCTTAACATCTCATACAGTATAATTCATATGAGATTTGTACAGTCATCATCACAACCCATTTCAGAGCACTTTGTTCTCATACTCATTGTTGATTACTCTGTCTTTTAATTATAGCCATACTAGTGGGTGTGCAAGACAAAGTAGTGGCTATCTGTTGGGTTGCTAATCTCAAGGTCAGCAGTTCAAACTGCCAGCGCTCTGAGGGAGAAAGGGGTTTTATACCTCTGTAAAGAGTCTCAGAAACCGACAGGGGCAGTTCTACTCCAGCCTGTAGGGCTGGTTTGAGTGGGACTCGACTAGATGGCAGTGAGTGAGTTGAGTGGGTGTGAAGTAACCCTAGTGGCTTCATGGTTAAGTACTCGTTGCTAACTGTAAGGTGCCTTCTCCAGCTGCATAGGACACAAACTGCAATCTGATCCCATAAAGAGTATAGTTTAGAAAACTCTGCGGCACTTGTACTCTGTCTCCTGAAATCTCTGTGAGTTGGAATTCACTCTACAGTGTCTAACAGCAACCACAGTGAGTGCGAAGTGATGTTTGGTAAGGTTTTGATTTGCATCTCTTTAATGACTAATGATGTCCAGTATCTTTTCTTGTGCTTATTAAGATTTGAGAAATGTCTATTCAAATCTCTTGTCCACATAGCCTTTTAACTAAACTCAAAACATCTGTTCAATAAGTAAATTTATTTTATGGCAAAACTAAACGTTTAAAATTGTTCAAAGCCCAAGTTCAAGTTGTAAGTGTGGTTCTTATGGTGATATATTGTTGTTCGTCATGGTGCAGTCATCTTAGACGCTCATGGGCCTTGTGGGTAACAGAACAGACTGTTGCTCGGTTCTGCACCATCTGTATGATCTTGATGACCTTTGACGTGTGTAAGCCCATGGCTGTGGCTGTTGTGCTAGTCTGTCTCATTGAGGGTGTGTTCACCGATCCTCTGCTTTACCACGTGTGGGGACCTTGGCCAGTGATGGGTCTTTCCTGATGACTCACCACAAATAAGTAAGTGGGTACTCTTGCTTTTTTAAATAAAGCCAAATGAAAATATCAAATTTTCTGGTAAAGTCTGTGTGTATATGTTTGAAGTCATATTTATATAGTGAGTACTATTCTTTGAAGACTACCTTTTTTTTTAAAAGATAATTTTATTGGGGGTTCTTAGAGCTCTTATGACAATCCATACATCAATTGTATCAAGCATATTTGTACATATGTTGCCATCATTATTTTCTAAACATTTACTTTCTGTTTGAGCCCTTGTTCTTGCTTTTTTGAGAATAATTCCTGATCTGTTGGTTTGTGGTTCGAAGGCCCGGAATTACTTCACGTCCACATCTTCCCTTACTTAACTGTCTGGTATTGCAGTATTTAGGGTAATAGTCAGGCCACAAAGCCACACACTCAAGTGAGTGCAGGTGTGCATTTTAGTGACGGTTTAAGAAGATTGTGCACCTGTTGTTATTTGACTGTGTGATCATCCCATGGTTTCCTCATGAATTGGCAGTCACATGCTTTGCTTAGTCTAAATCTTGAGCAGTATTACAAGAATCGTCGTAAAATTGGCAAAATTTGTTCTTGATCTCTCAGAATTCACCGTCAACTTACATATGTTTAAAAATAACTGATTTCTAATTGTTCAGATTTGATTCTTCTGAGCTTTGGAGATTGTGGCTTGTCCAAATTCCAAAGATTAAGCACAATATATTTAGCATCTTTTTCATGAAAGCAGAGACACATTTTCCAGATCTTAAAAAATGTGATACCTCATAAGAGATAAAGCTTGCACACTTCAGATAGTAGGCAGATTTTGATGAAGATGCAGACTGGAATAAAGGAAGTGGTTAGTAAAGGTGGCTTATAGAAGATGCCATTTGATTGTGGACGATTCCTTCAGGACCAAGGGTGTGAGGGGCGAGGCTGGGAGAGTGGAGGGCGAGTGGGTTGGAAATGGGGAACTGATTACAAGGATCCACATGTGACCTCCTCCCTTGGAGAGGGACGGCAGAGAAGGGGGGGAAGGGAGACTCGGATAGGGCAAGATATGACAAAATAACAATGTATAAATTACCAAGGGCGCATGAGGGAGTGGGGAGCAGGGAGGGAGGGGAAAAAAAAAGAGGACCTGATGCAAAGGGCTTGGGTGGAGAGCAAATGCTTTGAGAATGATTGGGGCAGGGAATGTGCGGATGTGCTTTATACAATTGATGTATGTATATGTATGGATTGTGGTGAGAGTTGTATGAGCCCCTAATAAAATGTTAAAAAAAAAAAAGGAAGATGTCATTTGAAGTAGACGTTGATGGAGAGCTCCTGGAGTGATGTGCAGAAGAGCACAATATCCCCAGAATCCAGATTTCTCATCTAGCTTGATTGTCGGGGGGGGGGGGGGTAGGGGTGGGGGTGGTATTGTATTCTCCCTCTTTGACTCAGAGAGCCCCAGATAAAGCCTACTGTTAGCGTTTACTCAAGTGTAAGTTAGATATCTGCCCCCCCCCCCGCCTGTACCTGAACTCTTGATGTTGGCTCAGGGATTGGACTCTAAGTGGCCTTTTTAGCCAATGCACCTTTGTGTCAATGTTGTATAAGTTATTATACTTAACCCATCTCAAAACACCCATTCCTTTGGGTGGCCAAGGCGTTTTGCCTGTTCCAGCCAATGCCAAGTCCTGGGTACATGATGCTAACAGTTGACTGGTGTGAGGAAGTGCTCAGCCCTTTTCCTTTCCCCATTACGAGTTTTCACTGCTGATGGTCCAGTTATTTTCATCTCTTTACATTTTTTCTCACATCACAGTCTCTAACAATTTTCCACTCCTTTCCAATTCTAATTTAATTACTGCAGGAAATTTTTCTATTTCCCTTTCACTTTGTTCCCTATGTGAGTTTTAAAAAGAAAACAATTAAGCCATTGGGGCTTAAGATTATTCCTAGTATCTTTGTATTAGGAAAGAAAGGTGCAATAATACTTCAAAAAAAAAAACAGCAAGGAAACAAAGGAGTGATTCAGGAGCCCTCAAGTCTCCTACACAATCTCTTTAGGTTGCTTGTTGACTGCTTTGCTGTGCTCCTAGTGAGTTGTGCTCTTATAACCATACTAAGATCAGTAAAAACACTCAATCTTGCTAATTTTTGTTCCATGACTACTAATCCAACCTCGCAAAGAATGACTGAAAAACTATAGTCTATCAGAGTTGGAATGAAAACGGTCTCCGTGGCCAAAGATGTTTGTGAAAGATGGAGATAGATTTCCTTACTTTATGTTTTCTTTGTGACTTTAATAAGTAATGTCTATCGTGAATTGGATGAGGATGATATATTATGAGTTGTTTCAAACTCTTTTAACCATCATAGAATTCCGTCCCCACAAACACCCCAAGGAGTTAGTATTTTATAGGACATATTTTGGGAAATGTTGGTCTACTGTGTTTCCATTATAAAATAATGTGGGTTTATTGTAGGTTTTAGAAAGCTGCTTCCTTTGGGTCTTTTAATAATTCTTTTAATGGGAAATAACATGTTCTGAATTCTATAAGTGGTTTTCAAACATGCGTGAGCTAGAATGAGAAGGTAGAGGAAGCTGTCTTCAGAGGACATCAAAAGAAGCAAGAGCTTATTGTCCAGTATTGGAGGCAAAATAAGTGTCATTTAAAGCGCTTTAGTTGTAGAGAAGTGAAAACTTAGCTCAAACATGTCAATAAATGACAAAGGAGTTATTCTGACCTGTGGACTCGAGAGGCCTGGAGGTCATGCAGTGGGGCTTCGGGATTGGTTGGTGCAAGAACTCCGTGGTGACTACTAGGGCCCTGGTGTCTTTGTTTTTCTTCCTGTCTTAATGTCAGTGTCCTCCTAAAGTCCAGCTTCACTTCTGGTTGCAATGTGGCCAAAGCCGCACAACCATCATACTGATCTATGAGTGCAGGAAAGTACCCTGATTAGTTCACAGTCTGGTCTCATGTTGAGTCCTGTAACCCTGTGAGCAAGTCAATAAAGGTACCTGAAGAAAGTGCTGTGGGCTTTTCAAGGGGGAAAAAGGCCTTTTGGTGATTTAGCTAACAAGTATTTTAGGGCTATTTCATTCCCTTTGTGTTTCTCTTCTTTGCCAGGATGCAGTTCAGTGCCCATCATCCCACTATTGTTGTTAGATGCCATTAAATTGGTTCTGGCCAAGGCTAACCCTGTGCACAGCAGAAATACTGCCCCGTCCTGCGCCATCCTCACATTTGTTCTGTGCTTGAGCCCATGGCTGCAGCCACTGTGCCAGTCTGTCTCCTTGAGGGCCTTCCTCTCTTTCGCTGCCCCTCTACTTTTCCCTCTACAAGCATGAAGTCCTTCTCCAGGGATTGCTGTTTCCTGACATGTCCAAAGGGCATCCAAAGGTGTTGAATAAGTATTTGTGGGAGAAGAGAATGATTTGACCATCTAAAATGGAGGCTTGAAGGGAAATGTGAGCAGAACCCCTGATCCAGCAGTGAGAGCCTTAACAAAGGCGCTTAGAAAAGTAGGAGAGCAAGTGCTCTTTCAGGCCAGAATGCACTGCATACACTGCGACGTGTATAGCTTCCTCATCCTAGGTTTGAGAATTTTGAAAATACTCATTTTGTTAGATTATTGCCTCACTAGGAAAAAAAATCCTGTCTCGCAATTTTAAAACTGCTTCCTTCTGGACTTCTTATCTTTGGACCTTTCTAATAATTTCTGTGGTGACACTGGGCTTGAGACTTCCTGTGTTAAATGAAAGCACACGATTACAAAACTGTGTAGGCATAAATGAGAGGCATATGGGAGTGGTGTAGAAGGAACTCTGGGAGCCTTGTATGCCTGGGTGGGCGAGCTAAACTAATAGCTCCCAGCAGTTCTTCTGAATCAGACATTGTGGAGCCAGGAGCCCAGCGTTTGGAATTCCTCTGCCTGTGCCAAGGGTCTGCCTTTTATCTTCAAAACCACCATTTCTTACATGGCTAATGACCCAATGGACCTGTCGACAACAAAGGGGTGAGGCTGGCAAAGATCAAGTTAAAAGGAAAAATAAAGAAATGCTCAAAGGTAGAAAAGTAAGAACAAGCAAGGCTTAATCATATTCTCACCCTTTATTGTTATTTTGAAACTTTATTATTAGAGAGTATTTTCTGAATGCCCACGAAAGTGTGAGCAGCATTTTATAGTGAATCCCTTTGTGCCTGTCACCTGGCCCCAGCAGGCTCTACAGTTACCAGACTGAGGGAAAGGAAATTCAGGCTGGAGAGCCCCTTGGGTTTGCTCTCCAGACCTTTCTAGGTCTTGTCATTGTTGGTTATATGCCATCGAACTGCTGTTTTCATATTTCAACATCCCGTGTGAACAGACAACTCTGAACATTTGTGATGAGTGCTAGGACAGTCCGTAACCTCTAATCGCTTAAGGAAATAAGTGCTATTGCTCAAGTGTGAGGGCTGGAAAGGGTAGTTTTTTCTCTCAAGGGGCCCCAGTAAATGGGGACTCGGGAAGATGATTTGCACTTAAAGTAGACAGTGGGGGAAGAAAGGCAGTGGGTAGTGAATGGCATCCCTGATCTGTGACAGTAATATAAGCAATATATTAGCTCTCTTTTACTGAGCTGCGATTAATTTATTTAGAACACTTTTATGTCAAGACATATTTGAATGTGCTTTCATCCTTACTTTAAACAATTTAGTTACTTTATGCTAAACTCCATAGCTCCTTTAAGGCTTATTATTAAGGAGCCCTGATGGTATAATGGGTTACACTTTGGGCTGCTCACCGCAAACCAGCAGTTTGAAACTGCTGGAGAAAGGACTTTTTACTCCTGTAAAGAATCAGTTTCAGAAGCTCACAGGGACAGTTCTACCCGGTCTTACAGGGTTGGCACTGAGTTGAGATTTTTGTTTTTTATCCAGATAAGTTATAACAAGGTATTTTAGATTCTTTTGAGAAATACCATTTCTTTTTTTAAAAAAGAATTTAAAAAATTTTATGTAAAGCTTGTTCAGCTCTTATCAAAATCCATACATACATCTATTGTGTCAAGCACACTTGTATGTTTGCTGCCATCATCGTTCTCAAAATATTCTTTCTACTATTAGCTCCTCATTTTTTCCTCCTCCCTTCTCCACCTTTCCTCCCTCACCCTTGATAATTTATCAATTATTATTTTTCATGTCTTATACTGTCCAATGTCTCCCTTCACCCACTTCTCTGTTGTCTATCCCCCAGGGAGGGGGTTATAGGTATATCATTGTGATCGGTTCCCTCTTCTCCCCTATATTCCCCTTCCCCTTCTGGTATCTCCACTCTCATTATTGGTCCTGCGGGGTTTTCCAGTCCTGAGTTCCCTGTATTTCCAGTTCTGATCTGTACTATGGTACATCCTCTGGTCTAGCTGGATTTGTAAGGTAGAATTGGGATCATGATAGTGGGTGGGGAGGAAGCATTAAAGAACTAGAGGAAACAAAATAATACTTTATAAATTATCAAGGGTTCATGAGGGAGGGGAGAGGGGAGAAAAAAAATGAGTAACTGATGCCAGGGGCTTAGGTGGAGAGCAAATGTTTTGAGAATGATGAGGACAGTGAATGTACAAATGTGCTTTACCCAATTGATGTATGTACAGATTGTGATAAGAGTTGTATGAGCTTCTAATAAAACAATTTAAAAAAAGTAGAGGAAAGTTGTGCTTCATCATTGCTATACTGCACCCTAACTGGCTTGTCTCTTTTTGTGACCCTTCTATAAGGGGATGTCCTGGTGCCTACAGATGCATTTTAGGGCTCCACTCTGCACTCCCGCTCATTCACAATGATATGATTTTTTGTTCTTTGATACATGATACCTAATTCTATGGACATCTCATGTTCAGCCAAGCTGGTGTACCTTTTCCATGTGGGCTTTGTTGCTTCTCAGCTAGATGTTTATCTTCAAGCATTTAAGACCCCAGATGCTATATCTTTTGATAGCCGGCACCATCAGCTTTTGTCTCTACATTTGCTTATGCACCCATTTCTTCTTCAGCGAGG
Source organism: Tenrec ecaudatus (assembly GCF_050624435.1). NCBI lineage: Eukaryota > Metazoa > Chordata > Mammalia > Afrosoricida > Tenrecidae > Tenrec > Tenrec ecaudatus. The sequence continues at coordinate 29,028,223 of NC_134541.1, read as the reverse complement.
AAGATGAGCATCATGGAATGCCAGTTTAATAGAACAAAGTGTTCTTGCATTGAGGGAGCACTTGAGTAGAGGCCCAATGACCATCTGCTACCTTAATACTAAACCTATAAATGTATGCCCATAGATTTATTTCCTCATTGTCATATATAAATATATTTACATGTGTACATGCCTATATTTAGACCTGTATAAATGGCCTTTGTCCCCTAGTTCCTTCCTCTATTTCCGTTTACTTACCTCTTATCCCTCTATCATGTTCAGTCTTCATTTGGGTTTCAGTAATTCCTCTCGGTTACATTGCCCTTGATCAAGCCCTATCAGGTCTCCTACATCCTCCTCGCCATGGATTTTGGATCACTTGTTGTTCCCTTGTCCCTGAGTTTGTTAACACCCACTTCCTTTTCCCCCCGCTTCACCCACTCCTATGTCCCCTGCGAACTATCAATCCCTTTGTTTTCTCCTCCAGATTGTTTATCCCATCTATCTTTTTTAAATCCCATCTAACTTATCTAGATAGACCTGCAGAGATAATAATATGCACACAAAAACAAGACTGCAAAACAAAACAACAACAAAACAAGGACAAAACAACAAAAAAGCCTGTAAATAGTTCAAGGTCTATTTGTTGATCTTTAGGAGTGTTTCCTGTTGAGTGTGATGGGGTGCGGCACCCTGGCCCCAAAGTCTATTTTTTGGTATTCCCTGGGGACTTCTTTTCTCTGTTCCCCTTGCTGTTCTGTTGCACACCCTTAGTGTTTTGCCTCGGTATGGTGGGGTCAGATCGGGTACAATTCCCACACTGTGTCTCCAGTGTTTTCCCCCATAGCACTATGGGTCAGTGAGGGATATTCTGTCTTGCAGTGGGGCCGGCCCTCTGGTCCTCTCTGTGCTTTTTATGCTCTGAATGAGTATGTCATTCTCAGGGCTTGGTGGGCTAGGATGTGCTTCACTCTCTTCCTCCCTCTTCCTAGCCTCTTCATTTGCTCCTGTGTGCTCTGATCAGACATGTCCTTCTCCCTGAGCTGTAGCTTCAGTGCTGTCCTCTAAAGTGAATTCTGCGGGGAGTGGGGGGCTGTCCATGTAGTGGGGATTGGGACCAGCCCCTCAGACCTCTCTACTGGTTCCCTGCTTCATGCCAGTATGTTGCATTCACATCTGGGATCACCAGGAGAGAAGATACCATTAAAAAAAAATCATTTCATCGGGGGCTCTTACGAGAGATACCATTTCAAAGCAAACTCTGAGCCCAGTTAAATCATCTGGAGAAGAATTGATAGACTTAGCAGCTAGAGGATATGGGCCTGGTCTGCATTTTGTGTTTCAGTTGTGCTTATAAGTGAAATGAGCCAGGAGGACATTCTGACTTTCAGATTTTCAGAAGCTGATCAGCCAATTGAATTCATTACTAGTGCGTTGTAGATTAAGAAGCATTGCGCTCTCCCTGTGACTAAGGTTTCTCACTGCATAAAGATGCTGGCCATTTGCATATCCAACTATCATGGCATTATCCAGCTGTCTTAAACATGATATCCTGTCTTTTTTTTAAAAACTAATTTTATTAGGGGCTCATACAACTCTTACCACAATCCAAAATACTTCAATTGTGTAAAGCACATTTGTATATTCATTTTTCTTAATATCCTGTCTTAAACATGAAATCCTCAGGATTGTAACTACCATTAGGAACCCTGCTGGCACGTGGATCAGGCATTGGGTTGCTAACCCAAGGTCGGTAGTTCAAACCCACCAGCTGTTCTACAGGAGAAAGATGAGGCTGTCTGCTTCTTTAAAGAGCGAAAGTCTCAGAAACCCTATCTCGGATTATTCTGAGTCAAAACTGATTTTTAGTGAGAGTGGGATTTATTTATTATTGATTGATTGGCTGGGGGCCTTCTTCCTAAACCTTAAACATTTCTCTTTTGTTTTCCTATCCTAACGTTGAACTTTTTCTTTGTTTTTATTCTTTCTCTTTTAAAAATTGATAAGAATAAATTACTAGTATTTAAAGTATTCATGTTGGGTAAGTGAATGTGTGGCATGTGCAATTGAAACCATCAAGGATCGTGAGCATCCCCCTTAGTGTTGCCTTGTAAAATCCCTCACGCCCAGGTTCCCCACCTTGTTTCTAAGAAAACATCACCTGCCGTCTGTCACTGTAGATTAGTTAGAATTTTAAAGACTTTTACATATTACCATTCTGTAAATAAAATCATTCAGTATGTTACCTTTGTAGAGGTTCTGACTTTATATTAATTTTATTTGGGGCCACAGAGAAGAAGCACACAGCCTAAGCGAATACAAGGTGTTGAACAGACCAGGTAGCAGACACCAAGGAACAAAAATCATTGTGTGATCACCTTCCTCACATAAACGCTGAAGACGAATGTGTGCATAAGCAAGTGTGGTGAAGAAGGCTGATGGTGCCTGGCTATTGAGAGATATAGCGCCCGGGGACTTAAAGGCTTGAAAGTAAACAAGCAGCCATCTAGCCCAGAAGCAACAAAGCCCACACGGAAGCAGCACACCAACATGTGTGATTGTGAAGGGCAGAGGGGACCAGGCCTCAAACAACAAGGGGAGGGAGGAAAAATCACATCACCATGAATGAGGGGGAGTGTGTGATGGGGACCCAATGCCCATCTGTAGACAGCTGGACATCCCTTGCAGAGGGGCAGTGGGGAGGAGATGAGTCACTCAGGGTTCAGTGTAGCAACAATGAAACTCAAAACCTGCCTCTAGTTCTTGAACGCTTCCTCCCCTCCCAATTATCATGATCCCAATCCTACCTTGCGGACCTGGTTAGACCAGAGGATGCACATTGGTGCAGTAGGAATCTGGAAACACAGGGAATCTAGGACGGATGAACCCCTCAGGACCAGCGGTGGGAGTGGTGACACCGGGAGGGAAGGGGTTGTAGAAAGGAAGAACTGACCTTGGGATCTATGTGTCACCTCCTCTCTGGGGGATGGCAATGGGGAGGTGGGTGAGGGGAGACGCCGGGCAGTGAGAGATAAGATGTAATAATTATTTATAAACTATTAAGGGTTCAGGGGGAGGGAGGAGCTGGAAGGGAGGGGGAAGGAAAAAATGGAAAACGAGCTTATTCCAGGAACCCAGGTGGAAGGCGAATTTTGAGAATGACGAGGTCAATGAATGTATAAGGGTACTTGACTCAATTGATGTATGTATGGATTGATAAGAGTTGTATGAGCCCCAATAAAAAGATTTATTAAATTAAAAAAAATTATTGGGAACTCTTACAAATCTTATAACAATCCATGATTGTATTAAGCACACTTGTGTGTATATATATATATATATATTGCCATCAACATATCCCCCCATCCTGCTTGGCTTTATTTGTTTTTGTCCATCAGCATTTCCAAAACATTTTTCTTCTACTCTAGCCATTAGTATCAGCTCCACTTTTACCCCCTCTCTCTCCAACCCTTCCACCGTAGTGAATCCTTGATCAGTTAAATATTATTATTGTGGTTCTGACTTCTTTCATCCAAAAGTTTGTTAAAGTGTTCTGTTATATGGAACTATCATACTCATTTGTTAATCTAATAGTGGATACCAACCACTAGTGAAATGTTTCTAAATTTTGGTTATTACAAATAAAGCTGCTGTGAACATTCTTATCTAAGTGTTTGGATACATGATTTCCCTTCTCTTTGTCAACACATAAAAGTTCTATGATTGGGATCATATGGTAGGTGTATGTTTGTTTTTTTTTTTTTTTAAAAGACTGTTTCTAAAGAGGGTTAAAATGAAACTTTATGCAGTAATTTTTTAAAAAAATACTGTGTTCCCTGTATTCTTACTGAGTTTTGAGAGTTTTATATATTTTGTATGTAAGTCTTTTATTAGGTAAGAAGCTTTGCAGTTACTTTATTTCAGCCTGTAGCTTGTCTTTTTATTTTCTATAGTGCCTTCTGAAGAATCAGAGTAAAACATTACAGTCCCATTACATCATTTCTCCCACCCACCCCTATCTCGCACTCCTTTATGGACCACTGAGTCCATTCCAAATCATTACGGTCTTATAGGACAGGGTAGAACTGCCCCTGTGAGTTTCTAAGGCTGTAGTTGTTTATAGGGAGTACAAAGCGGTTTCAAACTGGTGATCTTGCAGTTAGCAGTCTAACTCATAACCACTGTACCACCAGGGTTCCTTGTATCTAAGATACCTTCACCTAATCCAAAATTACAAAGATTTTCTTTTATGTTTTCTTGTAGAAGACCTTTAGTTCTTGGTTTTATATTGAGACGTATTATACATTTTGAGTTTGTTTTGCATATGATTTGCATAGTTCATTTTTCATGTATGGACATCCAATGGTCTCAGCACCAGTTATTAAAAAGACTATCCTATCCCACTTGATTACCTTTATGCTTTGGTCCAAGACCAGTTGTTATATATGTGTGTAGACACATTTCTAGACTGCCCCTGGATCTATTTATGTGATCTTTATGTCAATACCACATCATTTTTAAAGATACTGGCATTGTAGCTAATTATTTTTCCCCTCCCAGTTGCTGTGAGGTTGGTTCTGACACAGGGTGACAGCCCCCCAACGTGTTACAGAGTAAAACTCACTAGTGCTCCATAGTTTTCAAGTCTGTGTGACCTTATAGAAGCAGATGGCCAGGCTTTTCTTCTAAGGCAGCCCTGGGTTTGAACGGCCAGCCTTTTAAACATTTTTTTGTTTTTTTTTAAATCGTTTTATTAGGGACTCATACAACTCTTATCACAATCCATACATACATCAATTGTGTAAAGCACATTCGTAAATTCATTGCCCTCTTCATTCTCAAAACATTTACTCTCCACTTAATCCCCTAGCACAGGTCCTCTTTTTTTCCGCTCCCTGTCTAATACCCCCTCCCTCATGCGCCCTTGATAATTTATAAATTATTATTTTGTCATATCTGACGTCTCCCTTCACCCACTTTTCTGTTGTCCGCCCCCCGGGGAGGAGGTCACATACAGATCCTTGTAATCGGTTCCCCCTTTCAACCCACGCTCCCTCTACCCTCCCAGTATCGCCACTCACACCACTGGTCCTGAAGGAATCATCCATCCAGGATTCCCTGTGTTTCCACTTCCTATCTGTACCAGTGTACATCCTCTGGTCTAGCCAAGACTTGCAAGGTAAAATTGGGATCATGGTAGTGCGTGGGGGTGGGGGGGCATTTAGGAATAGAGGAAAGTTGTATTTTTCATCGTTGCTACATAGCACCCTGACTGGCTCGTCTCTTCCCTGAGACCCTTCTGTAAGGGGATGTCCAGTGGCCTACAAATGGGCTTTGGGTCTCCACTCTGCACTCCCCCCTTTATTCACTATGGTAAGTTTTTTTTGTTTTGATGGTGCCTGATACCTGTCAACACCTCGTGATCGAACAGGCTGGTGTGCTTCTTCCATGTGGGCTTTGTTGCTTCTGAGCTAGATGGCCACTTGTTTACCTTCAAGCCTTTAAGACCCCAGATGCTATACCTTTTGATAGCCGGGCACCATCAGCTTTCTTCACCGCATTTGCTTATTCACCTGCTTTTTCTTTAGCGGTTGTGTCGAGGAGGTGAACATCATAGAATGCCAATTTAAGAGAAGAAAGTATTCTTGCATTGAGGCAGTACTTGAGTGGAGGCCCAATGGCCTTCTGCCACCTTAATACTAAACCTGTAAATATAGGCACATAGATCTATTTCCCCATCCTCATATAAAAATATATTTGCATATGTACATGTCTTTATCTAGACCTCTAAGTGCCCTTTACCTCCCAGCTATTTCCTTTATTTCTCTTGACTTTCCTCTTGTCCCACTATCATGCTGAGCCCCTACCAGGGTTTCAGCAATTCCTTTTGGTTACATTACCCTTGATCATGCCCTACCAGGCCTCCCACACCCTCCTCATCACCGATTTGGATCACTTGTTGTTCCCTTGTCCCTGGGTTTGTTAACTCCACTACCTTTCCCCCCACTTCCCCTTCTCCCATGTCCCCCCCCCCCGGGAACTGTCGGTCCCATTGTTTTCTCCTCCAGATTGTTCATCCAGCCTGTCTTATTTAGACAGACCTGCGGAGATAATAACATGCACAAAAACAAGGCAGAGCACAACCAAGCAATAATATACAACAAAACAACAACAAGCAAATGACACAAAACAAAACACAACAGGAAAGAAAAGCTTATAGTTAGTTCAAGGATTGTTTGTTGGCCTTTAGGAGTGTTTTCCAGTCCAGTCTGTTGGGGCCCCCCAAAGTCCACCTTCAGCATTCCCTGGAGACCTCGTTGCTTTGTTACCTTGCTGTTCTGTTGTACCCTCTTAGTGTTTTGCCTGGGTGTGGGGGATCAGATTGGGTGCAGTTCCCACACTGGGTCTCCAGTGTTGTCCCCTGTAGGGCTATGAGTCAGTGAGGAATGTCATGTCTCATAGTGGGGCTGGCCATGTGGTCCTCTCTGTGGACTGGCTGCTCTAATTGGGAACATCGTTCTCAGGGCCTGGTGGGCCAGGATGTGCTCCACTCTCTCCTCCTGCCCCTTCATCTGCTCCCATGTCCTTCATTCAGATATGGTCCTCTCCTGGAGCTTGACCTGCCCGCCTTTTAGTTAGTAGTCAAGTGCTTCACTATTTATTCTAGAAGCCCCAGGTACCATACCAATTTGTTTTATTATAACCAGAGATTAGGCAGTATTTGTTTCCAATTTTGTTATTCAAAGTGTTTTTTGTTATTCTAGATCCTCTGCATTTTAAAATAAACTTTAGATTCAGTATGTCAATTTATTTTTTTTAAACCACCCTATAGTTTTTATCAGCATTAAGTTGGTTTGAGAAGAACTGACATCGAACAGCACTAAATTTTAAAATCAATGAATACAGTAGTATATCTCGTCATTTTACTTAAGTCCCTTTGAATTTCTTTCAGCAGTACTTTAAAGTTTTCAGGGTACAGGTTTCATACATCCTTTGTCAGATTTCTTTTTAAGCATTTTAAAATTTTGATATGGATGGTTTATTTTTCAAATTTCAAGTTTTAATAATTCATTACAAATATTCACATATGCAGTTAATTGATGTATATTGGTCTTGAATCTTGCAGCTTGCTAAAATAGCTCTTTTAATGTGCTGTTTTTGTAGATGCCACTGGATTTTCTACAAATTAAGGCAGTTTTTTTCCTCTCCAGCTATTATTTATCTTGTTTCTTGCTTAGAGATTCTCTCCTTTCCAATCCCTTTTTTTTTTATCTTCTTGGTCCAGGCTGTATCATGTTTTTATTGCTTAATGGTCCTCAAGCAGACCTTTCTAATACCAGTTATTATCCTTTCCTGCCAATACTGCTTGTTGCTGTGAAAATTTGTCTTCAGAAAACAAGGTGGTTTCATTTTGCAGAAGGCCACATCATGACTGCCAGATACCCAGTAGAGACATGCCTTGGAGGTTTTGAGGGTTTGACTCCAGACCACTGCAGTAAAGTGAAGGTCGTAATTCACTTGCATGTTTTGATTTTCCACTGTATATAAAAGTTATGTTAAAAGTGGGTGAAGAGAAAGCTGATGGTGCCCGGCTATCAAAAGAGATAGTGTTAAAGACTTGAAGGTAAACAAGCGACCATCTAGCTCAGAAGCAACAATGCCCACATGGAAGAAGCACACCAGCCTGTGCAATCATGAGGTGTTGAAGGGATCAGGTGTAAGGTATCATCAGAACAAAAAAATCTTACCACAGTGAATGAGGGGGGCAGTGCAGAGTGGAAACCCAAAGCCCCTTTTTAGGCCACTGGAGATCCCCTTGAAGAGGGGTCGCGGGGAGGAGACAAGCCAGACGGTGCGATGTGGCAACGAGGAAAAATACAACTTTCCTCTAGTTCCTAAATCCTTTCCTCCCCCCAACCCCCACTACTATCATGATCTGGATTCTATCTTGTAAGTCTGGCTAGACCAGAGGATGTACACTGGTACAGATAGGAAGTAGAAACACAGGGAATCCCGGATAGATGATCCTTTTGGGACCAGTGGTGTGAGTGGCGATACTGGAAGGGTAGAGGGAGAGTGGGTTGGACAAGGGGAACCGATTACATGGATCTACATGTGACCTCCTCCCCGGGGGATGGACAACAGAAAAGTGGGTGAAAGGAGACATCGGATAGGACAAGATATGACAAAATAATAATTTATAAATTATCAAGGGCTCATGAGGGAGGGAGTGGAAAAAAAGAGGACCTGTGCTAGGGGATTAAGTGGAGAGTAAATGTTTTGAGAATGATGAGTGCAATGAATGTACAGATGTGCTTTACACAATTGATGTATGTATGGATTGTGATAAGGGTTATATGAGCCCCTAATAAAATGATTAAAATATTTTAAAAGTTCAATTTAGTTTAATAGTAAAATGCTAAAATAACATGCATATAAATGACCTAAATGAATGGAAATACATATAATGCTCTTAAAAGAGGTTTTACTACTATAATCGTGTTAATACTCAACAAGTAAATAAAGAGTATTACACTAAACCTAAAAAAAAGTGGGTGAAGGGAGATGTCGAACAGGCTAAAATATTACAAAATAATAATTTATAAATTATCAAGGGTTTATGAGGGAGGGGGGAGGAAGGAGGGAGGGGAAAAATGAGGAGCTGATGCCAGGGCCTTAGGTGGAGAGCAAATATTTTGAGAATGATGATGGCAATGAATGTACAAATGTGCTTTATACAATTGATGTATGTATGGATGGTGATAAGAGTTGTATGAGGCTCTAATAAAATGTTATAAAAATAAATAGTTTGTGTTATACCAAAAGAAAAAAAGTTATGTTTACATGGCACTGAAGTCTATTGAGGATCTTTGGTGGCATAGTAATTAAGTGTTGATCTTCTAACTCCAAGACCAGCACTTCAAAACCACTACTGGTGCCTTGGGAGAAATGTGGGGCTTTCTACTCCCAAAAAGTTAAAGTGTTCAAAATTCACACAGCAGTTTTACCCTGTTCTCTAGGGTCACTATGAATCGGAATTGACATGATGGCAGTGAGTTGAGTGGCCTTATTTAGTGTACAATCATTATGAATAAAAATAGGAAATACTGTGAAAATGACCAAAATATGACACAGACTGAGCACTTGCTGTTATGGGAAAATGATGCTGCTAGATGTGCTCAACACAGCTTTGGGGCAAATATTCAGTTTGTAGACAAGCCATATTTGCAGCACGCAGGAAAGGACAACGCAGCAAAACCACAAAGGCTGTTCCACAGAGTACTCATTGTTCCTCTCTCCATTTTAGAAATAGGCCTTTCCTGCTACTCACTGACACCTGTGTTCACTAACTTCATTTCTTTTCAACCCAATCTTTAACTAGAATAATAGAACTGTGGGACTCGATCTTGGATTTGGTTCGGCATGCCCGCTTTGTCACTTAATAGCTGTACAATCTTGACATTTCATAACTTTTGGGGCTCATTTGTAGGAAGAGAATAATAAGAGGAAGGTCCTCACTGTGTGAAAGATTCTGGTGGTACAATGATTAAAGTGCTCAGCTGCTAACCGACAGGTTGGCATTTCCAACTCACCAGCAGCTCCACTGTGGAGCCGTATAGCAGTGTGCTTCTGTGAAGCTGATCGCCGTGGGATGCCTCTGGGGGCAGTTTTGCACAGCCCTATAGCGTCGCTTTGAGTCGACAATTACTCAGTGGCTGTGGGTTTTTGTTTGTTCACAATAATGTTAGGAGGATTAGAGGAGTGAACATAGTAATCATAGCCATGTGCATGGAACACAGTGCTGATACCCAGTAAATATTTAGCCTGGCACTGATGTGTGCACACAGTGAGTGAAAGAAAGAAAAATGAATGAATGGTTACTTGCTTATTCTATTTCTGTATGGCTGTTTATGCTGTTCTCCCATCTCAGTGTGCCCTCTTCCGTTTTCTGGCCCTCTGAATCACCAGGTTTTTCAGGGTCAGTGAAACCTATTTCATTTATTTAATTCTTTTCTGTACATTGCGATTGACATCTTAATCAACTTGAGGATTGGATTATCTTTGTCTTTCTTAAAATGCCTAGCACAAATGTATTATGAGTGCTAACATAAAGTCCATTATATACTTATTTTAGAAGGAAAGCTAAAATACTTTATGGGATAAAAGATGAGGAAATGGTGTGGAGGCCACACTTGACTTCCTCCAGCTTCAGTGGGCAGAAGGAGAATCTGATTCCACCCCAGCTTAAGGCCCATTGTCACAAAGCAGAGGTTAGACATTTCTCCACCTCCCACCCCCCACTTTCCTTTACCCTGTTTTAACACCAACCTTCCTTCCCATATCACTATACTTCTGTTCAGGCTTCGAGAATTTGTTGCAATGGTTTTGCCTCTCAGCCATGGGGTGCCTTGACCCCTGCCTTGTTCTTTGCTGCATGGTCATGGTGCTGCTGTTCCTTTGCTGTGTATTATGGCCTTGGTGCTGCAATCTATGATGCCCCGTTGCTCCCCTTCAGAAAGGGGTCTTGTGTGTGCTCCACTGGTGACCCTTCTTTTTTACTAGTCACGGATTCCTTCTGTGCTTCTGAGACAGCTTCCTTACACCTACAAGGATGGCAAAAGGGGCAATGCCTTCTCTTAGTTGCATTTTTGTTTAATCTGTTTATTTTTAAAGGAGATCAACTCAAGATACAACTTAATACTGTGGATTATATTGTGTGTCATTAGCATAATTTTAATTCTGCTTCATCGATATCATAGAAGTTAGGATTAAAAAAATCATTTTATTGGGGGCTCGTACAACTCTTATCACAATCCATACATCCATCCATGTGTCAAGCACATTTGTACATATGTTGCCATCATCATTCTCAAAACGTTTGCTTTCTACTTGAGCCCTTGGTATCAGTTTCTCATTTTTTCCTCCTCTCTTTTTGCTCCCCTCTCCCCCACAAACCTTTGATAAATTTATAAATTATTATTATTTTGTAATATCTTACACCACCTGTCTTCCTTCATCTACTTCTCCGCTGTTTGTCCTCCAGCGGGGAGGTTATATGTAGATCCTTGTACTCTGTTCCCCCTTTCTCCCTCACCTTCCCTCTACCCTCTAGGTATTGCCACCTCACCACTGGTTCTTAGGGGTTTATCTGTCCTGGATTCCCTGTGTTTCCAGTTCCTATCTGTACCAATGTACATCCTCTGGTCTAGCCCGATTTGTAAGGTAGAATTGGGATCATGATAGCGGGGGGGCGGGGAGCATTCAAGAACTAGAGGAAAATTGTAGTTTCATTGTTGCTACACTGCACCCTGACTGGCTCGTCTCCTCCCTGCGGCCCTTCTACAATTTGGAATGTCCAGTTATCTACAGATGGGCCCTGGGTCCCCACTCCGCACTCCCCTTCATTCACAACGCTATGATTTTTTTTGGTCTTTGATGCCTGATACCTGATCCCTTCAGTGCCTTGTTATCTCACAGGTTGGTGTGCTTCTTCCATGTGGACTTTGTTGTTTCTCAGTTAGATGACCCCTTATTTATCTTCTAGCCTTTAGGATTCCAGATGCTCTATCTTTTGATAGCTAGGCACCATCTGCTTTCTTCACCACATTTGCTTATACACTCGCTTTATCCTCAGCGATCGAGTCAGAACAGGCTGGTGTTCTTCTTCCATGTGGGTTTTGTTTCTCAGCTAGATGGCCGCTTGTTTATTTTCAGACCTTTAAAACCTCCGATGTTATATCTTTTGTGATCCAGGCACCATCAGCTTTCTTCACTACATTTGCTTGTGCACCTGTTGTCTTCAGCGATTGTGCCAAGAAGGTGAGCATCTCAGACTGCCAAATTGTTAGAACAAAGTGTTCTTGCGTTGAGGGAGTACTTGAGTAGGGGTCTACTGTCCATCTGTTCCTTAATACTAAACCTATAAATATATGTACATAGATTTATTTCCCTGTCATATATAAATATATTTACATCTGTATATGCCTGTATTTAGATCTCTATAACTGCCCTTTGCTTCCTAGTTCTTTACTCTATTTCTTTGTACTTTCCTCTTGTCCTACTATGATATTCAGCCTTCATTTGGGTTTCAGGAATTCCTCTTGGTTACATTGCCCGTGATATAGTCCTGCCAGACCTCTTATACCCTCCTTGCCACTGATTTTGGATCACGTGTTGTTCCCTTGCCCCCCCCCCCAGGTTTGTTAACACCCACTTCCTTTTCCCTACTTCCCTTTCTCCCATGTCACCCCGGAACTGTCATCTGTTGTTCTCTGTTCCAGTTTGCTTATCCTGCCTATCCCTTCCAGGTAGACATGCAGCAATAACAATATGTACCATCATAAGACTGAGTACAACAAAGCACCAGTACAAAGTAAAACAATAGCTACAACAACAAGACAAGGAAAAAAACTGTATAAATAGTTCAGGTTCTATTTGTTGTCCTCATGAGTACTTCAGGTTGAGTCTGATGGGGTGCCGTGCCCTGACCCCACATCTATCCTTTGGGACTTCATTGCTCTGCTCCCCCTGCTGCTCTGCTGCATGGCCCCAGAGGCTGGCTTCAGTGAGTGGACTCAGGGTGGGCACAATTCCCGCGTGTGACTCTAGTGTTGTCCCCAATGGTGCTGTGGGTCAATGAGGAACGTTGTGTCCCGTGGTGAGGCTGACCTTGTGGTCTTCTGTATGTACATTGCTGTTCTGAAGAAGTTGGGATTTTTAACTTATCAGATAATTCCATTAATTCACAAAATGGAGAATAATTACATTATTAGGTTGATGCCTTTGGCTCTAAGTTAATAAAGACAATGTAAACATGCTTGAGAGCTGGTATTTAAGATGCACTTTGGGTCACTTTAGTGGGTCATTTGTAGGTGGCCAGGGTATGTGGGATCCAGGACGGGTACTAGCTTCCCCATGGTATTATGTAGATTTAGTGGTCTTTTCCTGTGAAGATACTTTGAATTTAGTTGGATTTTTGAATTTAGGTTGAAGTAAGGAACAAGGTTCCTACACAAAGGTACTTGTGGTTGAGAAGCGTATTAATTAGAAGTTGTTCAGGCCAAAGTTAGGTTCATGATTTTGACAAGGATTGTGAATTGAAACCAATTCATCTGCCCCATTTCCATTGGCTGATCATCATACTTAAATTATGTTGTGAGCACATGGATAGAGTTTTGAAATTATGATTTCACATAAGTAAAAGAAGAAGAAAAGTAGGAGTCTTTTTCCTTTGTTGAGGGATCCATAAGGTTGAGGGTGAGTTCTATGGTGGGCCATTGCAGGCTGTGCATACTAGCCTAGTGTTCAATGCCTTTCCATTCTGATATGTGCCCTGCACGCAAGCTTCTTTTTAAAAAATCATTTTTGCCTTGATTCTTTCCATGTATCTCAATTAGTTGTATTCCTATACATTTGTATCCCAAACCCATCTAATGTCTCCATAAAACATAGTTAGTGTCATTTTTGAAATTTTTGTCAGTTTTGAAACTTCTTTTGTGAATATCTCAACGTATCATACCTTAAATTGCTATATCCAGTGCACTTGTACCCAGAGTCTTCGAATAGTTCACTGAAAAAAATGTATTTTAAAATTAAAAAGGAGAATGTATATATTTTTAAAAACTATATGTGTGTATTGTAATCTTTTTTTGGGGGGGGAGGTTTGCAGGGTTGAAATGGGAGAGCACCAAAATACACTGTTGCTGACTTGTAACTGAACAGAACCTGGTTTGAGGTGCTAAGAGTATTTAAGACCTTACTTTGAAAATAAACAAACAAATAAAGACCTTGCTTTGAAAAATATCCCTACTAGTAGATCAATGTGCAATCTACAAAACGTGAGGAAAATCTAAATATTCTTCTTCATGTCCTAATTGAAGAGGACTAATGATTAACGGCCATCTGTAGACATCTCAGTTGGTTCCACTTAGACATTCTGTTAAAAGAACACTCAATGTTGTATATTGATGTGGGACCCAATGACAAACTTGCAGAGTAAAAGTATTTTGTTGTTGTCGTTGTTGTTTTTAAACATTTTATTAAGGCCTCATACAACTCTTATCACAATCCACACATATACATACATCAATTGTATAAAGCACATCCGTGCATTCCCTGCCCTAATCACTCCCAAAGCATTGCTCTCCACTTAAGCCCTCTGCATCAGGTCCTCTTTTTTTCCCCCTCCCTCCCCGCTCCCCACTCCCTCATGAGCCCTTGATAATCCACAGATTGTTATTTTGTCATATCTTGTCCTATCCGGAGTCTCCCTTACCCCCTTCTCTGCCGTCCATCTCCCAGGGAGGAGGTCACATGTGGATCCTTGTAATCAGTTCCCCCTTTCCAACCCACTCACCCTCTACTCTCCCAGCCTCGCCCCTCACACCCCTGGTCCTGAAGGTATCGTCTACCCTGGATTCCCTGTGCCTCCAGCTCCCATATGCACCAGTGTACAATCTCTGCCCTATCCAGTCCTGCAAGGTAGAATTTGGATCATGGTAGTTGGGGTGAGGAAGCATCCAGGATCTGGGGGAAAGCTGTGTTCTTCATCGGTACTACATCGCACCCTGACTGACCCATCTCCTAAACCACTCTGTGAGGGGATCTCCAGTGGTCGACACTTGGGCCTCTGGTCTCTACTCTGCACTTCCCCCTTCATTCACTATGGTGTGTGTGTACACACACACACACACACACACACACACACACACACACACACACACCTTCTTTTTTTTTTTTTTTGCATGATGCCTTATACCTGGTCCCTTTGGCACATTGTGATCGCACAGGTTGGTGTGCTTCTGAGCTAGATGGCCGCTTGTTCACCTTCAAGCCTTTAAGACCCCAGACACTATCTCCTTTGATAGCCGGGCACCATCAGCTTTCTTCACCACATTTACTTAAGCACCCATTTATCTTCAGTGATCGTATCATGGAGGTGTGCAGCCAATGATAGGATTTTTTGTTCTTTGATGCCTGATAACTGATCCTTTTGGGACCACGCGATCACACAGGTTGGTGGGTTCTTCCATGTGGGCTTTGTTGCTTCTGAGCTAGATGGCCACTTGTTTATCTTCAAGCCTTTAAGACCCCAGTCACTATCTCTTTTGATAGCCGGGCACTATCAGCTTTCTTCACCATATTTACTTGTTCACCCACTCTGGCTTCAGCAGTTGTGTCGGGAGAGTGAGCATCACAGAGTGTAAATTTAATAAAAGAAAGTATTCATGCATTGAGGGAGTGCTTGAGTAGAGGCCCAAGGTCCTTCCGCCATCTTAATACTAAACCTATAAATATAGACACATAGATCTATTTCCCCATCCTCATATATATATTTGCATGTACATGTCTTTGTCTAGACCTCCATAAATGCCCCTTGACTCCCAGCTCCTTCCTCCATCTCCCTTGACTTTCCTCCTGCCCCACTACCATGCTCTGTCCCCACCTGGGCTACAGCTATACCTCTTCCCTATGCAACCTTACCCTTGATCATTCCCCACCAGGCCTGCCACTCCCCCCTCACTACCATTTTGGGTCCCATGTTGTTCCCTTGTCCCTGTGTTTGTTAACACCACTTCCTTACCCCCTCCCCCACCCCAAGTCCCCCCGGAACTGTGGGTCCCTTTGTTTTTCCTCCAGATAGTTCATCCAGCCTGTCCTATTCAGACAGACCTGTGGAGACACTAACATGCACGAAAACAAGACAGAGGAAAACAAAGCAACAGTATACAACCAGACAACAAAACAACAAAAATAAACCACTGACAAAGAACAAAACAAAACACTTCACAAAAGAAAAGCTTGTAGTTCGTTCAAGGATCGTTTGCTGGCCCTTAGGAGCGTTTTCCAGTCCAGTCTGTTGGGGCACCACGCCCTGGCCCCAAAGTCCACTTTCAGTATTCCCTGGGGACCTTGCCACTCCATTCCCTTGCTGTTTTGCTGCACTCCCCCAGTGCTTTGCCTCGGTGTGGTGGGATCAGGTCAGGTGCAGTTCCCATACTGTGTCTCTGGTGCTGTCCCCTGTATTGCCCTTAGTCACTGAGGGGCATCATTTCTCATAGTGGGGCCAGCCTTGTTGTTCTCTCTGTGGACTGGCTGCTCTACTCAGGAACATCATCCTCACGGCCTGGTGGGCCATGTTGGTTTTTTTTAAAGAAAAAGTTATACACATAGCTTCACGTGGCCAGAAAAAGCCCACAGTTTAGATTAAGTGGGTCACAGAACCAGGCAGCAAACACATTGTCAGGGGAAGAAAGTTTCCCTCACTGGGCTCCTGAGAATCTGAGTCTCCTTGAAATCCCTTTTCACAGCCGGTTCATCGAGAAACACCTTTTCCAGCAGTCCTGAGGGCACCCAGATCCAACGGGTCAATATCTTTTGTGATTTTCCCTCCTATAAAGAACCTTCTAAAATTTTCAGGGAGCTTATTCTAGGGCTGTTAGGGGAGGCTAGGGATATTTTCCAAATGTTCAGTTAATGCTCACTGGTGCTCAGATCAGCAGCCTGTGACTTTCAGTACTGTCATGTACCTCATAATGTCTCTTCAGGTAATATCAGCTGTATGTACATCCAGGGCCCCACGAGGTTATAATAAAAACGAGAAAACAAGGAAGGACTTCACTGTCATCCAGTCAGACTTATTTTTACCTCATTGGGCAGAGTAGAATTACCCTAAGAATTAATTGTTATTGGCCTTCAGACAAAAGGGCGATCAACAGGGACTAGCAGACTTGGGAAAACTTCCAAGAAAGAGGTAATAGGAAGTGACTCTGAAGGTGTTTGGGATTTGAATCAGAGGAAAAAGATTAATTTTACAGATACTTTAAAATGGAGGCTCAGAGGGGAAAGTCGGTGTTGATGAGGTACTAGTCTCTGAACCATTGCTCTTTCTATTGTGTGCAGCACTGAGAGGTCTCCCACTGTTCCCATGTAGAAGACAGGCAGTGTTGGATAGCCATAGTGCAAAGCATGGCCCATTCCCAACTTGAACTGCAGTAGTTGACAAATTCAAAACCAAAAATTCTTTTTGCCTTCTCAGTACATTTTAACCTGGTACTTTTCAGCAGTTCATTTCAGAACCATTTATTTACAAAGAATTTTAGCTTTGTATATTCATTGAGCATTATAATTTGTATGTGTTGGCCTTACTAAAAGCTGCAGATATTCAGTAGTCAGTTCTTAGATATTTTACTAAAGCCGTCGAACCACCTGATCACTCATTCTTGGAGCACTTTTGGGTTCCAGAGCACCACACTCTTGTTTTACCTCCTGCTGTGTTGGTTGTTGGTACCTGCCCAGTCTCCTTGGACAGAGCCTGTTTCTTTCTCATCGCTCCTTTTACTGGGTATGACTCTTCTAACCATGTCTTTGTAAACTTCCAGATTTGTTAATGTTGGTATCCAGTGTTCAGTTCTTAAATGTCTATGTCTGTACTCATTCTCCTGGAAATCTCATCAGATCTCCTTGGCTTTTAATACCACACATATGCTGACAACTCCCAGATTTCTATCTCCAGCCCAAATCTCTTCCTAGAACTCCAAATTGGTTTGACCAGTTGCCTACATAAAATTCTACTTAGATGTCTAACAGACATTTCAAACTGAAAAATGTTCAGATCCAAACTTTTGATCCTGTCTTTCAACCAACTCTAGGCTTTTTTAAAACTTTGGAGTTCTAATTGACTGCCACTGCACCCTCCTCCCCTTTCCCATCACCTACTTTAATGCATCCTATCTCCTTGGTCTAAATCACCAGCATCTCTGGCTTGTTTTACTGGAGTTTCCTTCTAGCTGTTTTCCTTGTTTCCTCTCTTGCTCCCACCATTTTTTTTTAAAGCAGCCAGAGTGATCCAATTGTTTGCAATGAAGTCATGCTTGTTTTCTGCACAGAATCATGAAGTGACTCCCATTTTTCTACAAGCAAGACCAAAGTTTTCATTGGCCTTTAAAGCTTCTATGATCTGCCCTTCTCCCCCACTGTACTACACTAAAACATAGCTTACAACTTTCTCTGCTACACAGATCCATGGGGAAAAGATGAGGCTTTTTGCTCCTATGAAGATTTTCAGCCCTGGAAACGCAAAGGGAACAGTTATATTTTGAGCTATTGCATGGCTCATTTCTTCACCTCATCGTCTCACAAAAGCCCTCTGAAAACCAAAGTCACTGCCACTGAGTCAATTCTACTCATAGCAATTCTGGATAGTACAGAGTAGAACTGCCCTGTGGGTTTCCGAGCATGTAAAATTTTACCTTATCGAAAATTATACCTTGCATGAAGTTGGTTTCAGTCCACAGTGACTATGTGCAGCAGAACTAAACACTGCCCGATCCTGTGCCATTCTCCTAATTGCTCTTATGTTTGAAGCCATTGTTGTAGGCACTGTGTCAGTTAATCTTGTTAATGACCTTTTTTCTTTTTTGTTGCCCTTCTACTTTACCCCTAAAAGCATGAGGTCCTTCTTCAGGTACTGGTGTCTTCTGACAACATGTCTGTGTTAGTCCAGGTAGACTAGAGAAACAAATCCAGAGGCATTCATGTATGTTTAAGAAAGAGGTTTATATACAAGAGCAATTGAATATTGAGAAAACATCCCAGTCCAGTTCAAGTCTGATATTAGCCCATATGTCCAATACCAATCTATAAAGCCCTCTTCAGACTCATGAAGCACATGCAGTGAAGCCAAACGCAGGAAGATCATAGGCCAGTGGGTGGGAAGTCTTGTGAATCCAGTGGCGGCGTAAGCGTCTCAGTGCTGGCAAGGGTATCTACGTGGCTTCTCCAGCTCAGGTCACTAGTGTAATTCCATGTCTTGTTAGGTGCCATGCCTCCCAGGGAGTGAGTGAGTCTGAAGAGGACTTAATAGATTGGTATCAGACATATGTGCTGATAGCAGACTTATGGACTTGATGTGGACTGGGCTGGGATGTTTTCCCAATATTCAACTGCTCTTGTACATAAACCTCTTTCTTATACACTTATGAGTGTCTATAAATTTTGTTTCTCTAGTCTACCTGGACTAACACAATGTCCAAAGTACATGAGATGAGGTCTTGCCATCTTTGTCTCATAGGAGCATTTTGGTTGTACTTCTTCCAAGAAAGACAGCTTTGTTTGTTCTTTTGGCAGTCCATGGTACTTGCATGTTCTCTGCCAGCAAAATTCTTCACCAGCACAGTAACTCAAATGCATTGATTCTTCTTCAGTCTTCCTTACTCGGTGTCCAATTTTCACATGCATATGAGGTGATTGAAAATACCATGATTTGGGTCAAGCACACCTTGTATTTTTTTTTCATAGCACTTAACACTTTCTAACATGCTAAATACGTTTTTTTATTTATTGTCTACCATTTTGCCAGAATATAAGCTTAAAAGGGGTCTGGGATTTCTGTCTGATTTTGTTTATTGATATGTATCCAATGTCTAGAATATTATTTGGCACATGGGAAATGCTCAATAACATTTTTTTTAAAGCATTTCTTGAATGAGTCAGCAAATACAATAGTAAGCAACATAGACATATGGTCCCTGCCTTCATGAAGTTTACAGTTTGTGGTTTGCTGTCTCCAAATAAAGTTATATTTTCTATTAAAAAATTTAAAAATATATGTATAAATTAAGATATTTATAAAATAATAGGTATGTAAACTTTGGGAAGATTTTTTTCTTTCGAAAACTGCTGTTTTATTAAAGTGTGTTTTGTTTTCTGGCATGTGAAAACTATAAAACATTCAAATAGACCAAATTTTGAAAAATATCATTAGGTCATTTTGGATCTTAATTCCTTGCTGTGGAACATTTAATTACAAAATGTTCTGTTTCTTTGCTATAAAGAGCAAATTCTCTGGCTTATAAATGAGATTCACAAATGAGGTGATTTCAGTTCCCATTAGAGTTCTTTCATTCTTTATTTATCCTTTTACAAAAACAACAAACAAACCAACCCTGAATTTTATTTAAACCCAAAATTCTGTGGTAGAAAATCAAATATGGAAAACTTTTGAATAAATATCTAGTGTTCAAGCAATCGTAAATAGTAGATATTATATTGATGCCAACTGAGGAAATATGATTAGACTTAGTCAAATAAATCTGTTAACATAATCTGCCATGTGCCAATTTAAATAATGAGAGCATTATTATAGGAGGGTGTTTTGTCAAATGCCCTGAAAGGCCTTTATTTACGTGTATACTCACCCTGTGACAGACACTTAATAATAGTTGATGATGATTATTAATAATAAGACTTGGTGGGCAGTGGGGAGGGAGAGGGAAAAAGAGGAGCCGATACCAAGGGTTCAAGCAGAAAGCAAGTGTTTTGAGAATGATGATGGCAACAAATGTGCTTGACACAATGGACATATGTATGAATTGTGATAAGAGTTGTATGAGCCCCCAATAAAATGATTAAAAAATAAAAATAATAAGACTTTTGTCTCTTAAATAGTTTATCTGAGGTAGGAGATATTTTTTTATATACAAGGGGGCTTCAAGAAGTCCTCCACAAATGGAATTTAAAAGAATGCATAGCACAATTCTTTATGGATTTAATCCATTGAATTACATTTTTAATGTAGCTTCTGTGATTAAATTAGGTGTCTCAGCTGATATTCAAGTCGGCTGACATTTGAGTATATATGGTGTATGTCAATACAACTGTCAAAAAAGACCCAGATAATACAAATTTTCAGTGAATTTTTGGAAGTCCTACAACTCCAAGATGCCTTAGTGGGACTGTTACAGTACCCTTGTCTAGTAATATCTGCTGAACATTTGATACTCTCTCTTCTGAAAATCTCATAATGATTTTATAATAAAACACATTTCTGTGATGGGATATAAACAAACAAACAAACAAATAAATAAAATTAGGGAAAATAAAGTTTACAAAACCTGCTCTTAATAGCCATAATTTAAAACCTGAAGGAAAAGAAAACTTTAGTTGACATGATTTTGAGTTTCTGTTTATTTGTCCTGAAATAATTACTCTGGCATGCTGGACATATTTTCTTTGCAATTAAAACATTATCATATAAAATAGCAAAGAAAAATTAGTAGATTCTACCTTTTTGTTTAATTTCAGAGCCAGAGTTTGTTAAAAGTGTGAGCTGTCAGGGTCTATGAAGAAATTTCAGAGAATGTGTTAACGATTTTTTTTTTTTAAGAAAATGGAAAATCTAGTAACAATGAGAATGAAGCCAAGAATTTATAGTGTTTTCAGCCTGTGTTATTTGTAACATCTATTGTTATTAACAAAAGTAGGAAAATACTGTTAACCTTAATATTTTATACCTCCAACAGAGATGTTCATGTTGCACGTGAATCACTGAATGCCATGCTTTTTCTTATGTCTCATGCCTCCTACTCTGACAGAGTTAGGAAATTAAAAGGTTGCTCGACAGAAAGTTAATTTAGAAAAAAAAAGAAATAAGTTAATTTAGGTGGATGTAAATCTCCATAGGCCTTTCTATGTTTTCTTTTTGGATAAAGACATTTATTTTAACAAAACTAAGTGTAAAACTTCTGTGAATATTATTTTACCTCTTATAAAATTGTCATTAAAACATCTGTAAGACATTTTCCACTATTATTATAAAGCCCTAGAATACACTGGAGAGAGAACCCTAATAGATAAAGTGGGGAATTTTAAAGGAAGGCAGCAGCTTTGGATGACTGAAGTTGTCATGTGTTGGTGAATTTTAGTCTTCACCAAAAAGTTTGCTTTTACCTCAAGCTTCAGGAGTTTTAATCTTGTAAAGGTTGTTTGGTCTGTAGACCTTAGTTTTCTTTGGGAACCCTGGTAGCACAGTGGTTAAAAGCTCAGTTGCTAACGGAAAGGTGGGTGATTTGAACAACAACCCCACCTCCCCCACCCCCGACCCCAACCCCAACCCCAACCCCATTGCACAGGAGAAAGACTGTGTGCTTCTGTAAAGGTGACAGCAGCTTGGGAGACCCTTTGGAGCAACTTTATTCTGCCCCTTAATGGTTGCTGTGGGCTACAATGGAGGCCAAGGGAGTGAATTTGGGTGGTCTTTTTGTTTGTTTCCCTTAAGATTGTACAATCCAATAAATTTACTAAAATCATAAAATTGTGTGCATTACCATGGGTGAATTTTATTATATATTATGATATATCTAATCAAATACATAAACATTATTATATAATATACCATAATAGAATTGTTACAAAGAATCTTGTCTGTTCACCCTGAGAGTCTGGAAACATGTAGAAGTCCTGGCAAATTGTCCTATGATGACCCCTTTTTTCCCTTGGCCAAGCTTGATGTGTTCTGTTCCCTGGTCTGGCATTGCACTTCATCTTCTCCTACAGGTTTGGCACTGTCTAGCCTTGCTGACCTATTAGTTTTTTATACTAACCAGGCTTTTGCCCACCACAGGAATTTTATTCTCTCTGCCTGAGTTACTTGAAACAACTCTTAACCTTTATTTATGTACCTATTTATTTATTTATTTAAAAAGTTTTTCTAATATGTTAGTCTGGGTAGACTAGAGAAACAAATTCATAGACACTCACATGTGTATGAGAGCTTTGTATACAAGGGTAGTTGAATATTGAGAAAACATCCCAGCCCAGTCCAGATCAAGTCCATAAGTCCGATACCAATCTATAAAGTCCTTTTCAGACTCACAAAACACATGCAGTGACACCGAATGTAGGAAGATCACAGACCAGGGGTGGGAGGTCTTGTGGATCCCGGTGGTGGTGAAAGCCTCTGTGCTGGTGAGGGTCTCCATGTGGCTCCTTCAGCTCCAGAGGTCTGGCTCCATCAGCCTCTCTCCCTGTGTCTTCACAGGGATGTGTTGCAGGGAGTGAGCAGAGAAAGAGAGAGAGAGAGTCAGAGAGAGTCAGTCTACCACCTCCAGAGGAAATACAGGAGTTCCCAGAATTATCAGGAGTAGGTCATGCCCACTTAGAGGCCTCTTTGGCGATATCCTGATTGACAGGCTCGACTCCACCCCTACACTCTTAATTCTCAAATTGACACCAGATTTTATGTAACTACCACATCTAATTTCTCATCTCTTAAATTACACAAAATATATTTTACATATGTACATTTAACTCTTTCTTCAACCCCCACTGTGAAGTCCTGAGTTCTCTCAGTGATTTATTCTTCTCAGTACTTACTGTGTAGTATAAATCTGTATCATAATAAAATTATTCTTCTCTCCAACACTGTAAATTCCTTGAGGGCAGAAACAGTCCATTTTTCTGGCATATTGTAATCTGTAACCTTAACAGTACCTAAGAATTCAGGTTTAAAAAATTTTTTTATTGGGGGACTCTTACAAATCTTAGGACAGTGTCATTCAGTTGTATTAAGCACACTTGTACATATGTTGCCATCAGTATTTCCAAAACAGTTTCTTTCTTTATCAGCTCCTCTCTTCCCCCCACCCTCCCACTCTTGTGAATCTTTGATCATTTATATATTATTGTTGTTATTTCATGTCTTACACTGCCTGTTGTCTCCCTTCAACATTTGTTATTTGTCGCCCTGGGGGTAGTGTGGGCTGTGTATCAGCAGTAACCAAAACCAAAGTCATTGCCATTGAGTGGGTTTCAATTCACACAACAGAATGGAACTGCTCCTTTGGGTTTTCAAAATTATAAATCTCTCCTTCCTGCCTGCCTTCTTTTGTCTTTCTTAACCTTGACAGTTTTAAAGGGTGCTGATTAGTTATTGTGTAGAATGCTCTTCAATTTAATGTGTTCGATTAAATTTAATTTTGCCAGGAAAACTTTAGGAGCATTATTGCATTGTTCTTAATTAATCATTTAGGGAAACCCCATGATAGCAGTTTGCCCCAATTTTAACATTGATCAATCAGTTCAGGTGGTGTCAGCCAGGTCATTCTGCTCCAAAGTTACTTTTTTGCTCTTTGTAGTCAGTAATTAAGCTGTGGACTGTTGTTGGATGTTATGTAGAAACTCTGTTTCTCATCAATGTTCATCATTAGTTTGCATATCAGGTGATGATTTTTTTTCTAATTTCATCATTTCTTATGTATTTACAAATTTGTGTTCTGCTGAAAGGAAAAGCTTTCTTTTGTTATTGATTAATATTTTTTCATTTAAATGGACTCAGATTTTTATTTTATACAGTTTATGCTAATCCATTACTATGAATTATTTTTATGTTCATATTATCCCAGAGTTGACCAGTGGGTTCGCCTTTTAATTGGTATCTTTCATTTGACTTGTCTGTGTCTAAAGCAACATGTTTCTTTGTTTAACATATGTTTCATGTGTTTCTGGTTCAGCCATACCCAACCCTGAATCAGCCATTTCTCCAAGGAGCCCTGGTTGTAGTAGATCATATGGTTTAGAAATCAAGACCTAGAATATAGATCATGCTTATTTTCTATATATCAAGATCTAAGATGTCCTTTGCTAATCTTTTTAAACACATAAAGGTGTCGTTGATTCTATGTTTTTTCACCAGTTACAGTAGTATATGTTGGAATGTTTTTGTGTGCACATTTCTCCATTTATTCGTAGATATTTCTAATGTAAAACATGTACATCAGTGTATATAATATAAATAGAATCTCATGGGTTCATATCAATAAACTCTCATTCTAGCCTCACACTCGATATTTCAATATAGCCTTCCTGAGGGAGGACATTCAAGAATTATTTCATTAAATAAAAAAATTTGGACTATACCATTACTTCCTATAATAGTATGAAGCCCTTACATCCCCTCTGCAAATTAGGTCAAAGAAACCAACTTAGCAGTTGTGTGAACAGTTCTTGCAGTGTTGGTTTCTGAGTTTTAATTTGAAAAAAAATCATAATATCAACTTATGATGTAGCTGCTGAATTAAGTCTTTTTATTGATACCATATTAAACCTCACAGCAGACTTTTGTATGGGATACTAAAAAATTTTTCTTCTCCATATTGCCAGTTTTATCTATAATTTAACACATTGCTTAAAGAAAGGATTGTGTTTGTTGTTATAGAAAATATCAAACAAATATAAAGAATTCCAGGCACCATATAAATGTATTCATGAACATTTTGGTATGCATTGTTAAAAGATAAGGATTGTCTTTTAAAACAGTCACAATCCATTATAATTCCATAGTATAATCAAATACCCAATGGATCTTCAAAATGTCCCTAGTTGTCTTTTACAGTTGATTTTCTTATTTTCCCTCTTTTAGTCACGTCTTTTCAATTGATTTGTTTACATCAAAATGTAAACATTACATTTATTTGATGAAACTTTTACCTATTTTCTTTGTTTTTCTGTCTCTTCTTCATTCTGTAATTTTTGTTCTGTAAAGTGTCCATATTCTGGATTTTGCTACTTGAATTTCTGTGTCATTTAACATATTCCCATTTTGCCTGGATTTCCCCTAACTGGTTTGTTAAATCTCAAAAATTTGGTAAGATTCAGATTATAGCTTTGGAATTCTGGGAAGGTGGCAGTGAATGCAAGCTTATCATTTTCACTCTTTTCCCACAAATGCAACAAGGAAATGCTGCTGCTTAGTTGAGAGCAGTGGTTCTCAACCTTCCTAATACTGAGACCCTTTAATACTGTAGTATTACATTATATTACTATAATTTTATAGTATATTACCATGTTGTAGTGACCCCCCCAACAATAAAATTATTTTCATTGCTACTTCATAATTGTAATTTTGCTACTGTTATGAATTGGGCAACCCATGTGAAAGGGTTGTTTGACCCTAAAAGGGATCTTGACCCACAGGTAGAGAACCGCTGGTTTAGAGGGGCCCTGGATCAGGGATCAGAGGAAAACAGTGGGAAATTCAACCATCAGTTGCATATGGATGGAAAGTCACGTTCGCTACCATGCTGGCCCTACCTTTAGCTATCCAGTCAGCTGCCCGCTGTGAACTGAGATGGTGGCCCCAGAAAAAGAATCTCCTTCCCCTATCACCACAGCCCTTTCCTATACAGTAACAGGACCTCAAGCTTCTACCTTAAAATCAGCAGATTAACCTCCCCCAGGGTCCACTTACAGTACTGCCAGCACCTCTGCCATCGAACACTGTAAGCCTATTATTGTAAATTGCTACAGAAAGCCCATACAATGGAATCTGCTGTCACACTCAACACTGCCTGCCTTTTTGTGTGTCTATAGCTCTAGACTCTTAAACGAACATCACAGATTACTTGGGGAGTCCGTTCTGATCTTTCTGCTCCTTCTTTCAGTCATTATTGAGGATTCTCGCCTGAGGCTATTGTATGCCAAGAAACAGGCATGGCTAGTATAGACACGGCACCCACAGCCAAAGGACTGTGGTGTAGTGGTTGGGTGCCTAGGGATGGCAGAACTCTGATAGCAACAAAGCAGTACTGGCTTGTGGACAGAGTGATGAACACAGTGTTTCTAGTGTGTTTGGGAGAGATTGAAAGTTGATTAATGAGACAGGGAACTTCAACACATAATTAAACCAAGAAAGAAGAAAATAGCTAAGACTAAAAGAGAGAAGAAAAGCAAGCAAAGGCTGAAAGAAAGGTCTGCTCACTCGAGTTTCTTGCAGAACCTGGGGCAAGCTAAAACACTAACTAGTGGGGGAAACAACCAGAGTAATCCCAGTGCCCCAACCAAGGGTTATGTCATGGAGAGAACAGGGCTATGGATCTACAAATCCACGAAGTCCAAAGAACCCTAAGCAGGACAGACACAAAGAGAACTACATACACACCATAATCAGGCTCCCAAAAAGGAGCCCCAAAGAGAGGATCATGAGAGCAGTACGCCTGAAGCAAACAGTCACCCACAAAGACTCTCTAATAAAATTGTCACACACATCCCCAATATTGGAAGTCAGAAGATAATGGAACTATATTTCAAGCACTAAAAGAAATAAAACTGTCATCCAAGAATATTATATGCATCAAAACTATCCTTTAAGGCAAAATGTCTGTTAAGTCAATTCTAACTCATAGCAAGCCTACAGGACAGGGTAGAACTGCCCCTGTGGGTTTCTGAGACTAACTCTTTTTATTTATTTTGAGACTCACTCTTTATCTTCCTGCAGAGCAGCCGACCTTGGGTCTGTAGCCCAACTCATAACCCACCTTGCCACCAGGGCGCCTTATCTCTCTCTACCAGGTTGGCCCTGTACAAAGATAGTAGTGGGAGTTGTGCAGATAGAAGGGAAAAGACAATAGAAAGCAATTCAAAGCCTACACAAAAAGGAAAGCATCTCATAGGACAGGGCTTGGAGAAATATAAGGACTAGTAATAAGATACCTCTGCTTGATAATTCAATATTTCCCCCTTCATTTATAAAAGTTTGTTACAGGGGCACGAAATATAAAATTGTACTTCATAACAACAACAAAAGGGAGACGAAGGAATGGCAGATACAAAAGTTTTCCTATGGACTACTAAAATTAATTCATTACTAATTTATCGTGTAATGCTATAAATACAATATTTTAAAATGTAACCAATAGGAAACTATATTTTAAAAACATGAAAGGAATAAGTGGGTACCTAAAAAAGCTAATTAAGCCAACAAGCAGATGGGCATTGGGCCTCCACTCAAGCACTTACTCAATCCAAGAACACTTTGTTCTAATAAATTGGCATTCCATGATGCACACCTTCCCAACACGATTGCTGAAGAAAAATGTGTGCATAAGCAAATATGGTGAAGAAAGCTGACAGTGCCCGGCTACCAAAAGATATAGTGTCTGGGGTCATAAAGGCTTGAAGATAAACAAGTACAATATAGCTCAGAAGCAACAAAGCCCACATGGAAGAAACACACCAGCCTGTGTGATCACGAGCTGTGTAAGGGATCAGGTATCAAGCATCAAGGATAAAATCATATCATTGAAAATGTGGGTGAGTGCAGAGTGGAGACTCAAAGCCCAAGGGTAGCCAACCGGACACCCCTTGCTCAGGGGTTGTGGGGAGGAGATGAACCAGGCAGGGTGCAGGATAGCAACGATGAAACATAACTTTCCGCTAGTTCTTGAATGCTTCCTCCCCACCACTATCATGACCCCAATACTACCTTGCAAATCTGGCTAGACCAGAGGATGTACATTGGTACAGATGGCAACTGGAATCACAGGGAATCCTGGACAGATGACTCCTCCAGAACCAGTGATGAGAGTGGCGAGGGTGGAGAGAATGTGGGGTACAAAGTGGGAACTGATTACAGGAATCTACCTGTAACCTCCTCCCTGGGGTAGGGACAGCCGAGAAGAGGGCAGATGGTGTAATATATGACAAAATAATAATAATATATGAATGATGAAGGGTTCGTGGGGATGGAGGGGAAAAATTGGCAGCAGATATTAAGGGCTCAAGTAGAAGGCAAATGTTTTGAGAATGATGATGGCAACAGATGTTCTTGACACATGGATATATATATGGATTGTGATAAGAATTGTACGAGCCCCCAATAAAATGATTAAAAAAAATAAACCAACAAAACACAAGCAAGCCTTGGCAAGGGACAAAAGATAAAGGTTGCCTGAGACACACACACAACAAAATGACATAAATAAGTTGCTTGATTAATAAAATGATCTGAATATATGATGCTTAGAAGAGTTATACCCCCAAAAAAGTTATACCTTAAACCCAAAGATATGAAGTTGAATGTGAAAAGTAACCCAAAGAGAACAGAGTTGGCAATCTTAATATCAGACAAAGTAATAAAATATTTGTCATACTCTTCTGACATTATATAGTAACAAAAGGGTCAATAAATCAAGATTCGGCAATCATAACTGGAATTAAAAGATACGTTTGTCACAAACTTTTTGAAGCCCCCTTGTATATACACGCAATATTGGGACACCTAATTATACGAAGTAAACATTGATAAATTTGGAAAAAAATACAATAATACTTGAAGACTTAAGTACAGTATTGACAATACTTGGACAGGAGAGATCATCTAGAAAGATCAACAAGGACTCAGCCTGGATGATATTCTAAATCAAAAGTCAGACAAAACATTTTCTCTGTTCATGAAAGAGCGAAGCTGGAAATTATTAACATGGAAAATCCTGGAAAGTACACAAAGACATGCAAATTGAACAATACACTATTAATCTTATCAGTGGTCAAGGGAGAAATCACAAATTTCTTAGGAGGTTAATAAAAATGAAAACACAACCAAATTTATGGGGTGAAGTGAAGGTGCAATCAGAGGAAAACTTAATAAATGCTTATATAAAAGAAGAAAAATCTTAAATGAATAGCCTAACTGAATAATTCCACTAGACTAGAAAAAAAAATCCAAGTTCAAATGAACAGGAGATAGGAAACAACGAAGATCACAGCAGAAATAAATATACTTGAATTTTAAAAAAACTACAAAACTAATAAAACACCAACTTAGTTCTTTTTGGAACACTAGTGAAATTCATTAATCTTCAGCTAGACTGAAGAGATGCAAATAACTGTCACAACTGATCCAATAGAAGTAGAGAATTATGTTAGAATATATGGACAGCCACATAACAGCAAGCTGAATTACCTAGATAAAATGGAAATTCTTAGAAGCATAAATTTCCACAAACTGATTTAAGAGATATTTGGAGGTTTCATTAGCCCATATCTAATGCAGAGATTGAATTAATAGTCAAATTCCTGAACATTTAAATCAAAATTAAAAATTCCATAGAAGAATCCTGATCAAAAAAAGGGGGAAATGCAGACTAGAATTTCAAATTGTCACAGACTCCAGATTTTCCAAAACTATGGGAAGACACTGTCCCTGGGATAATCTTTTTTTCTTTTTCCCAACAGTTTTATTGACATGTAATTCCTATATCATGTGATTCAGCAATTCCTTCATATCAAGAAAAGTGTACAGTTATCACCACAGTTAGTGAACATTTTCTTCATTCTTCTCAACGTCCCTGAGAAAATCATAACCTTAAACTAAAAATATTCCCTGAAGACATCTTAAAACCAAGTGATAAGTTGACTGCTCAGGAAGATCTACCCTGTAAGAGCTTTGTATGTGGACTTAAGTTGACAACAGCAACTCACAATATTAGATGGGAGCTTTAGGCGGCAGTGAGTTTCTGACAGTAAAGGAGGAGCGACTCAGTGGAGCTACTGCTCAGAGAGTGCAGTCAGTGTCACTCAATTGCACATGAGAAACCTGAATTGGTGGGGGTATGTTTTCAACAAGAACAACATAAAACTTAGGGAGGAAACTTTATACATCATGGTATACTATCAGGAGACACACAATACTCATTACATCTCTTCTATTGTGACAGCTGATTACTACCTAGGTATCTTTTTTTATAGTGAATTTGTAAAAACATTCCAAGTATGTAATTTCTTCATTTATTAGTTGAATTATTTCAGTGTTGTGTGTGGGGGAATCCATTTTTTTCCATTTGGTTACTACAGTTTAGGAAAGATTTGAACACTTGAATCACCAATTTTCAGAATTAATTGATTCTTATAGTCTTTAAAGGTGGTCATTGATTTTTTTTGACTCATTGTGAACACATTTAACCATTTTGTTGCATTTATTTTACATTCATTGTAGTTATTTTTTAGGTATTTCCACATTGCTTTTTAAATTTTATTTTTTTAATCATTTTATTGAGGGCTTATACAGCTCTTATCACAATCCATGCATACATTCATTTTGTCAAGCACATTGTAGTTATGTTTTATTGATGTTCAAGTTATCTCTTTGCTAATAGGAGCCTCCTCCAGTTGGCTCCTAAGTCTTTTGGATACAACCCCAGAAGTCTTCAATAACTTAATTGCTTTCTGATGTGACAAGTTTTCTGTTTCCTGGTTTGTAGTTGGAGTCAAGTGTTTATCAAAGGAATCCCTATTCCTTTAGTGGAAAATGGTATTGAAAATCCACAAGGTGCTAGAGATAACACTACTTTGAAATTTTGTTTTTAAGCAATAAGCTTTAATTTTTTTCATGTGGTTTCTTGAAGAGCTCCAGGGTGATTTTAGCTGGATAGCAGCGGCTTGCTGTCTGCCTGCTGTGGATCAATATGGCTCACTTATGTAGGTTATAAGCAAGAGATCTCCGTTCTTCATCTTGTGGACTTCTTCATAAGGTTGCTGCAAGGTCTTTGTGATTTAGTGTCTGGTTTTCCCGGAATGAGTGATTAGAAGGAGAACAACCAATATCATCTTTGGATTCTTTTCTCTGGAGCTGACAGTGTATGCTGGCAGTGATCCAGACCACCTGGTGCTCACAGAGCAGCTATGCGACACTGACTGAGTTTACTCCCTGTGCTCTACTTCCTTGACTTTAACAGTAAGATAATTTAACAGACTTCCCTTTTTTGGCCCTTTAGCATGAAGTCCTTGCAAAGATTCAGAGAATTGCAACAGTTTCTGACACTTAGTCAGCACTTAGGGTAAGCACTCAGTCTCCTGCTTGCTGTTTGTGCCACCGAAGGGTGGGTGGGAGTGGGGGATGAGCTAAAAGACCAGAGACCTAATCAATAGGTTGCCATTTGACATCTTGCTTCCTATTTATCAAAAATTTCCATGCCAGAGAAAGGGTTACAGATTCCAGGTATCCTAAATATGGTAGAAGATTAAAGATTAGAGCGTTATAACCATACTGGTTTGAATCATTCTTAATTGGTGTTTGTATAGATTATAGTATAGGATACTTGTCCATATATTGTATGTGAATTAGGAAGCAGCGAAGCCCCTCCCTCCTTTTCAACATTCTATTTTTAAATAATCATATACTTCATAAGTTGCACAAAGAAAAATGTATAGGAAGGTTGAGTCTACCGTCCACCCACACAGATCACTCCAGTAGTCACTGCTGGCTTTATGCTGTAGAGTACAATACCAATGTGAAACGGTCTATTTTCATCCAGCAGAAATGGACTGAACTAAGCTATTAGCTAGCTAGAGGATTAAACTCTTGATGGTGAGAACCTTAATCCTCTGTGTTCTCTTTATTGCATCTCTAAAAGATTCTGAATATTGACACTTCTTTGTTAAAACTTACTACATTAGTAGTTCCATAAGTGTTAGACACTATGCTCTTCCCCACCTTTCTGTTTTCTTTGTTTTAAATTAATTGATGCATAGTATCCACTCCCTCTCATGACAAATCTGTACAGCATTAGAACCATGTTGCCTGCATTGTCTTTTTTTTAAATCACGTGCCTGTTTTGCAGTGCTACCAAGTCTGGAGCTGAGAGGCAGCTTGTGTGAATCATTTACATACATTCCTTTTTATATTCCCCAAAGTAATTTGCAACTTTACATTTTTTACCCAATTACATGTTCAAAGCAGATTTTTAATACTTTGTCTTAAAGAAGGAATTCATCCTATGTAGAATTTAAAATCTAGCTCAGAGAACAGAAGCTGTTAAACAATAGCAGACACCAGACAATATATAGGATTTTAAGTAGTAATTGTTAGATCTTTGAATGGTCCCATTTTTCTAAGTCTGCGTGTCTGTGTGGGTTTCTGCATGTTTATTCCACCAGGGATTTGCACAGATAGGTTGTGCACAATATCCTTGCTGTTATTGTCAGCCATAAACAAATTACACGTATTTAACAAGTTAATGTCAGATTGGCCAGGAGCCACTGGGAGGTGTGTACTTAGTGACATCAGCTGGCAAAGAGCCCTGGTAACAGGGAGGGCTGGAAGGGTAGTGGAGAGAGAGGGAAGGAGGAGGAGGGAGAAAAAGAGACGCTGACTGTATCTGGGGATTCTGGCAAGGTGAAGAGCTGGTCTGTTTGGCAGGACCTTCCCATCTGGGATCCATCTGTGTTTCCCTGGAATGGGACAGGCAGCTCTAGTCAGTGAGAAATCGCAGATGTGAGAGAGCTGACACATGTCCAGCTAATGTAAGGAGGAGGAAGGCTGCTCTGAGATTGGGCTTTGAAGATTAGGAGGAGAAAAAGAGGAGCTTTCAAATAGCTATTTCAAATACATTTGGTATATTAAGAATCTGGATTGCTATAAAATCCTGGACATTTGGGGTAAGTACATTTAAATTGAGGTTTGGGGGCTGAACTAGACAATGCTCTCCCTTTCAAAACTCTTTTCATGTCTCAGATGATAATGTGAATGTTTTTAATATTTGATATGAGTTCTG
Organism: Tenrec ecaudatus; assembly: GCF_050624435.1. Lineage (NCBI taxonomy): Eukaryota > Metazoa > Chordata > Mammalia > Afrosoricida > Tenrecidae > Tenrec > Tenrec ecaudatus. The sequence goes on along the minus strand of NC_134541.1, from coordinate 28,995,137 downwards.
CCTTCAGCCACTCAGTTTTCGAATCTGTGTTTTGTTCATATTTGTATATCACTGTTCAATAACCACTTTTATATGTGAATACCATGCTTGTTTGTATGGAAACTAGTTAATAATCAGATGTAATGTGTGATTTCTACAGCTAAATATACAATCCCACAAGTATTTCTATAAGGTATTCTACATTGCGTTCTTCAGTAATGTTTTGAAGGATTTCTCCACCTCCCCTCCCTGTTAGTGTACACAATATAAAAAGGCAGGTTTAAAAAGATAGCTCAGAAAAACATTTTCCCCCTAATGGTTATTCTTTATTGCATTATATTCAAGTAATTCACAACTAACAGATTGCAGTAAAACTAGTAGTTATCTATGAATGTTAGATGTGTGTTTTTTTTTAAAACCACTTTGATCCTATGCTATTTTCTTCGACTTCTCTATGTACCTAATGAACAGCAGTATCAACAGATCTGATTTGAATTGTGTGTTTGGGCTAGTTTTGTGATGCAGTAAATTTCCATGTACACAGCTACTGTGTCCTATAGTCCTTATGGTTCGCTGCTTGGTATGCATATTTGTGAGGCCTGCAAATCCAGGTGTATGGAAAGAGCATGGACTTGGGAGTTCCACGTGCTCTAGCCATAATTCACTAGTTCTCTGATATCGAGCAAGTGACTTATTCTCTGAGCTTCTCTGTTGGGTAACTCTTGCTTCAGGAGATTTATTTGGCACATAGAGTTCTTAGGTGTTCATTTTTCTGCTGAAATTGGTTCTTAAGTCCTTTGCATTTGAAACATTTGCCCCTGGTATTAAGAGTGGGTCTTGTCTATGACTCTATTTTTTTGGAAATCCTTTTCTCTCTCTCCCCACCTCCAAGAACTGTTACAAATGCTGTATACTGTCTTTGCTATGCCTGATATGACTTCTAACTGGCTTGGAAAACACTCTTAAAGTATTGTAATGCAAATGGGTATGTTAAATTGTACCAGAACTAAAGAACTTTGAAGAAGTCAACCAGCCAGAAGGAAGCTACTGAATTTGTACCAGTTTGTGATAACCCTGTGCAAATTGCCCCTCTTCCACCACCTTGAAAGTTATTCATTCTCAGATAGGAGCTTTAAAAATGTACCTTATATCTTATAAAATTATTTAGTCTTTGCTTAGTAGTAATTTTTAAAAGGCTGTATAATCCTATTCAGTTTCTTCAAATTTGAAGTCACTTTTTTTGAGATTGGGGAGGATTTTTAAATGGGCCTCTTTTCTCATGCCAAATTGACTAAATGAGTTAGTAAGAACTTTCTGTTTTAACAGGTGCAGCGTTCCAGCATCTTTGGGGACTTGTCTGAATATTTGAGAGGATCGTGTGTTTATGTTGAATTTGCATGGTCTCTCCAGTGAGCAAACACTTCACACTGCATCCCAGGAGTCTTTTAAGGATGAGTGAGGAGTGAAGGATTACGCTGATGAAATCCTGTAGGCTTGCATCTACTGTAAAAGATTTTTTTTAGTTTTTTTTTTTTTTACTGTAAAAGATTTTAAAAAGAAATTGCCTACCACCATACCTCCTCTATATTGAGAGAAAGATGAGGCTTTCCACTCCCATACACTTACAGTCTTGGAAATCCATGAGTAGTTCTACCTTCTCTCCTGTAGGGTCATAATAAGTTAGAATTGACTTGATGGAAGTGAGCTTGGTTTTTTTTTTTTGTTTGTTTGTTTTTTTTTGTTTTGTTTTTATGCTTCTATATTGAAACCTTAGTGGTATTGTGGGTTAGGCTGCTAACATCAAGGTTCTTAGTTCAAACCCATCTGCCAGCCCTTGGGAGAAAACTGAGGCTGTCTGCTACTGTGAAGATGTACAGTCTATGAAACTTTATATAGGGTCGCTATGAGTAGGAATCCACTCAAAGGCAGAGGGTTTCTTTGGTTGCATGCATCTCTATAGGAGCATTTTGAGGCTGAAGTTTCTAAAGTTATAAGAAATGCTAACTGATAGGCATTTTACTGACTATTAATAAAGGTAGTTGAGTAAAAGTGCTGCTGAGATCGAGACCAAGAGTTATCTTATTACTGAGATAATAGCCAAAGTCTCTGTGAGTTGGATACTGGAGAAAATTAGTACTTTCAGAAAATGATGAAAATATTCTGGGGAACTTTACTACTATGAAAAAGAACTAGACTTCCAGCAGTGCCCCATGCAATAATGCCAGTACATTGGAGATGTAGATAATGACATTTCTCATGTGTCTGGGAAACTTGGAAGAATGAATGCTTTTGAGTGTGACTGAACTTTTAAAGGACTTGAATGAAAGAATTCAAATGGATCTGAAAGTTAGGCTGGGTAAGTTCATTGAGGGTTATTCTAGGGCCACACAGTGCTAACATTGTGAAGATGACACAGGACCAGGCAACATTCTGTTCTGTAGTAGGTGAGGTTGCTATGGGTTAGAGATGACTCGAATGTATCACACAGCTAATCTAAAAATCCTCAGGTGTCCCCATAGATCAGGCTTGGAATGGATCTGAAGGATACTGTAATCAAATTCCTTATTCTACAGAAAAGAGGGAGGCACAATGGAATAGTAAAGAGCCTGCCAGTTCCAGAATTGTAATGCTCTGGTTGGTGGTAGGGCTTGGACTGGAATGGTGTTCTGAATTTCTAGGGCATCTATTCTGCACACACTTTCTGATTGCCTGCCATGTGTGATAATATGGTATAAGAGATTTAAAAAGGAGGGGGAAATAAGGTAAAGTATTCTAGAGGAGATGAACCACACGTGAATACATAGCAATGAATAATCTTGCGTAACTGCTAACTAAGGGGCTCCCGAGGGCCTTCATTGAGGAATTAGCAATGTTCTTAGGACTGAGAAGGGCTGGAAGAGCTTGGAGGGAAGCAGAGTAAGGAATGGAAGCTCACTTCCCACCAGTCCTCATCACCTTCAGCTTTTCCAGACTTTCTTGGTCAAGTACATATTATACAGAGTTAGTTTCGATTCTGTTTTCAAGTGTGGGTGTTTGTTGTCGCTGTCGTTCTAAATCTAAACTAATTGTTTGCTTCTCAGGTACTTATCTATATACATACATATTCCTACCTTAGCCCATTTTAATAAAATTTAATTTTACCAGGAAGCTTTGTTTATAGAATTCCCACTACAGTGGATTGTAAGGTGACTGGAATTAGTGGTTGCTCTATCTTGCAGAAGAACCACTTATCATAATTTGCTTTATATCTCACTGGCTAATGGACTTTCTAAATAGCCTTTTCCTTTCAGACCTACACAGAGACAGGGATTTAGGCTCGGAAACTTAAAATGCGCATGTAGTTACTTTTCTAAAAACATGCCAAAACCTGTAGTAGCAGCTCTTTGTGTTTTGTTTAAAACAACAGCTAGTGGAAATCCTGTGATCATTCAAACCCAAGCACTTCTTAGAGATGCCTGGCCAGGTCGGTGCAGTTCTGGACACACCTTGTACTCTCCCTTCAGTTGCTTCTTCGCGGATGTTGTACACTTACATCCAACTGCTTATGGCTGGAACTCTGCAGCAGATGGGAAAAGGCCTTTCTTTTTGGGTGTGGTAGTTAGGACAGGTGGAGGAAAAGGGAATGAGAAGATGTGTGTAGGCTTTGTAACCGAGAGCTAACTCACCACTGTGCCCCAATTTTCTCCCCTTTACAGTGGGAGTTAGAATAGCTGTTGTTGTGAGTTTTTGAGGATTACAGTAGAAAATAACCACCATACTCGATGCCTGGATATTCAATAAGATTTAACTCTCCTCCCCCTCCCTTCTTTTTAATTCCTCCCTCAAGAAACCATAGTCAAAGTAACCAAAATAGTTAAAATGTTTCTTGCTTTTTTTTTTTCCTTTTTTTTTTTTTAAAGCATGTCTCAGATTGGCAGGCAACCCCAGCCCTACCCTGCCTTCCTTAACCAATTCTTAGCCATGGGAGAAGGGTGTGTGTAGAGAATCCAGCAGCCTTAAAACTCAAACCTGTTGCTGTGTGGCAAGCTGTTAATGGTTAGGGACCTTGCATTTCTTACCCTGCTGGAAGAGCTGGGGGATGGGCCACTTTGAGGGTGACAGATGTGCCCTCTGCTGCCGGCGGGCGCGTGCCGGTTCTGTCCCTCTGCTCCCAGCACCAGGTGCAGCCATTGTTCTGGCTGGTCTCTCTTCATCCGGCCTCGTCTGTTACTCTGCTCTTTCTAGCTCATTGTTTCTGTAGGAAATTAGCATTAAAAACCCATCTGAAACCCCCATGTCCCTCAACTGCAGGTGACTGTTATTGGCCCCAGCTGCCACCCTTGCGCTTGATTACTTCCATATGGGTCTGTGCAAAGAAGTAGTAGCCATTTATTGATTTCCACCACAACCCCCACCTCTGTGACTCCAATGATAATACCCTGAAATCTATTAGACCCCCGATAGGCTGTATAGCTCAGTTGGCACTACAACTGTGATGAACGTTTTACAAGCAAAACTAATTACACTCTGTCTCCCTCCTTCTCTACCTCCTACCTAAATATTAAATGTAGAAAAACCAGGGTGTCCTAAGTGGAATAGTAAATCTTTTAAATGTCTAGAGAGGAATCTGTTTCTAAGTAGTGAAGCTTTTAGACTTTTGGATGGGCTTTTATGGAAAATTCTAGTCACTGCTTTAAATATTTCATACCACACCCACGGACATTGAAGCAAACCAGGGCCAGCAGGCCCCTAGGGTCCGGGTGGGTGACACAAACATTTCTGTCATTTGCCTTTAATCCAGGATGGGGAGTATGTAAGAAAAGGGCCTCATTTAAAATAGCAAAAGGCTTTGTGGAAAGACTACCTGCAGTTAGAATTGGGTTAATCTTTTGGTGGTGTTTCATTTGGTTGTTTCATCTTGGGTATTGCCAAACATGGTTGTTCCAGTTTACTTACTAGAATAAAAATACTACAATGGGGAGGTTGATGTCCGAGACCACTTGCTTCCTTAATTAACAAACAAATCAATCGTTCCATTTTGGTTATTGGCTTAAATCACGGTGCAATCTCAGATAATTTACATACCAGACTTAAATCGTGAAATAAAAATAGTAAGAAAAACCAGCCTGGTTCCTGATCAATCATCGTTTGACCTGGACAAAGTCACTACTGTGTGCTGTGAAAAGGAGATTGGGTAAATTTTAGGGGTTCAATGAAGACTGTATCTGGGTAAACAGGCTAGGAAATACAGGGTGAGGTAGATGACTTTCTTTTGAGTTGTTAACATACAACCAAGTCTTCAAGTATAACGTTTTGTGATTCTGTCATAAACCATTTATTACTAATACATTTAAAGCAGCCATTTCAGTCATTTAAACATGGATACAAGAATCTCTTTATCACAAGTAACATAGAACCTAGGGCCATTTCTGTTGGGGGGGAATGCTTTTTTACCTTTTTTTTCTTTCTTCTTTTGCTTGGAATTTGGAGTTCTGAAAGCTGCTAGACTCAGAAAAAGCCTCTGGCCGCCAGTGTTCTGCCTGCTAGCTCCAGTAAAGTGGGGACGCCATGCTTAGAACAGGCTAGACTACTCTTTTGTGCTTGAAGACTCTTTGGAGAGTTCCTAAGCCTTTTCTATCCCCGCTGTTTCACCCC